>NW_028258147.1:39656255-39965840 GCF_053883595.1 Heterocephalus glaber | reverse complement strand
GGTTCAGTTCTAATATTTCTTTGTTGATTTTTTTGTCTAGTTCATCTGTCTATTTGTGATAGTGGCATATTAAGGCCTCCAATTACAGTTGTATTAGTGCTTATTACATTATTCATGTCCATTAATATTTGTTTTATATAGTTGTGTGCCCTGGTATTTGGTACATGTATATTTGTGATTATTGTCTCTTCTTCTTGGAATTTTCCCTTAACAAGTATATAGGAAACTTCTTTGCCTCTTTTATTAAAATTTTATTTTATTGGTACATTTTAGGTATAGAATATAATGACATTCATCATTGGAAATTTGCACCTTGACATAATCTGTATTGGTTGTTATTTTCCCCCCTGACCTAGCCCTCCCTTCAACCTCTCCATCCCAACCTATTTACAAAGATTTTGTTTCCATTTTTTCATTTCCTCTTACTAATTCCAATCCCTTCTTTCCTTTCCCCTACCCCTCACTTCCCCTTCCCCTTTACCCCTTTTCTTCCTTTTTCACATTATCTATTATACCTTTTAGTAGAGAAACTATTCAGTATTTACATGTGTGTCCTGTATATTTCACTTAAGAGTATCACCTCAATGTGCACCCATTTAGCTATAAATGTCTCTAATTTCTCATTTTTTATGGTTGAGTAGTACTCCATTTTATTAAAAAAACACAATTTTCTTTATCCAGTCTCCAGTTGATGGGCATTTGGGCTGCTTCCAAATTTTAGCTATTACAAATTGTGCTGCTATGAACATGTGTGCACATATATCACTGTGGTATGATTCTTTTAATTCTTTGGGAAGATACCAAGCAGGGGAATAGCTAGGTCAAATGGGACTTCCAGTTCTAGTTCTTTGAGGTATCTCCATACAGATTTCCACAGTGTTTGCACCAGTCTACACTCCCACCAGCAGTGGAGCAGGGTTCCTCTTTCCCCACAGCCCTGCCAGCATTTGTTATTGGTTGATTTCTTGATAGCAGCCATTCTTTCTGGAGTGAGGTGGAATCTCAGCGTTTTCATTTGCATCTCTCGAATGACCAGTGATGTTGAACATTTTTTCATGTATTTCTTTGCTATTTCTATTTCTTTGTCTGAGAAATGTCTGTTCATGTCAGATGCCCATTTTCAGATTGGGTCTTTAAATTTGAGAGGTCTGATTTTTTTAAGTTCTTTATAGATTTGAGATAGTGGACCTTTGTCTGAGGAACAACAGGTTAAGATTTTTTCCCACATTGTGGGTTGTCTCTTCACACTGCTGGTGGATTCTCTTGTTATGCAGAAGCTTTTTAATAAGAAGAGATCCCACTTGTTGATGGGCAACTGAGATTTTGTTCATGAAATCTTTTCCTCCACCAATATTTTCAAGAGTTCTAGCTAACCTTTGTTCCAGCTGAATGAGAGTTTCTATTTTAGTATTTAGAACTTTAATCCATTTCATTTTTAATTCAGTGCATGGTGAGAGATATAGATGTAGTTTTAATCTTTGACAAGTTGAATCCCAATTTTTCCAGCACCATTTATTAAAGAAGCTTTCTTTCCTCCAGTGAGGGTGTTTGGCCCCTTTATCAAAGATGAGATGGTTCAGTGTGTCTGGAGTTGTTTCAGCATTTTCTAATCTGTTCCACTGGTCCTCAGGATTGTTTTTCTGCCAGCACCATGCTGTTTTTATCACAGTAGCTTTGCAGTATAGTTTCAAGTTGGGGATTGTGATACCTCCTGCCATGTCTCTTGTTACCTAGAATTGCTTTTGCTATTCTGGGTCTCTTCTTGTTCCAAATGAATTTTTGGATTGTTTTCTCAAGGTCCATGAAGCATGTTGCTGCAATTTCAATTGGGATTGCATTGAATCTATATAGCAGTTTTGGAAGTATAGCCATTTTCACTATGTTGATCCTTCCTACCCTGGAGCAGGGGATGTCTTTCCATTTTCTGCTATCATCTTCAATCTCTCTTTTCAGAGTGCCATAGTTTTCAGAGAAGAGGTCTTTGATTTCTTTCGTTAGGTTGGTTCCTAGGTATTTCAGTTTTTGGATGCTATTGTGAAAGGAATTGTTTGCCCTATTTCTGTCTCAGTGAATCTGTTCTTCATGTAGAGGAAAGCTATTGATTTTTGTGTGTTGACCTTGTAACTAGCTACTTGACTGAATTTGGTTATCAAGTCTAGAAGACTTTTGGTGGAGTTCTTGGTGTCTTCTATATAGAGTATCATGTCATCTGCAAATAATGACAATTTGACTTTCTCATTTCCTATCTTTATTCCTTTTCTTTCTCTTGTCTAATTACTGTGGCTAATGTTTCCGAAAGTATATTGTACAGGAGTGGTGATAGTAGACATCCTTGTCTTGTTCTTTTCTCCTTCTTTTTTTTTTTTGTATTAAATTCTTTTATTGGTACATTGTAGGTATACAACACAATTACATTTCTCACTGGGAATTCTACCTTTACATAATGCATCTTGGTTCTTATTTTTTCCCCATTCCTAGCCCTCCCTTCACCCCCTCCACCCTTCCCTATTTACAAAGACTTTATTTCCATTTTTTCCATTTCTCAGCATTTTTCCTTTCCCTTCTTTCCTTTCCCCTGCCCATACCACTACCCCTACCCCTTTGGACCTTTTCCTCCTATTTTGCATTATCAATTATTCATTCTAATCATTGGTACATTTTAGGTATACAATATAATGACATTCATCATTGGAAAGTTGCACCTTTACATAGTCTCTCTTGGTTCTTGTTTTTCACCCTTGCCCAGCCCTCCCTTCAACCCCTCCAGCCCTCCCTATTTACAAAACTTTTGTTACTATTTTTCCATTTTCTCATATTAATCCCATTCCCTTCTATCCTTTCCCTTAGCCCTTCCACTTCCTTCCCCTTTGCCCCTTTTCTTCCTATTTCACATGACCTATTATACATTTAGTCCTTATTTACACTTTCAGTTTCTCACACCAGAGAAACTATTCAGTATTTACACATCTGTGTCCTATTTATTTCACTTAAGAGTATTCCCTCAATGTGCATCCACTTAGCTATAAATGTCTCTAATTTCTCATTTTTTATGGCTAAATAGTACTCCATTTTATTTTTAAAAATACACATTTTCTTTATCCAGTCTCCAGTTGATGGGCATTTGGGCTGTTTCCAAGTTTTAGCTATTACAAATTGTGCTGCTATGAACATGGGTGCACATATATCACTGTGGTATGATTCTTTTAATTCTTTGGGGAAAACACCCAGCAGGGGAATAGCTGGGTCAAGTGGGACTTCCAGTCCTAGTTCTTTGAGGTATCTCCATACTGATTTCCACAGTGCTTGCACCAGTCTACACTCCCACCAGCAGTGGAGCAGGGTTCCTCTTTCCCCACAGCCCTGCCAGCATTTGTTATTGGCTGATTTCATGAGAGCAGCCATTCTTTCTGGAGTGAAGTGGAATCTCAGCATTGTTTTCATTTGCATCTCTCGAATGACCAGTGATGTTGAACATTTTTTCATGTATTTATTTGCTATTTCTACTTCTTTGTCTTGTTCTTGATTTTAGTGAGAAGGATATCAGTTTTTGACCATTTAGTATGCTGTTGATTTTTCATAGATGGCTTTCATCAGATTGAGGTAGAGACCATCAATTCCAATTTTTATAGGGTTTTATCATAAATGTGTGTTGGATTTTGTTGAATGCTTTTTCTGCATCTATTGAGATGATCATATGGTTTTTGTCCTTGGCTCTATTTATATAGTGCATTTTGAACCATCCGTGCATTGGTGGAATGAATCCCACTTTTTCAGGGTGTATGATCTTCTTGGTGATCTTCTGCATTCTATTTGCCAGTATCTTATTAAGGACTTTTGTATCTATGTTCATTAGTGAGATTGGTCTACAGTTCTGTTTTTCAGTTCGGTCTTTCTCTGCTTTGGGGACCAAGGTGATGCTTGCTTCCAGGAATGAATTAGAGAGTATTGCTTCCCTTTCAATTTCATTGAAGAGTTTAAACAGTAGTGGCAGTAGTTCCTCTCTAAGTGTCTTGTAGAATTCAGCAGTGAAGCCATCAGGACCTGGGCTTTTCTTAGTTGGTAAGTTTTCAATTACATTTTCAATTTCATTGGTTGATATTGGGTTGTTTAGAATATTCAGTTCTTCTTAGTTCAACTTTTGTAATTCATACATATCTAGGAATCTGTCCATTTCTTCTGTGTTTTCCATCTTACTGGTGTATACATTCTTGAAGTAGGTATTGATGATTCTCTGGATTTCTGCTGGTTTTGTTGTGGTTTCCCCCTTTTCATTCCTAATTGCATGGATTTGGGCCTTTTCTTTCCTTTTTCTGATAAGGTTGGCTAAGGGTGTGTCAATTTTGTTTATTCTTTCGAAGAACCAACTCTTGGCTTTATTAATTTTTTGTAGCATTCTCTTAGTCTCCATTGAATTGATTTCTACTCTGATCTTTACAATTTCCTCCCTTGTAAGAGCTTTGGCTTTGTCTTGCTCTTCTTTTTGTAGAAGATTGAAGTTTAGCATCAGGTTGCTTAATTGGCTTTAGTGTTTTTTTTGGTTTTTTTGGTGCAGGGGATCGAACTCAGGACCTTGCGCTTTCAAGGCAGGCGCCAGAACCACTGAGCTAAATCCCCGACCCTTAAGATAGTTTTTTTTTTTTTGTACCAGGGATCGAAATATTATTTTCAGAGCAGAGTCATGAGAGAGGTCTTCTGTCAAGGCCTGCATCTACTGCTTTTGACTGAGTGACTTTGAGCAAACAGTGTGAACTTCAGTTCCTCTCACTGCAGACCTGGAGTAACTGTCATCACTTCATGGGGTTCCTGTGGGGGTTAAATGACTTAATTCCTTCACGGTGCTTGAGGCAGCTCCTGACACATGACGAGTACTCAGCAACTGTCAGTTGTTCTTATTGTTGTTATTATTATTATTGCCATTCCAAACAGTGTGTATAGGATATGGTACAGTAGGAACTGTGTTCAGTATCAGGAGGGTACAGACAGTTGGTGAAATGACCACAGAGGGTGGAGAATGGAAGTGCAGGTTGTGGAGAAGCATAGTTCACAAAACACAAGAAAGAGCTGTGTGAATGAAGCTGTGGGACAGCTTAGACGGGAAAGGGTGATTGGACTTCACTGGGAATCAATGAAGCACAAAGAGAAAGCACCAAATCCAGCTTGGTGAGGTGGTAGACCGTAATGCAAGAGGAGGGTCTTTAAGTCAAGTCAAGGACTGTGGTGTGAAAGTAGTAAGAGATAGAATGTTCACAGTGTTAGAGCCACCATATTTTACATCCATGTTTTCGTGTCACTATGGCAAAGAAACTCAAGAAATAGAATGGCAGGGCAGTATTTTAAAAGGAAAAACCTCTGTGCTATTCGGACCCTTCACCTGCATACATCCTTAAGAGAGATCTTCACTTAAAGCTGAAGACTACAGAAATAATAGTCAGTATAATCCTTTCTTTGTGTGTCTTGCACTATTGAGAGAGGATATAAAGCCATTCAAAAGGATAAAATGTAATAACATGATTGTATAAACTAAAAGTGAGTATATCTGTCAGCTTTGCTGTTGCAGGGATGAAATACCAGGAGGAAATGGTTTAGTTTGGCTCACTGGACCTGGAATTTTAGAGGTTTCAGTCCAGGATCTGCTGCCTTCTAGGCAGAACATCCTGGTAGGAGGGCACCCTGGATCAAAGCTCCTTTGGTGAAGGAGGGCAGAGTCTAGGGGCAGAAGGCTCAAGAGGAAGGGCCAGGAACCAGACATATTTCTCAAGCCCCAACCACCCTGACTCAACCATTAATAATATGCTGGCTTACTACGTTTAAACTCTTCAATGAAGTTGAAAGGGAAGCAATACTCCCAAATTCATTTCTGGAAGCAAGCATCACCTTGATCCCCAAAGCAGAGGAAGACCCAAGTGAAAAAGAGAACTGTAGACCAACCTCACTAATGAACGTAGATACAAAAATCCTTAATAAGATACTGGCAAATAGAATGCAGAAGATCATCAAGAAGATCATACACCCTGAACAAGTGGGATTCATTCCACCAATGCACGGATGGTTCAAAATGCACTATATAAATAGAGCTAAAGGCAAAAACCATATGATCATCTCAATAGATGCAGGAAGAGCATTCAACAAAATCCAACACGCATTTATAATAAAAAGCCTATAAAATTGGAATTGATGGTCTCTACCTCAATCTGATAAAAGCCATCGATGAGAAACCAACAGCCAATATCGTACTGAATGGTCAAAAACTGAAATCCTCACTAAAATCAGGAACAAGACAAGGATGTCCACTATCACCACTCCTGTTCAATATAGTTTTGGAAACATTAGCCATGGCAATTAGACAATAGAGAGAAAGAAAAGGAATAAAGATAGGAAATGAGAAAGTCAAATTGTCATTATTTGCAGATGACATGATACTCTCTATGAAAGACCCCAACGTCACCAAAAGTCTTCTAGTCTTAATAACCAAATTCAGTAAAGTAGTTGGATACAAGGTCAACAGACAAAAATCAATACCTTTCCTCTACACGAACAACAGACTCATTGAGAGAGAAGTAGGGCAAACAATGCCTTTCACAATAACATCCAAAAACTGAAATACCTAGGAACCAACCTAACGAAAGAAATCAAAGACCTCTTCTCTGAAAACTATGGCACTCTGAAAAGAGAGATTGAAGATGATAGCAGAAAATGGAAAGACATCCCCTGCTCCAGGGTAGGAAGGATCAACATAGTGAAAATGGCTATACTTCCAAAACTGCTATATAGATTCAATGCAATCCCAATTGAAATTGCAGCAACATACTTCATGGACCTTGAGAAAACAATCCAAAAATTTATTTGGAACAGGAAGAGACCTACAATAGCAAAACAGTTCTAGGCAATAAAGACAAGTTAGGGAGTGTCACAATTCCCAACTTGAAACTATACTGCAAAACTACTGTGATAAAAACAGCATGGTACTGGCAAAGAAACAGACCTGAGGACCAGTGGAACAGGTTAGAAGATGCAGAAACAACTCCTGCAACACTCAGCCACCTCATCTTTGCAAAGGAGCCAAACACCCTCACTGTAGGAAAGACAGCCTCTTTAATAAACAGTGCTAGAAAAACTGGGTTTCAACTTGCCAAAGATTAAAACTAGACCTGTTTCTCTCACCATGCACTAAACTAAAATCAAAATGGATTAAAGATCTAAATATTAAAACAGAAACACTGAACCAGCTGGAAGAGAGGTTAGGTAGAACTTTTGAAGACACTGGTGTAGGAAAAGATTTTATGAACAAAACCTCAGTTGCCCATGCAAATCAACAAGTGGGATCCCTTCTTACTAAAAAGCTTCTGCACAGCAAGAGAAACCACCAACAGAGTGAAGAGACAACCCACAATGTGGGAAAAAGTTTTCAACTGCTGTTCCTCAGACAAAGGTCTACTATCTAGAATCTATAAAGAATTTAAAAAAATTAGACCTCCCAAATTTAAAGACCCAATCCAAAAATGGGCATCTGACATGAACAGACATTTCTCAGACAAAGAAGTAGAAATAGCAAATAAATATATGAAAAAATGTTCAACATCACTGGTCATTCGAGAGATGCAAATGAAAACAACACTGAGATTTCACCTCATTCCAGAAAGAATGGCTGCTATCATGAAGTCAACCAATAACAAATGCTGGCAGGGCTGTGGGGAAAGAGGAACCCTGCTCCACTGCTGGTGGGAGTGTAGACTGGTGCAAGCACTGTGGAAATCAGTATGGAGATACCTCAAAGAACTAGGACTGGAAGTCCCACTTGACCCAGCTATTCCCCTGCTGGGTGTTTTCCCCAAAGAATTAAAAGAATCATACCACAGTGATATATGTGCACCCATGTTCATAGCAGCACAATTTGTAATAGCTAAAACTTGGAAACAGCCCAAATGCCCATCAACTGGAGACTGGATAAAGAAAATGTGTATTTTAAAAAATAAAATGGAGTACTATTTAGCCATAAAAAATGAGAAATTAGAGACATTTAAAGCTAAATGAATGCACATTGAGGCCATACTCTTAAGTGAAATAAATAGGACACACATGTGTAAATACCAAATAGTTTCTCTAGTGTGAGAAACTGAAAGTGTAAATAAGGGCTAAAATTTATAATAGATAATATGAAATAGGAAGAAAAGGGGCAAAGGGAAAGGGGAAGTGGAAGGGGTAGGGGAAAGGAAAGAAGGGAATGGAATTATTAGGAGAAAATGAAAAAATGGAAACTAGGTATGTAAATAGGGAGGGATGTAGGGGTTGTAGGGAGGGCAGGGGAAGGGGGAAAAATAAGAACCAAGAGAGATTAAGGTGCAAATTTCCAATGATGAATGCCATTATACTCTATACCTAAAATGTACCAATAAAATTAATTTAAAAATAAAATAAAAAGGGAAAAATAATAATCTGATGACTTATCTTAACCCAATCAAGTTGATAATCATAATTAATCATCACAGGGAAATAAGGGAACCAAGTGGACACAGAGCAGAGGCGTGAGTAGAAATGCATGCATGAAGATGAAACTTTGCTTGGAGCGTCACAGGCGAATGGGCACAGGTTGGTAAACCTGTATGCTGTGAACAGATGATGTACATGTGCTATTTAATCGGAGCAGAGAAAAAGTAGTAACCTATTAAAAAAACAGCGTTGCAAAGGAAAAGAAACTTGATTATATAGCAAAGAAAGAAAAGACAAGTCAAGGGGAATTTGGAGTAAAAGAAAGGAAAGTATGGCTTTGAAGTATGCTAGTTATAAAAAGTAGAGGAAACAGCCTTATGTTATGCAGTAAAGGATATTTCATTCTTCTACATGTCTGCAGCAAGCTGAGCAGCAACATGTGTAACCCAGAGAATGAAGACTAAAAGTTATAAGCAACATTTTCTTCTATGTTTCAAAGAAGCATAAAAAGCTCTGGTGTGAGTTAATATTGCTTCATGAATCTGAATTGTGAAGATTACATTTACTTGATTATTTTCTAGAAAATATTGGACATCACAAAATATTAGTAGTAAATAAAGAAATTACAATTAAAACAATATGCTACAATGTTTAACAATTCAAATTAAAGTAAGGATCTTGAAATAGTCTGGGGAAAACACAGACATTGATTTATCAGCTAACGTTTAAAACACTACACACTTTTAAATAGTCTTTCTTTTCTGAAATACTCATGTTCGTGTAAACGTATGCGAAAGTCTTCCTTTGTAGTCATCGTTTATCTCAGAAGAGGTGATGTGATCTATCCCAAACTGTCAGGCACACTGAAGGAAGCTTGGGGCAGAAAAAAATCTCTCCCTGTCCGTTTGAAAGTGTTGCAGGGAAGGGAAATTGACAGACTAGGAAAGGTGCGATGCTGTTTTCTGGGCCGGGAAGTGTCCCTTTCGCTGTCCGCCCGAGGCCCGTTGTGTACCCACGCTCTTCACCCAAGGACTGTGGGGATGGGTCCGTAAGTGCGCCCGAGTGTCCCAGCGCCCCTGCCGGAAGCACAGAGGCCAAGACACTCCTAGAAATCCACCTGTTGCGTAACTTGGGCATCGGGTGCGTTCCGCGTGGCCAGGCTGATGCAGAGCTTCCCTCCGGGCGGGCGAGGAGGGCTGAAGGCGGCAGGCAGCGGAGCTGAGGCCGCCGCCCACCGCCCGCCCGCGCGGACCCAGCTCCCCCCAGACTGCGGCCGGGTCCCGCCCGTGCGCTCCGCGAGCCCGGGGTGGGCGCGGGCCGGGCCGGAAGGATCTGGCTTTCCGACTACCGGAACTGCGGGGCCGAAGGCTCTGGAGGGCGGCGGCGAGGAAACCCTCCTGGCGGGACGGGCTGGCGCGCGCAGAGCGCTGCGGCTGGGCTGCTCTGGCCGGCCTGGCGCCGCCGGAGGCCGCCGCGGGGCGGGGCGAGGAGAGCTGGCCCGAGCGCCCCCCCGCACCTCTGACCTCGTCCAGTGCTGCGCCTTTGGCTGTGGGACTCCTAGGGCGCCGCGGTGTACGGTGCGGTGCAGAGGAACCCAGTGGAGGAGCAGGGAAGAAGTTGAAGATGGGCGAGAAAAGGTAGCTTTACTTTACTTTACAGGCTTGCTTTACTTTTACAGTTAGAGAGACAGGCAATTTGTGTTTAGTCTCCAGGTCTGAAATAAATAATGGGTGATAGTGGTGATTCTAATTTTAGCACCCTTTGAAAGCAGTGCCGGCTTAGAGCAGAAGGTCCTTGGCGCCCTGGGTCTTGGTGAGGCTCCGCCACAGATGTCCACCTCCAGACAGGCCATTGGCCACACCATCTTTTTAAAAATTTTGTTTTGTTCGTGTCGCACGCACTTGAGACATATTCTGCTTGGGCTTTGCGTGGGTCCACCATCTTGCTTGTGATTAATAAGCATATGAACGTTGCAGGCTTGTGGCATGGCAGAAGAAGACGGAAAGCCAACACTACATTTGGGTTGTTTTTACCTTTTGTAGTTGTAACGGAATAACTATGTGTATATAAAATGGAATGTGACCACAGAGAAGAAATAGTTCTTTCAAGCACATTTTTGTTCATGGTGCTCTGCCTATATGGGAAATTTTAAACTTCACTCAGTATGTTCATTAATAGTAAAAAAGTGTAATGTAAATTGTAAGATAAAACAAGTAAGTATAGTAATATTAGTAAGACTAAGCTTTCCAGCATAAGTGAAAAAATATAAATGTATAAATCAAATATTTAAAAAGTAATGTGAAATTTGAATTGGAAACCTCAATATGAACTCGTGATTTTTTAATTGTTCATTTTCAGTCAATTGAAAGGACTGTAGAAATAAGCACTCTTATTACCAGATGTGGGTTTCTGAATGCCATTCCTCACTGAAACAAAGGAGCACCCCATAAAAAAAAGCGACTTTGAGCTGGGTTTTGGGGCAGGGAAAATACAAAGTGAGTCCGGATATGTTGTAGTACCCTGAAGGGGAGTTCGATAGAGTAATCAAAACACACAAGAGGAGCAGGGACTTGCAGGGGACCTCCACTAGTCAAGTTTGGGACAGTTTGAGCTTTAAGAAAATAATGATTCTGAAATCCTAAACACAAGGGTACCTTACTTCCCCCCCCCCCCCATTGCCGGAGACTGAACCAATGATTTTTGCACTGAGCTATATTCCCAATCCTCAAACTTGTGCTCCTCCTGCCTCAGCTTCCCAGAGTGCTGAGATTACAGGCACGCACCACTAATTTTTGTTTTTAACTTTTTTCAAAACATGGTAGCTTAAGAAATATGTTCGTTTTGTTTTGTTTTGTTTTGGTTACGGGGATCGAACTTGGGACCTTGCACTTACGAGGCAGAAGAAATATGTTCTTAAATCACAGTTGGATAAGTACAAAGTATTGAAGATATATGGAGAGAAATGGCAAACAAAATTGTTTGATCCTGCATTGTTACTACTATGGCCTAAAGACTTCAAAGTATAAATTTTTAAAATGTTAAATAGTTATTACTAAACTGTGCTCATCACCATTGATTTTAATCTGTTCTTAAAACTATGCATTTTAACATGGGCTTGTAGAAAGCATTTGGCTTTGCTAATAGATTATGCAATCTGGAGTATCTGTGTTCATACCAACGTTCTTCATTAAAATGATGTTTCATGAGCGACTTGCCTCTGTCAACTGTTTCCTGCTGATGGCGCTGAATGGTAGGGGGAGGGTTCCTGTGCACGTGTATCCCCATGCAGTGCAGTGTCTCAGAAGTTCGAGGTCTCGGCTTAACGATTTGGTGGTGGAGACAGACTTTGCAGTTTAAATTTTGGTTCCATTCCAGTAGTGAGACCTTGGACGAGTCAGCTAACTTTTCTCACTCTTCTGTGGTTCTCTTATCTCTAAAAGAAGGACAGAGAGGGCCGGGGATTTAGCTCAGTGGTTTTGCTGCCTACCTTGCCAAGTGCAAGGACCCCAGTTTGATCCCCGGTACCAAAAAAAAAAAAAAAAAAGGACGGAGTTTTGCCTGAGTTGTTTATGAATTATGTGTGGAAAATTCTTAGCTACTGCTACTGCTTGGAATATTATAAATATTATTGATACTATACATTCTTGGAATATTATAAATATTATTGATAGTATACATTCTCCAAAGCAGCATCAATTTTAGAGAATAAAAAACTGAAAACCTCAGTGCTAAAAACTCAGCTATTTATAGGTATTTCATCCTCTTGTCTGTCGCCAGGGGCACTGACATCATGCCTTCCCTGGTATTAGTTTGGGGCCAAATATGAAGATGCTCCTGTATTCTTGTCCAACACCACTACAAAGCCAGATATGAGGAAACTTTGGACTTTGTCTGTAGGAGTCTTTGCTTCTTCTGATCTTACTTATGGTAAAGAACAAAGACAGAGATGAATTTAAATTTTGAACTTAAAAATCTTAGCAAAAATAATGCTATTTTCTAAGAGTTTTTCTTTTCTATATATGAAATTGAGGCTGTTTTGTTCTGATTGGTTTGTTCTCACATCTGAGCTGGCAGCTGCATACAGTAGAGAGCTTTAGTATTGAGTTAGAGTTACTTGAATCTGGACTCAGAATAATAGCTGGCCTTTTAATGCCTAAGAATGGCCTTTTCACATATCATAGACTACTTTTGGAATTACTCAGATATTAATTAAGAAAATTTATTTCAGAGGAAATGAGTGATTTTCTATTTAAGTAAAAAGAGGAACACTTATTTTAGTATGGATTCTTTTTTAATTGTGAAGGATGTATGTGTGTTCATCATAGAGAACTAGGAGTTAGGCAAAGACAGGGAAGAACATTTTTTTTTAGTAGAAATCCCAACATCCAGTGATAACCATATATAGATATCTAAGATACATGTAAACATATTTATATTTAAACTTTATAAATTATACTATGAAGCTTTTTTTTTACTGAGTAATATAAGCATATTTTTGATCCAATTGTCACCAAATATAAGCGCTGAAAACTAATTTAGCAATTTTTAAAATTGTGTAATTTTAAAAAGTTTTGTGTAATTCCTTTAATGTGTTTTTTTAGTAAAAAGAAGAAGGAAAAGAAACCAACTGTCAGTGCATTTGCCATGGTGAGTTTTGGATTTGTTCACTATTCAAAATACTTTGAAAAGTTAACTTTTCTTCCCCTAGAAAAGAGGTATTTCTTAGAGAATCTGGTAATGAGAGGCAAAATGAATTGGTTGGATTTAGCTTATTTTCAGAGAAATGCTCATCATAATTTGCCATGTAAATGGAATATCTGCAGCCACCCTTGCTGGAGTAGATTTCAGTCTTAGTTATGTTGCCAGAGATCTGTTGCTTGCACAAACAATTCACTGAATGATGGTCTTTGCTACTGGGATAGACCAAGTACAATTGCTTGCCATTGGGATAGAGCAAGCTATATTGTGTGCATCTTTTATGGATCTGTAATCCTGGCAGGTTTGAAGTCAAAGTCCCAAGAGCAGATAATAATAATAATAATAAAATATAGCAGTGGACTATTTGTTACTGTGACTTAGCATATGCCATTATTCCTCCTTGCTGAATAGCTAAAATCTAGAACTTGAAAACCTTAACATAATTCTTCATTACATTTTCTGGTTTCATGGGGATTATTTAGAATCTTTTCTTTGATCTTGGAATTAAATAGGAATTTTGGGATATGTTTGTAATTGATTATCTCTTTCCTCTTGGATCTTTACTTCTTTTTTTCTAAGACACAAAGTTAGGTGAACTTAACTGTGGAGGTGAACTATCCCAGGTACTGGGATATGGAAACTACTGAACCAGTTAAGTTTTATAGCCCTTTATAATTTATAAATTGTGCAGCAAGCACTTTTCAAAATGGGCATGGGAGGACTGTCCTGAAAATGGATCTTAATATTTGAAAATAAACATAGCTATGAGTAGGAAACACACTCACAGGACTTTTGCACTGAACTCTGTGGCTGCCTACACCCTCCTCACCTTCATGTACTACAGTTGCTATTGCTGATGTTCTTTTATTCTGTCTCTACTTGCTTTGGGATTTTAGGGAGATGAGACTAGACAGTCATTTACTGAAAGACTATATGAGTCACAAAACTGAGTCACAATTTTGGTTTAAGGTTTCATTTTTACATTCTTGTGGAAAGAAACTTTTATGTTAAAATTGAATTTACCCCTAAATTTAATTTTAGTTTTGTTCTTTTGATACCAAGACATTTTCATCTTCTATAGTTTAGTTTTTTGTTTGTTTTTGTATCTATTCCCCGCCCCCCTTTTTTTTCTTTTTTTTTGGTGTTGGGAATTAAACCTCATACGTGCTGTTTCACCTCCAGTCCTGTGCATTAGTTTTCATTATTTGTAGCTTTCCAGCATGTACCAAAATTCTACAGCCAGAAAGAAGGAAGATATTCAACATAAACTACAGCTTGTACAAGTAGTTTGGCCACCTTTATCAATGAGACTGGTGGTGACCATCCCCAAGACGAAGTCCTAGACGCCAGCCAAGGGTTAACCTTATACGGAGGTCTTTCTGAACACAGCAGGACTCCTTCCTGCACACAATGTCTGGTAACTTAGTTTTACTCAGACTTTAGTTTTCCCAAGGTATTTCTTCTTTCCCAAGAAGAAATAGAATCAAACTTTTTTTACTAGTTTTTATTTATATTAGGTTTCATGTAAGCATTTGTAGAAACACAAAAGTAGAATAAACTTGAAAGCAAGTGAAGAAATTGGAAAAGTAGAAATAAGATTAAGAAATATAAAAGTTGGGCTGAAGTTCCTGCACAAAACAAACTCCTCAAAGATTATCCATGCTTGCCAGAATTGTGCTGCAGATTCAACCCAAGCTCTCTACAGTACATATCTTACTGAAGCATCAGTATTCCTCAAGTAGATAATAGTTATCAATGTTAAGTATTAGATAGTTAAGTACCCTACATACATAATTTGATTTATCCTCATGATAATCCTATCACTTAGGAGCTAATGTTATCCTTGTGTTCCTGATGAGGAAACAGGTTCAGAGTTTAGAAATGGAATCAAAGTCAGAGTCACATAACTAATAAATAGGCAAGCCCAGGCCCAGACTTTGCCTGGCCGCACTTTGTTGCTTTGAATACCTGTATTTGTTTATAACAGCTTATGATTGCTTAAACTGTTGTTGACTGGAATTGAAGAATCCTTTGTTGATGCCGTTGTCTTCTGATCAGTGTTCGTGGAGGACTTTGCCATCTTCATGTATCTACCTGTGCACATTCCTGGTCCTCCTACCTAGAGTGACTTTTATTGTTACATGAAGAACCACTCCTTGATCTTTACAACTGTAGTAATACAAACCTACCTTGTTTTGGATCTGTTCCTTCTGCAGTTTTTTTCTGTTGAAACAGAGGGAACACTCGGTTTTAAAAACAAGGCACTCACTTGCACATTGCCCTCATCTGTCTTCTCAAGGGTCTGATATCATCATCATCTTTCTTTCTCTTCTGTGTCTTCACCTTCCCACTCTGCCATCAGTGCTGACTGGTTAAGTCTCTCATTTTCCTGACTTCCTCTTGGAGGCCCCCACCCAGACCCTTTACACACGAGTTGCCTAAGCTTCATGTCTTTTGTGTCACCTTCCAGCTTTCAAATTACGGAATTTTGCTTCTGTCCACACCACTCTTGAAATTCAGTGGACATTTAAAAGTTCTGTCTTGACCATTCAGCAGCCCTTGACCCTGTCCACCATATTATTTCTTCTGTTACCTTCTGTGATTTTAGGGTCCTGATTTTTCTCTTAGTGGTTTGGCTTTTTGTTTGTGTTACTTTTGCCTGTGAAGTTGAAGTCCCTGGACTCCTTATCAAGAATTAGTGATGGTATTGACATTTCTCTAGTTTTACAGAGCCACTTTAAAATTGTATTGATCTCATGTAACATTCCCTTTCTCATTTGAATTTCACTGTGCAGAATTACACAGTTTTCTATCCATGTTGAGGAGAGTTCTCTCATTATGCCTCCTTCATTGAGGACTTTTGCATGTGATTGTATTCACTATGCTATGATTGTTCTTCCCCAGTTATTTAGTCTTTTTGTAGTCTGAAACTCAACATTTGTTGACCTTTTCAGGTGCAGCAGCTTCAGCCATATTCATTTTTAGTCTGTGAGGCCCTTGGGTTTATCCTCACAGACAGCTTTCTCTATGAAGTCTTACACTCAAATGACCAGAGCTTCTCGTTTTTCCAGCCATAACATTCTTGTTTATTATCCTTCTTTTGAAATTCTCTTGTCATTTGATTTTGATGCAATAGCAAAATACCCACTAACTAATACAAACTTACTACCTTATGGTTCTAGAGTCAGACTTCTTACTGGGCTAAAATCAAGGTGCCAGCAGGATTTCATTCCTTCTGGAGGAGAGGAGAATCTGTTTCCTTCCCTTTTCGAGCTTCTAGAAGGCACCTCCATCCCTAGGCCTGTGGTCCCTCTTTGTATCACTGCAGCCTCTAACTTCAGCTGTCACATATCCTGAAGCCTCTGAGCTCTATCTTCTTCTTGGAAGCAACTTGTGATATTCCACTGGGCCAACCTATATAACCCCAGATGATCTCCACATCCCAAGACCTTTAACATCTGTAGTCTCTTTTATCATAAAAAAAAGCGTAGTTACAGGTTCCTGAAATTAGGATGGTGATCTGCTTCTTTTTGTTTTTTTCAGTGTATGTGTGTGTGTGTGTGTGTGTGATGTTATTGTTCTGCTTCCTGTACCTGGCCAAGGCTTTACTCGTCAATCTCTTTCCTCCTAGTAGCCCTACTCTACTTTCACAGTTCTAAACATCTTCCCATAGGACCCACGAGACATCACTCAGTCCCTTCTTCCACATGTCGGGCTGGCTTTGCTTTTCACTACATGCGAAATTGAGAGTAAAACCCAATCTCCTTTCTAAAGCTGTGCCTTATCCCACATAACCCGATCTCTGTCTAATCTGTGACTTTACCACAGGCAAGTCCTCCCCCTACTCTGCCCTTGCCACAGTGTTTCTTCTGTGTGATTCTCACACACACCAAAATCATTTCCAACTAAGAAGTTTTGCATGTGCTCTTCCTTCCTGGAATGCCCTGTCCTCAGACCATCACAGGACAGCTTGCATCTTCCTGTCCTTGAGGTCCATTCTCATCCAGACATTCCTTGATGAGCCAGCCTAAACCAGCTGCCTCTGCCGAGCTCTCTGGAACATGACCCTGTGTGATATTTCATTTTGATACTTAGCCACTGTTTGATTTCTTGCTCATGTTTGTCTTCTCTCCACATGTAAGCTACATGAGGGTAGGAGGTGTGTACCTTGTGTGCCTGGAATAGTACTTGCAACTTATAATAGGTACCTAGATACTGCATATGTCTATTTCCTCTCTTACTGTTAACGTTAGAATTAAGTCTTAGGAGGACAGGGAACTTTTCTTAGTCACTGTTGTTGTCAGTGCCCAGAACCAACCTAATGCCTTATTTGGTGCTCCTCAGATACTTTTTAAATGTTGAATGAAGAATTGAGTTTACTGACTTCCACTTCCTCACTGGGCACCTCAGTAAGATCATATTGGCATTTAGCATACTGAACGTTACGTAAATCCCTTTCCCACCAGTACCCTGTACCTCTCTGCCCTGGGAATGCTTTTTCCTTGGCTTTCATTACTGATTAACCTTCCTTTTGTGTGGCTTTGGTTCACCTTCTGTCTCCCTCCTATTAACATCTAATGAAATATTTTTCATTCCCCTTTTGAAAAAGGGTTCCAATTATATTTCATTTATATGTGTATCTTACATTTCACCTGAGTTAAAACTTTTTTCTGTCTTCTTGACTGTATGAACTTGAAAAGTCTTATTAATTATTGTTTGCAAAACCAACAATAGTAATTCTCTGTATCAAGACTCATTTTAACCTCATAAGAACTATGTAAAGTTTCCTATATGTATCAGTATTTCCCTTGTATTGTAAATGCAGAAACTGAAGCTGAAGGTTATTAAGAGATATTATTTTTCCTCCAAAATCATTTCCTAACAAACTACAGAGCTATGGCATTTGATTGCCACTTTCATCCTATTCACCATTATATTAGCACTTTCCTCAAGTCTTCTCAACCTTTCTGTCCAGAAATTAGTCTTGCTTCCAGTTATGAAAAAGTATGAAGTTCTGGCTCTTTCCACATTTTGTCTTCATCTCTGGCAGCTTCATTATACCCGCATTTCCTCTTAGCTCATGCCTGTCAAGATGGGATGAAGGGACATGCCTTTGCCTGATTGTGACCATCTTCTCTTCACCAAGTTTTATGATAAAAATTCCAAACATATAAGAGGATAATAGTAAAATTCACCCTAATATACCCATTGTTTATAGCTAATAAGTAACGTTTTGCCAAATGTTACATCTGAAATTATTTATTTCACGTCTAACTACTTCATTTGGTATTTGAAAATTTTTGCTGCCAAACATTGTCCTTTGAAACATACTGGGATGATCGTATTCAACAAAATGAAGAATAATTTCTTAATGATACATAAGGCTCCATTTATATTTAGGTTTTTCATTTTATCTCCAAAACGTGTTATTTGCAATTGATTTGTTCAAAACAGAATGCAGTCAATGATGTCTTTTGGCTATTTTGTCTCCTGAGTACACAACAGTCTCATCCTCATTTTGAATACAGTTGCCTTGTTGATAGACCGTACCAGTTGTCCTATAGAGTGTCCTTGCTGCTGGACTTCTTCCTCGATATCACTGAGTCACATAAGAGAAGGACTAAATTGTTCCCAGGTGGCTCGGAATCCATTCTTTTTACTGTGCTCTTGCCCCATCACTTTTTGAATTCAGAGAAACCTTTTCGTCCTTCTTATGACTTGCTTGCAACTAAAGAAGTTAGGAGATCTGCACTGGTCACTCATTCTGGCCAGATTCTAACTTCTCAGGAAGAGTGTTCCTTGGCATGTATCCAACTCATTTTTCCCCTTCTTCCTCTCATTAAGGCCTGATTGTATTAAAATCATTTTATGTTTATGCTAAATCCATTGGGCATCAGATCTTTAAGCCAAGATACTTTCTTGAAGTGACAAAAGTTTTCCTCAGTTGTGTCCCAAGAGGAGCCTGTGACGTCAAGTTCGTTCCTGTAAGATGGAAAGTGACTTCTATTCTTAGAAACCAGGGCAGCAAATACATGTACCATGTTTCTACCATACTCTCATTAAAGACTTTTAGAATTCTCATTGAACATCAAATAAGAAATAAAGACAGACTGAGTTCCATATGGAGAATTAGTTCAGAACTTAGTAGAGTAGAATGTTCATTTCTAATTGGGCTATTGAAGTAGTTTACCAAAGGCAAAGGGTGGCTTAGATTGCAGTGGTAGCATGATAATGTGAAAATATTTGTATTTTGGATATATTTTAAAGATAGAGCAAACCATCTGTGAAACTGTACTGGTTGTACCTATGCTGTATTTTCTTTTCTAAGTTTCGCTATGCAGATAGGCTTGACAGATTTTACATGGTGCTGGGAACTTTGGCTGCTGCTATCCATGGAGCTGCGCTTCCCCTGCTGATGATGGTGTTTGGGGATATGACAGACAGCTTTTCAAATGCAGGAAACAGTATTTCATCAAACAATACCAATCAAAGTAAGTGCTATTTGCTGTGCTGATTTTATTGAAATTATGCAGAAAAAGACTTCAGATGTTATGTTTAAGTAAGCACTAGTGTGTTTAGTACTGTGGGAGGAGGAGAGTCTGAGCTCCAGCTCATGTTTGTCATGAATTTAAGAAGATAATGCTCACAAGCATTAAAATACCCAGGAGAAATGCTGGCAGATGTACGTAGAAAAGAAGAGAGCTCTATGAAATTAGAAATATCCTAGAAAGTTTCAGAGGGAAATAAGTAATCTGGTCAGGACCTTGGAAGATAAACTGCAACCAGTTATAAGATTCTCTGACATTCTTGTTATATTGTCAAATATAACATTCTTATTATGTTGTTAATCTCAGCTCATGTTTATGGCATGTACTGCAAACATGTACTAATAAAAAAAAAAGATTCCCTAACAGACTGTAGATGGGTGTGAGTGAAGATTCCACAATAATTTTAAGAGTTCAGTCTGAGAAACTGGAGGAATACTGTTACTATCAAATGAGTTGGGAAATATAGAGGGACCCTAGGTTTAAGCAGTAATACCAGAAATTTAGTTTTGCACATTGTCATGGGTTGAACTGTCTAGAAGTCAATGCTGGAATGGAGAAATGAGGCCAATAGAAATTGTGTGTGTGTGTGTGTGTGTGTGTGTGTGTGTCTGTCTGTGTGTGTGTTTTAGGATGAGAGAAATAATGACTTCTTTGTGTGTTAGTGAAAATAATCCAAAAGAGAGGACAAAGGGATAGATGATGTTTGAAGGAAAGAGGAAAGAGGGTTTTTGGAGTGACGCCCTTGAGAAAGTGCAGGATCTGAAGCTCAGGAGGAAGGATTTACTTTAGAGAAGAGCAAAGAGTATATCTACTGTAAAAGTTCATCTACTCTGAAAGTTGGGAAGATAGAGTATTTGTGTGTCTGAATCCATGAGGGGTGGCGAGCAGATGAGAACTGTGGAAGTTTTCATCTGATTACCACAGTTCCCATTTACCTGCCGGAGATATGTCCTGAGATGGATGAGATGCCTGAGACCTTGGAGAGAACTGAACTACATTTTCTTTCTGTACATACATGCCTGTGCTAAATTCTAATACATAAATCAGGCACAGAAAGATTAACAACAAAAAATAATAATAAAATAAAACAAATATACTAGTGTACTGTATTCAAAATTCTGTAAATGGGCATTTGGGCTCACCCATTCTCTTTCACCTTTTCATCTCTTTCTCTCTGAAAATATTTTATTGTATTGTCCTTTGCCTCCTTTTGGTGAGATGATACAATACTATTGTTGAGCACAGATAACTGAAGCTATGGAAAGTGAAATTGTGGGTAAGAGGCAGTAGTGCACTTCAGGTTTCTCATGAGGTAGGAAGCAAAACACTTGGCTGATAAAGGAAACATACAATCGCCCTCTGAGAAGTAGATGAACTACTGAAATGATTTGAGCATAACACACACGCTTTCAAGTGGGGAGAGATAGATCAATGGCTCTGAGCTTCAATCTTCAGAATATCTCTGATCAAGGATAAGTGACTTAAAGTAAACTACTCAAAGACCTATAACTCAGTTTACATTCAGGTGGTAAAAATGTTGAAGATGTCTGTTTGAGAATACCATTAAAAATATAGTGATATCACATAGCTTACAGTGATATTTGGTCTTCTAAGACTCTGATAACTGCTATGAATTCTCAGAAATATGCACATAAGCATTTGTGCCCATTTGGGGTATCTGTAGAACATTTGATACTTGTTCATGGGACCTGGGAACCATTTCTTTATGATATTGAAGATGCATTATTTACTACGAGTAGAACTACTTCAATTCTGTGAATGCAGATGAATATATATATATAATAACATACCAACCTCCTGTGTATGACAATGGAAGTAATTTTTCTTTGTATTTATAATTTTTACTTTTATTGCTTGAAAACTCAAGAAGAACGTGGTAACTATTTGTGAAAAGCCAGCTCTCAGAATAGTATAGCATATAGTATATAGTTTAGTATCCCTTATCAAATGCATTTTGGATTTTGGAATTTTCCAAATTTTGGAATATTTACATAGATGCAATAAATTATTTTTGGGATGACACTGAAGTTTAAACTAGAAACTTATTTATATTTCATATATAACATAAATATAGCCTGAAGGCAACTTTATAAAATATGTTTAATAATTTTTTGTGTATTAAACAGTTTTATGCATTTGAATTTTCTACCAGTGGCATCATGTTAGCTCTCAAAAAGTTTTGAAATTGGGAGAACTTTGGGCTTTGGATTTTTGGAATAGAAATGTTCAACTTGTATGTTTGTTCTGATGCTTAAACTATGAACGCATAAATCATGTGTAGATCTTGTATATGTTTGAAGACTGGTGTTGTAAACAAAGAGAATATTGTCATCTCTGTCACTGATGACAGCATCCTGAACACAGTCACACAAGATTGTAAGCTAATATTGAAGCCCTGAATCACAAAAATTTCCACAATAAAAAATTTTCAACAGTTTTCTTCATTTGCTCAAGCTTTCCTTTACCATTAACCATTTCACTGGAAAAATTCTTAAAAATAAACTGTAAAAATTTTTTTAATCAAAAATGTTAAAATATTTCAAAGCATATTGTTTTATTTTAGCAATTAATTTTTATTTTTAATTTTTATTTATTTATTTTTTAAATTTTTTAGTTTTTGGTTACAGGGATGGAATTCGGGTCCTTGCACTTGCACAGCAGGTGGTGAAATCACTGAGCTAAATCCCCGGCCCAGCAATTAATTTTTAAACTTTGAGTTAGAATGTAAACTAGTTCTTGTGTTGTGAGTAATGTGGAGCACAGTAAGAGTTTGGGGTGGGGATTTTTTGTAGACTGCTGTAAAAAGTAGCCAAAAAAGTAGGTTACTGAAAATATGGTCTCTACAATCCATTGTAAAGATAGCAAAAACAAGCAAAATAAAGACATGTAGCATCTGACCCATTTCAGGTGCTTAAAAAATGGGTTGAATAACCGCAGGACCGAATCATAGAATTTTGTAAGAAAACTAGACACTATTTGTCCCAGATCCATCATTTTGCAGATGATCCACACCTAGAAAGTGATACAGTGTGGCCACTGGGAGTTTGCTTGCTGGATGACAGAGCTGAGTTCCTGGCTAGGAATCCTGCTACTTAGTTACTACTCTAAAATCATCTTGCTCATTTGTGGCTCCCTTCATTTATTTCATGTTCATTTGAGGCTCACTTGGTTTATTTCAGCCTTTTGCATGGAGGAAAGGACATGGGGAAAAAAGGAAGCACTTAGGGGAAAATCTTGCTAGACATTTCAATATTATTACCTTGTTACGTGAGGACTGGAGCCTGACAGCGAAAGAATTTCCTATTGAAACAAAAATCTAATGAGATTTGAAAAAGTAACTCTCACTGTAGGTGACAGCATCACTGTCTACAACAGTCAGCTTTAAGGCCCTGGGGAAGATGGTTTGAAAATTACCCTTTTAACCTAACCTCGGTCAGCCAGGGAAAATATCACCAATCACATACTTTTTATTTATTCTTTTCATAAGAACTCAGTAGTTAAAATTAGTGAACACACTGAGATGCACAGGTCAGATTAAAATGTAAAATAACATAAACCCTGAGGAGTCTGGAGTGTTTACTCACAGTTTAGTTCCTTTTAAGGCCTTCCTTACTAAGAATGGTTCAGTGAGTCTTTTTTAAATCTTTTGTGAGACATTTATATACAGAATAGAAGAATGCTTAGATGGAATATCTTGATAAATAGCCTGGTATGTGTGGTGTCTCTGTGAACTATTTGTTGGTCTTTGGGACAGGCTGGGTTGCAGCACAGAGAATGGGCTGAGGCATTGAGGATACACAGATAAACAGCTCAGTTTTCTCAGAGCCCACAATGGTGAGAGTAAGAGGAGACAGATGCAAGCAATCCTATTTCTATTCTAGGATTGATTTGGTTATTAGAATCATGTGTTAATTAGTATGGAAATCTGTGACAAGGTGAGTCACTCTCCTAAGGATAAGCCACTTGGGAAAGGTCAGGTTTTACCACATTTATGGAGGAGGAGTGTTTTCCAGGTGAAAAAATCTGGCGAAGGACATTCAGGCAGAGAGAGAAGTGAATGAAGTGTTGGAGGAAGAGAGTGGATAGAATAGTTAGGGAACAGCCAGCCCCTCCGTGAGCTTTGAGATGGTGCTCCATGGAAAAAGAGAAAGTTAAAGAAGATGGGGTAGGGCAGTGGGAATGTAGGCTGGAAAGCTGTGTAGTGTGTCATGTCAGAATCCACCCGTACAAAAAAATGTCACTTTTATATAACATCATTTCAATTTTGAGTCCATCATTAGCAAATGTGGTGGAAATCCAGTCTCAGTTTTTTAAAGGTAGTTTTTACTTCTCCCTAGAGTTTATCAGGGAGGCCAGTGTAATTCCAGATGTGAGAGATGGCCAGGGGCTCAGGATCATCTTCTGCACAGTCATTTTATCACATACTGTGTTACCTGTTCTCAGGAACCTTGGGATTATTCTGTATCTTTTGCATCTCTCTTGACTCAAGGAGGCTCTGGGTTGCTATCCTATGGCTGTCTTCTCCACACACTATGTAAAAATTCCTTTTCTGAGGTCCCACTCCAGGGTCTGCTTACGTAACAAAAAACAGGTGTCTTAGATGCTTTCTTGTGGCTGGGACACAATACCTGACACCAGAAACTTAAAGGAAGTGAGGTTTATTTTGGCTAACGTTTTAGAAGTTTCAGTCTTTGCATTGTTGGCTGCGTCGTGGAAGGTCCTGGGTGGAAGAAAGCTGTTCACCCCGGGGAAGCAGAGTGAGGAGGAAGGAGCCCACTAGGGAGATATACCCTTTCAGGTGACGCCCACACCCAGTCACTGCCACTGCCAACACCCAGCTAGCTGTAGTGCCCCCGTAGTCCAGTCACCTTCCACAAACCTTGTCTGTGAGCCCATGAGATTTGGCAGGACATCCAGATATAAATCGTAACAAGAGGCTTCCCTTTCCTGGACCTTCCCCTGCTCATGCTGTTGTCACTTCTCAACTGAGTGTCTTCTCAGCATGAGGAAAATAGTTTGCAGTCTAAAAAGGTGGAGCTTAGCAATATGAAACTTAAGCAAAATATTTTTGCATGCCGAGGTTCCTCTCCACCCATAAGGGAGTAGGCTTTGAGCACACAAAAGCCAAGAAGAAACCTCCACACCATTTCCTTTTTTAATATATATATGTATTTATTGGTACATTTTAGGTATATAATACATTTACATTTATCATTTCCTTTTATGCTACAGTAGCTCTCTGCTGTGACAGCTATGGCAGAATGCTGTGGCCACTGGAGTGAGAAGGAAGGTGTGGGGATAGAGGAAACATCTGGAAAACCATTGTTTGATGTTTCAAAAATATTATCCTGTCACATGCATTGTGGCAAAATTGCAAAATGATCAATACGACATGTTATGAATTTTGTACTTTTTGTAATGTGAGCTGTCATTGACAATTACAAATGGGAGTGATAAGATTTTAGGGTTGATTCCAAAGTTAAAATCTGGTGAAAAAACAAAGAGCTACTTGGAGTAAGAAGAGGAGCCAGAGGCTTTTGTTAGAGCAGAAGCTGAGATGATGGAAACCTGAACCATAGTATTAACTATGAAGAAGGACAGGAATTCAGTAGCTCTAGATGCAGATTTGGGACCATGGACGCTATAAAAGTGGTTAAAGTCACCCTGGGAGCAGGAATAGAATTCTGGGGAAAAAACAGCATGTGGGGAGATGGGGAACACAAAGCATAAGAAACAGGATGATTAGATTTTGGGTGCTGGAAGACAAAATAGTCAAGAGTCTAACAAATATTTTATTGACTCTTTTTTTTCATTGTTTGTTTGTTTGTTTGTTTGGTACTGGGGATCAAACTCAGGACCTTGCGCTTGTGAGGCAGGCAGCAGAACCATGGAGCTAAACCCCCTGCCTTAAACTCATCTATATCTAACTTTCCATTCTAGTAATTTGGCTGGTATTGCTTCACAACCCAAGAGAGTTTCTAGCTTTTCTAACCAAAAAACAAGATTAATTTTAAGATATTATTCAAATGTAGTCTTTCTTAGCATAGGTTTCAGCAGTAGCCTTTGAAAGTTATACAGATAAATGTTCCTGGACTGTATTGTCTAAGGTCATTTCAGCTTGAGAGTTTTGATTTTGTGAGAGTACATCTTGAGGTAAGAATTTTGAGAGGTCCTCATAGAAGAGTTTACTGTCACTGGGACCAGTAACTTTCAGTTAGCGAAGGTTGATTAGAGAAAAATAAATATAGATCAGAAGAGGTGTAAAGAAGATAATGTCTTTATTCCACTCTTTGACTAGCAAAGATTACCTCTGTCAAAGGACCTGTGTGACCAGTCTTTGCTTTGACAGGTATACTTTAACATTGTTGAAATAGAACTAAAAGAAGCTTGGCAATAAAGTTGCTTTTTTTAAAATGAAGGAAGCTATGTATGTGGTATAATTATATACATGAATTCACAGAAGCCAATTTTGACCTTGAATTTTTGTTTAACTTTTTTTTTTTTTTTTCGGTACCGGGGATCAAACTTCGGCCCTTGCACTTGTGAGGCAGATGGCAGAACCACTGAGCTAAATCCCCGGCCCTGTTTAACTTCTTGATCTGTAAGAAAATGCCTCTAAACACAGAAACCACCATTGCCAAATCTTTAGAATTGAAAAAGCTTGTACAGGTTGAGCAACCGTAATGTGAAAAATCCAATACCTGAAATGTCCCCAAATTGGAACCATTCTGAATGTCAGTGCTCATTGTGTTTTTTTAAGCGTAAGAAAAATTTATTGGGTGGAAAAAAAGCTTTTGCCTAAGAGAGACAGAAGGGGGATCAGAAAGTGGGTTGCCCACTCACCCCACTTTTCAAAGATGTTTTATACAGCAAAGCCATGTGGTGAGGCGGGTACAAAGTGGGACAAAGCTATAAGACCCAATGGCAATTTATAAGGTGGGCATGAGGCGGGACAAAACCACGACCAACCAATAAGATTACAAGTACAGTCACCCAGATAATATTGATTAAATGGGGATCAAATGGGAAAATAAGACACATACAAGGAGTTTTTCCATTTAGAATATCAATCACTGCTATCTATCCCCAGGGGAAGTAGTCCCTCCTCTTTATAATGCTAACCAGTGAATGTGCCTCAATTGTTGTCCATGTTGACTCCTTGCTGTGTTGGCTCCTGGAAGGCTGGCACCTTAAGGGAGCCCCTGTCTAACTGCCTAGAAGATATCTATTTAACTTAACTATCTACAATATTCCTGCCCTGTGAAGAAGTACCCCTAACTGCTTTGAGGAGGCAAAGGGCGAAGACCGTTCTGGCTACTTCCAGCTGAGAGGGTCGTAGTTGTGACCAGCAGTCAGAAGTCCTATTCAGAGGGTCTATCTAAAGGCCTTTGATAGGTGCTGGGCTTTGTCATCTTGGTAGCTGTGTAGCTTTGAGTCTGAAGGAGACAAAGCCAAAGAAATAGTTAAGAATACATGGGCCAAATTATAAGGTCAGCAGGACTACTATGACTATAGCCAACAAAGGTTTTCACCAGGAAGAACTAGTAATAGCCTCCCACAAAGAAGATAAGGAGAAGGTTCAGGGGACTTCAGAATCCAACACAGAAATCATATTGTATAGTTTAGCCGGTTGTGAACTGTTTACAAGTTCGATCTGGTGGATCCTGGTAAAAGAAGTCTAGCACATTTGTCATTGATTCCATTTGTATGACTGCTTGGAGCTTGGCAGCCTCTAGGCAAGAATAAACAAAATTTTTATTTTTAAATATTATTTTATTGGTACATTTTAGGTATACAATATAATGACATTCATCATTGGAAATTTGCACCTTTACATAAACTCTCTTGGTTCTTAATTTTCTCCCTTCCCCTGCCCTCCCTTCAAACCCTCCATCCCTCCCTATTTATAAAGACTTTTTTTCCATTTTTCTATTTTCTCCTATTAATTCCATTCCCTTCTTTCCTTTCCCCTACCCCTCCCACTTTCCCTTCCCCTTTGCCCCTTTTCTTCCTATTTCATATTATCTATTATACCTTTTAGTCCTTATTTACACTTTCAGTTACTCACACTAGAGAAACTATTTGATGTTTACACGAGTGTCCTGTTCATTTCACTTAAGAGTATTGTCTCAATGTGCATCCACTTAGCTATAAATGTCTCTAATTTCTCATTTTTTATGGCTGAGTAGTACTCCATTTTAGAAAAAACCCACATTTTTCTTTATCCAGTCTCCAGTTGATGGGCATTTGGGCTGTTTCCAAGTTTTAGCTATTACAAATTGTGCTGCTATGAACATGGGTGCACATATATCACTGTGGTATGATTCCTTTAATTCTTTGGGGAAGATAACCAGCAGGGGAATAGCTGGGTCAAATGGGACTTCCACTCCTAGTGGTTTGAAGTATCTCCATACTGATTTCTACAGTGGTTGCACCAGTCAACACTCCCACCAGCAGTGGAGCAGGGTTCCTCTTTTCCCACAGCCTCACCAGCATTTGTTATTGGTTGATTTCATGAGAGCAGCCATTCTTTCTGGAGTGAGGTGAAATCTCAGTGTTGTTTTCATTTGCATCTCTTGAATGACCAGTGATGTTGAACATTTTTTTCAAGTATTTGTTTGCTATTTCTCCTTCTTTGTCTGAGAAATGTCTGTTCATTTCACTTGCCCATTTTCAGATTGGGTCTTTAAATTTGGGAGGTCTGATCTTTTTAAGTTCTTTATAGATTCAAGATAGTAGTCCTTTGTCTGAGGAAGAGCAGGTGAAGATTTTTTCCCACATTATGGGTTCTGTCTTCACACTGCTGATGATTTCTCTTGCTGTGCAGAAGCTTTTTAATAAGAAGAGATCCCACTTGTTGATTGTTTGTGCTAGTTCATGGGTGACTGAGGTTTTGTTCATAAAATCTTTTCCTACACCAGTGTCTTCAACAGTTCTACTTAACCTCTGTTCCATCTGGTTCAGTGTTTCTTTTTTTAATATTTAGATCTTTAATCTATTTCAATTTTAGTTTAGTACATGGCGAGAGATGTAGGTCTAGTTTTAATCTTTGGCAAGTTGATACCCAATTTTTCCAGCATCATTTATTAAAGTGGCTATCTTTTCTCCAGTGAGGGTGTTTGGCTCCTTTATCAAAGATGAGATGGCTGAGTGTGTCTGGCATTGTTTCTGCATCTTCTAATCTGTTCCACTGATCCTCAGGTCAGTTTCTTTGCCAGTACCATGCTGTTTTTATCCCAGTAGCTTTGTAGTATAGTTTCAAGTTGGGGATTGTGATACCCCCTGCCATGTCTCTATTATCTAGAATTGCTTTTGCTATTCTGGGTCTCTTCTTGTTCCAAATGAATTTTTGGATTGCTTTCTCAAGGTCCATGAAGTATGCTGCTGGGATCTCAATTGGAATTGCATTAAATCTATATAGCAGTTTTGGAAGTGTGGCCATTTTCACTATATTGATCCTTCCTACCCAGGAACAGGGAATGCCTCTCTATTTTCTGATACCATCTTCAATCTCTCTTTTCAGAGTGCCATAGTTTTCAGAGAAGAGGTCTTTGATTTCTTTCGTTAGGTTGGTTCCTAGGTATTTCAGTTTTTTGGATGCTATTGTGAAAGGAATTATTTGCCCTATTTCTCTCTCAGTGAGTCTGTCATTTATGTAGAGGAAAGCTATTGATTTTTCTGTGTTGACCTTCTATCCAGTTACTTTACTGAATTTGGTTATTAAGTCTAGAAGACTTTTGGTGGAGTTCTTGGGGTCTTCTATATAGAGTATCACGTCATCGGCAAATAATGACAATTTGACTTCTTCATTTCCTATCTTTATTCCTTTTATTTCTTTCTCTTGTCTAATTGCCATGGCTAATGTTTCCAAAACTATATTGAACAGGAGTCATGATAGTGGACATCCTTGTCTTGTTCCTGCTTTTAGTGTGAAGGATTTCAGTTTTTGACCATTCAGTATGATACTGGCTGTTGGTTTCTCATAGATGGCTTTTATCAGATTGAGGTAGAGAACATCAGTTCCAATTTTTGTAAGGTATTTATCATAAATGTGTGTTTTGTCAAATGCCTTTTCTGTATCAATGGAGATAATCATATGGTTTTTGTCCTTGGCTCTACTGATAATAGTGTATTACATTGATTGATTTGGTTATGTTGAACCATCCCTGCATCCCTGGGATGAATCCCACTTGATCAGGGTGTGTGATCTTCTT
This sequence comes from Heterocephalus glaber, assembly GCF_053883595.1. NCBI lineage: Eukaryota > Metazoa > Chordata > Mammalia > Rodentia > Bathyergidae > Heterocephalus > Heterocephalus glaber. Next base: position 39,935,932 of record NW_028258147.1, on the reverse strand, counting down.
GATGATCTTCTGCATTCTGTTTGCCAGTATCTTATTAAGGATTTTTGCATCTATGTTCATTAGTGAGATTGGCCTACAGTTCTGTTTTTCGGTCAGGTCTTTCTCTGCTTTGAGGATCAAGGTGATGCTTGCTTCCAGGAATGAATTTGGGAGTATTGCTTCCCTTTCAATTTCATTGAAGAGTTTAAACAGTAGTGGCAGTAGTTCCTCTCTAAATGTCTTGTAGAATTCAGCAGTGAAGCCATCAGAACCTGGGCTTTTCTTAGTTGGTAAGTTTTTTATTACGTTTTCAATTTCATTGGTTAATATTGGGTTGTTTAGAATTTTTAGGTCTTCTTCGTTCAACTTTGGCAATTCATATGTATCTAGGAATCTGTCCATTTCTTCTGTATTGTCCATCTTGTTGGTGTATACGTTCTTGAAGTAGGTATTGATGATTCTCTGGATATCTGCTGGGTTTGTTGTAGTTTAACTCTTTTCTTTCCTAATTGCATAGATTTGGGCCTTTTCTTTCCTTTTTCTGGTAAGGTTGACTAAGGGTTTGTCAATTTTGTTGATTCTTTCGAAGAAACAACTCTTGGCTTCATTGATTTTTGTATCATTCTCTTAGTCTCCATTGCATTGATTTCTCCTCTGATCTTTATAATTTCCTCCATTGTATGAGCTTTGGGTTTGTCCTGCTCTTTTTCTAGAAGCTTGAGGTTCAGCATCAGGTTGTTTAATTGGGTTCTGTTTTCCTAATATTTGTATTCACTGCTATGAATTTCCCTTGTAAGACCACTTTCATTGTGTCCCTTAGATTCCAATATGTTGTATTGTCATTGTCATTTAATTGAAGAAACTGTCTGATTTCTACTTTAGTTTCCTCTGTGACTCTTTGGTTATTCAGAAGTGTGTTGTTCAATTTCCACATGTTTATGAAATTTTTCCAGTTTCTCTTGCTATGGATCTCCAATTTCCTTGCACTATGGTCTGATAATATACAGGGGATAACTTCAATTCCTTTGCACTTAAACATGTTCTATGCGTGAGTATGTGGTCTATTTTGGAGAACAACCCGGGTGCAGCTGAAAAGAATGTGTATTCTGATTTTGTGGGGTAGAACACTCTGTAAACTTCTGTTAAATTCATTTGTTCAAGAGTTTGATTGAATTCTAGTATTTCATTACTTATTTTTTTTGTCTAGTTGATCTATCTATTTGTGACAGTGGGGTATTGAGGTTCCCCACTACAACTGTATTAGTGCATATATGCCTTTTCATGTCCGTTAGTATTTGTTTTATATAGTTGGGCGCACTGGTGTTTGGTGCATAGATATTTATGATTGTCTTCTCTTCCTGTTGCATTGTTCCCTTTACAAGGATGAGGTGTCCTTCTTTGTCTCTCTTAATCAGTGTTGGTTTGAAATCTATTTGATCTGCTAAGAGGATAGCTACTCTTGCTTTTTTTCGGGTTCCCACCACATGGAGTATTGTTTTCCACCTTTCAGTCTATGAGTTTCCTTTTGAATTAAGTGTGTTTCTTGTATGCAAGATATTGTTGGATCTTGCTTCTTGACCCACTCTGCCAGTCTATTTCTTTTGATTGGTGAATTGAGACCATTAACATTGATGGTTATAACTGATACGTATTGACTTATCATTGTCGTGACTTTTTCTTTTTGTTGGATTCTCCCCCTTTACATTTAATTTCTTGTCACGCCTGATGGGTTCATTCTGCTGTGCTTCCTGAGGTTGTGGTCTCATTGTCTGTTCCTAGGAAATTGTGTAAAATTTTTTGGAGTGCTGGTTTGTTATTCATGAAGCTCCTAAGGTGCTCTTTGTCATGAAAGTATCTTATTTCTCCATCAATTTGGAAAGATAGTTTTGCAGGGTCCATCAATCTGGGTTGGAGGCTGTTTTCTTTTAGGGCTTGGAATATGTCACTCCAAGCTCTTCTTGCCTTGATGGTTTGTGTTGAGAAGTCTGCTGTGATTCTGATGGGCTTTCTTTTGTATGTGATTTGTTTCTTTTCTCTAACTGCTTGTAGAACTTTGTTCTTCTGTTGAGTTTCTGGAATCTTAACAATTATATGCCTATGTGCAGAGTTTTTTTAATCAAGGCTATTCGGAGTCCTGTATGCCTCACTTATCTGTATGTCAAGTTCTTTTCCCCTGCTTGGGAAGGCTTATCCTATTACTTCTCTCAGCATTTTTCTTTTAAGTCATGTGCACTCTCTCCTGTTTCTTCATTGACTCTAATCAGTCTTATGTTATTCTTCTTTGTGTCTTCTAGCAGCTGCTGGATTGATTTCTCGTAGTCCCTTACAATTTTGAAGCAATTTTTCTTTTCCTGGTCACTAATTGCAATCTTATCTTCCATATCTGAAATTCTGTTCTCATATTGGCTCATTCTGCTGTGTAAACTTTCAGTGGAGATTTTTATCTCCTGGAAATCTGTTTGTATCTGTTTTATAGATTCCATTAGTTTCCTATGTTGGGATTCCATCATGTTCCTCAGTTCCTCTATTTTTTTATCTGTGTCCACTCTAGATTTTTTAATCACGTCTTGCACCATGGGCAAAATCTCTGCTGTTATCTGAGAGATTATTTCTGATTTCACTTTTTCCAGATCCTCTTTTGTTGCCAGTTCAGGGAGACCAGATGGCTGAGTATCAGACTGTTCTATTTCGTTTCCCTTTGGGGTTGCTGTAGGTGATCTGGAAGTCTGTTTTTGAGGCTTGTTTATGTGTCTTCTCATTTTCTCGGGGGGTGGGGGAGGTTGCTGCTGGTGCCCACATGGGTAACCTCCTCTGCCCTGGGATTGGTGGAATGGTGGCCTGGGAGCCTCCTTCTGGGCGCTGGGATTGGTTCACCTCCTGTGCCCTGGGAGCGGTGGAATGGCGGTCTGGGAGCCTCCTCCTGGGGGCTGGGATTTGCTCACCTCCTCTGCCCTGGAAGCGGTGGAATGGCAGACCCTAGACCAGGACTCTTAAATATTTATCTCTGAACTCTTCTAGAACTGGATATCCATAGTCTGAACATTCATCAGACATCTTCAGTTGAATGTCCCAGGCAATACAAAATTCAAATGTTCAAGGCTCAAAACTAATAACCTTCTTTCATCTACCTACATCAGCTTTTTTGCTGATTCCAAATGCTTATGCTTGAGGTCTTAATTACCTTTTATTTTTACTCTGCTTGTATTCCATCAGATGCTAGTTCTTATAGCTTCTTCCTCTATAAATCCGGCATATACTTTCCTTCTTTTCTGTTCTCATTCGGATCTTCTATTGCTACATCTTGGCAATAACTCATGTTCCTTAGTCCCTCTAGTCCGTTTAGTTTTGTGGATCACTGGTAGCTAAATCTTCCTGGACTGCACTTCTACCTATATCCATTTTATCTCAAAGCCTCTGCATGCCTGCTTGTCTTTTCCCATTCACCATAACAGCCTGGCTCAGGTTCTCTTTCTGGCCACTTAACAAACATTCTTAAATCCACACAATACCTCCATGCCCAGCCAAGCCAGCTCACATGGTCTTTGAATGGGCTTTAGACTTCTGTCCTATTGTTAATGTTGCCAGAAATCCTTGTCTTTCCCTTTTCCATACCTGTGTGGATCAGAACAAAGTGCTCTCACATTGTAACCTAGCTTTTTTGCAAAGACTGCAAGGGTTAAATTTGGCATCCTCATTAATCTGGCAGTCATGATTGTTATGCATATTCTATAAACTATTTACCATAGTAAATGGATGCTTATAAGTATGCTTAATGTAGGGTTTTATGTAACAGTAAGTTATAGGAAACGACTAAAATAGGTACAGCTTGAGAAAAAAGATACATACATATACTGATGTGGAAAATTTACTGTCGAATATAGGCTGTGATTCTGTTTTTTAAAAAGTGTATGTATGTGTGTATTTTTTTTGGAACTGGGGATCAAACTCAGGACCTTGCACTTGCAAGGCAGGCATGGTGACACTGAGCTAAATCCCCAGCCCTTGTTTGTGTGTATTTGTATGGCATACACAAAAGATGTGGCAATATATGCAGAACTGTACCAAACAGCATTATTTGCATTTGTGCATGTTTGGGGTCGTTAAAATTATGGAGGACTTTTTACTGTGGTCCAAAAATGTTAATATTTGCTAATACTAAATGATGCTCACTGGTGTTTATTGCATTTGTATTTGATCAGTTTAAATAAAAATTACTACCAGAGAAATGCAATATTATATTTTAAATATGTACTTAAATATCAAGTATGCATTGCTATTTATTACTCAATGATCCCTTCTTGCAAATACACATCAGAAAATTTAGACTGTGTGGTTACAACTAGCAAGGAAGTATTTGATTGTTTGTTTTTTTGGTACCGGGGATTGAACTCGGGTCCTTGCGCTTGCGCAGCAGGTAGTGAAACCACTGAGCTAAATCCCTGGCCCCCAGCAAGGAAGTATTTGAATGGACGCCATAATGGTTACACAAAATTTAAACTTAGTTTCACTTATTTTTATGTAAATTATAGCATGAAATGTGTTTGATTCATTTGTATATGTTGATTTCTGATGGAGACCAAAGAGACATAAATGGTATATGTTTGTTTTATGGTGATCTAGGTGTGATCAACAAAACACTGATCTTCAGACAGCTAGAAGAAGATATGACCACGTAATTAGACATTTTCCTTACTATTATTTTATTAATGTTTTCTGTGTCAATCCAAAATAATATTTAAAACTTTGTGTTATCATAATAAAATTTTGAAGTTTTCAGGAGAGCAATACCAGTGTGAGGTTTTAAGAAAGCTACAGTGTAGAATTTTTTTTTAATAAAAATATTTGCTACATAAGATCTATGAAAGTTAAGGTTAGCCTAAATTAGACTTCAGTATGCAGTGGGAAATAAAGAATATCACACACAGGAGAATTAGAGCAGTTTAAAGTAGCCTTGTAAAATATGGTTGAATTAGGAATCATTATTTTCAATGGTTTTGTAGTTATTGGTTTGCCTCTTGGATGTTTTCAGTCATGTTATAATAAGACCAGCCAACAGAAATTTTAAAAATTCAGTATCTAATTCTAAACAATGAAATAAAACATCTTAGAAGAAATGCAATCACTCTGACCTTAGCTCACCTCTGGAAAACTCTGTTAATGATTTACATATCCTGAAGCTTACTCCCTAGAATAGTTTATAACAAATTTCTAAAGATAGATGTTGGTACCTCAGAAGATAATGACTCTAAATTATCCTATAAATGATATGATAGATCTGAAGAAAATGAAACCAATTGTTTATATTTTAAGCAGGATGGAATACTTCCAGATATTCCTGTGAAGAGGCTTTGTTTTTTACACTGGCAAATGCCAACATATATGGATATTTTAAAAAATATCACTTAAAACACATTACTGATTGTAAAAGCCCAAGTTCTACTTGGAAGTCAGATTTGTTTATAGGTCTCCCTTGCTATATTATTAACATGAATAATAATTATTGCATTAACTGGTAACTAAACTCCACTGTCCCAATTCTATGTTTCCTAATAATTACATTATAAGTAACAGTGTGTAGTGTGGAAGAAGGTTTGCTTAGTAAAATATCTGATGAATTGACCACAGAGCTTTGAGCCATAGCATCAGAGACTATCTGCATACTACATAATCATTTTCATAGCTACTGCATGATATAGACTTTTTAAATTAAAAGATAGCAAGCATAGAACTTTTAAAACTGGGAAACTTGGCATCCTGTATTTCATTTTAGAATGTGTGCCTTTAACCTAAAATATAATTGTTTAATGAATCTCAAGAGTTATTTGCTTTAGTAAAAAGTCTAGACTCAGAATAGGGAAACATTACCCCACCATTTCTAGTTTCAAGGGTCTGATTTAAAAAGTTATAACCATCTTCTAACCGGTTTTTACTGTTAGAGTTTAAACTGGAAGGGAAACTGGAAATGGTCCATTAAAAGCCTTTTAGGATAGCTCATGATAACCAGTTCATCAGGTGATATAAAGATACTTTTTATTTTTAGTTGTCAATTAACATCCCAGTGCACTAGACTAATAGCCCAAAAAGCCAGGGGACCATTTCAATCTCTTTCCACTTTCTGAAAAGTTCCGTCACTTATTTCCATCCCCAAATATGTAGATGGCAACCATCAATTGATGCTGATGTAATGAAAGTAGACGACAGTGACATATTTTACCCAATACTGTAGTACACCACACACTCATTCACAATCACAGGCATTGTCTGTGTACTTTGTGCCAGGCGCTGTCCCAAGTACATTTCATGTGTGACTACCTTACTATTCTTATCTTCATTTTCATTTTAACAATTGGAAATTGGGGCTTGGGAAGGCTCAGCTGCTTTCCAGAGACTGTAGAGCAGTTAAGTGAAGAGGTAGGAATGAGCCAGAGCAGAAAGTACTCTTAACCATTTCTGTATATTGGCATTGATGTAATTGGATGCTGATCATCAGCTGCTTGTTGCAGCCCCTTCTTATTTGTTAAGGACCTTGAGATAGCAGGATAAGTGAGAAAAGGAAGAATGATTGGTCTTTCTGGGAGAGATGCATTGATTGGGAAACAGAGCATGTGTGCACTATTTCATTGTTTTTCAGGTATGCCTATTATTATACTGGAATTGGTGCTGGTGTTCTTATTGCTGCTTACATTCAGGTGTCATTTTGGTGTCTGGCAGCTGGAAGACAGATACACAAAATTAGAAAACAGTTTTTCCACGCTATAATGAAACAGGAGGTAGGCTGGTATGATGTGCATGATGTTGGAGAGCTGAACACCCGTCTCACAGAGTAAGTTTTATGTGTAGCTTGTTTAGCTCAGATGCAGTTTTTGTCCTTAATGAAATGAAAATGTCCTTAGATTTGTTAGCAGATATTAGTGACTCACTCAGCAAACTAAATTCCTTCTGAGTAGCAACCATGTCTTGTGTACCTGGTTTGGAATGATGGGACCTGCTTGACTGGCAGTGAGTGGGGGAGTGGATTTGCCTAAATCAAGGAATATACAGAGAGTGCGCAGTAAAGCAGTATGCAACAGAGCAATAATGTTATACTTTCTGGTTAAATTTCCAAGCAATTTGAAATTTCTGCATCGACTACTTTTTGAGTAACCACCGCCATTTCCTGGGGTCATGTGGACTATGGATTTCTGTTGTCAATGACGGATTTCCTACTAGGAACTGACACCCTGATAAATGAAACAAGAATACACAGAAAGATCCTATATATGAACTATTTGTGCTGCACTCAACAAAACAAAACAAAACAAATACAAAACTGGGCATAGGAGAAAAGTTCTGTGCTTCTAATTCTTTGTTCTATGTTTGTAATTATTTTTAACATTATTTGTTCTTTAGTGATGTCTCCAAAATTAATGAAGGAATTGGTGACAAAATTGGAATGTTCTTTCAATCAATGGCAACATTTCTGGCTGGTTTTATAGTAGGATTTACCCGTGGTTGGAAGCTAACTCTTGTGATTTTGGCTATCAGCCCTGTTCTTGGACTATCAGCTGGTATCTGGGCAAAGGTAGGTGAAGCCTGTGAATCCAGGTTTTATCTCCTGCCTACACCCTGTGGAAGGGACTTGAACCATTATAGCCCCAACCTTGTATTTCATACTTGCTTTTATGTCTTCTGTTCAAAATTGGTAGGATAATCTGATGCAACCTCACTGAATACTGCCCCTGCCAGGACTCTATACTGTCTTTGACCATGTGATCATTTAGAAAGGTGTTAGAAAGAGGAAGTTACTCTTATATCTTATTTTCTATTTTCTTTAAAACAAAAACAGGTACTGAACTGTGAAGATCTGTGATTCAAATTTAGCGAACAGCGCGTCTCCCATCCCATCAACATTGTTTGGTTTAAGTGTTTTTTTGGTTTTGAAGACTTTCCTTACATTAAGTTGATTTTACAGTTTTATTATCAGTTTTTTTTATGTTTATCTATATTTAAATTCATTGTTATAAAAATGATTTAAGAAAATAGATGCTTTCCAGCCCTGGATTCGTATAAATTCTTAACCTCTGGTTCTCTCATCCAGGTATGAAGGCAGAGCAGTAGAAGTGGCTGTCCCTACCTCTGAACACATGTCTCCAATGATTTTGTAAAACTTACTTTTCCTTCCTGAGTAGAAATGATATTCATTTTATGAACAGATATAATTTAAGATTGTTCTAGTTTATAGTTTTTCTCAGGTTACACATAATTTAGAGAATTCAACAAATTTGTTTAGCTAAAAGATATAAATAGTGGCAAGGCATCCAAAGCCAAGCCTAACAAAAATAAGTCAGGCTGTATTTGGAAGTTTTAGAAAAATTTCCCTGTTGGATGGATTTTTTAAAATTGCAAACAGTAACTCCCATTTATTGACCACCTGCCATGTGAAGCAAATGCATATTTTTTTCTAAAGTATAGGTATTATTTCATTTTGTAGAGGGAGAAACTCAAGTTCTGAGGGTCTATAAATTTGTTACTGAGAGTATCACAAGATTTAAATGGTCTTCTTGACCATTATCAGCTAGCTGAAATATTTGGCAAATGCTTTGTGTTGTCAATTGATTTTTCTGTTTACTAAAACATTAAGCAAGTTATGTGCAAACTCTTCACATCAGCACTTATTGAAACTTTTAAATGTTTTGATTTCTACTCTGCTAAGTTAGAAAAACAGACTTAATCTTTAATAAGTAATTATGCACTGTTTTGGATGCTGTTTATTTGATAAGAATAATTCTGGGGTGGCTGTTGAGACCTAAATTTTCTAATTTTTTCCCCATTAAGTTTATTGGTGCATTTTAGTTGTAAAATACAGTTACATTCATCATTGGGATCTTGTACCTTTACATGAGTATCTTGGTTCTTTTTTCCCCTTCCCTTGCCCTCCCTTCACCCCCTCCACACTTCCCTATTTGCAAAGACCTTGTTTCCATTTTTTTCCTTTTCTCATATTTTTTCTTTTCCCTTTTTTCCTTTCCCCTACCCCTTCCACTTCCCCTGCTCCTTTAGACCTTTTCTTCCTGTTGCACAATATCAATTATACATTTTTAAAATTATAATATCAAGATCTAGGAGACATTATCACAGATTTTACAGAATTTAAAAGGATATAGAAAGCATATTACAAAAATCTTTTTTGAAATAAATTTGACAACTTCTAAGAAGCACCATGGAAGACAAATTAATGAAACTAACTGTGCAGGAAATATAAAATTTGAATAACACCTATTAAAGAAAGTATATTTCTAGCTTGAAAACCTACCTATATGACAACAGGCTGTATACATTTTAACTGATAAATTATATCAAACATTTAAAGCAGAAAAAAAAAGGAACACTTCTCCCCTCATTTTAGGAACTCAACATTGTGCTAATCCTAAAACTGGTTAAAGATAATAGAAGAAAAAAGTGTGAACATAGGTAGAAATTTGTTTAACAAAACAAACTATTGGAAGTCAGATCTGGCAGAATGTAGAAAGTGGTTTTGTTATAGGGATGGCAGTGTTGGTTCAGCATTGAAAGATCCACCCCCAAAAGGCATCATTTTAACAGCGGAAAGGAAAAAGCCATTATGATCCTGTCACTAGTTGGAGAAAAAGTATTGGACTAAATTCCACAGCTGTTCATGGTAAAAGCCATCAGGAGACTAGAAGTAGAACAGAACCTTCTCAACAGATTAAAGACATGTACTCCATACTTCCAGTGAGAACACCTTACATGAGTGGAGAAGGTACAATGCTTTCTCCTTAAGGTGGGGAACAAGGGCAGATATGCTTACTCTTTATCTGTCCATTAAACTTTGAAACCTAGGCCCCACCAAAATAGTCTGGCAATAAAATGACACAATTAGGATAGGATTGGCAAGGTAGAAGCAAAATCTTTATATGTAGATGAAATGATCATCTACAGAGAAAATACTAAGAAATCTCTAGGAGCCCCTAGAACTTGTACTTGAATTTAGCAGGATTAGAAAACACAAGGTATATATAAAAATTCAGGTCTGTGTATACTTTCTATAAATGAAGAATTGGATACTGAAATTTAAAAGTTATGTAGGAGTACAAAGGACCTAGAAAAGTTAAAAAAACAAAACAAAAACAGTGTTGGAAGACGTTTAGTACCTAATTTTAAGACTTCTTCTAAAGCTACAGTAATCAAGGCAGTGTTGGTATAAGGAAAGACATATAGATAATTTGAATAAAACAGAGAAGCTAGAAATAGAACCACACATATATGGTCCACTGAGTTTTGAAAGATTATTTAACATTAGCATTTTATAGAATATAAACTCAATTCAAGAGCCAAGGAAGAGATAGTGTTTTCAGCAAACAGCACTAGAACATTGAGTATCCATACATAAAAGTTAACCTCAACCCTTTATTTCCATACATGAAAATAACTTGAAGGGATCTATGAACCTAAATATGAAAGCCTAAAAGTACAAAACTTTAAGAAGAAATTATAAGGGAAAATGTTTATGAATTTAGTGTAGGCAAGAACTACCTAGTATACAAAAAACATGATGTATAAAAAAATTTGATAAATGAGATTCCATCAAAATTTAGAACTTTTAATGACATCATTAAAATGAAAAGTAGTCCTTAAACAGACCATATTTACAATGCATATAACCTATGACCAGAATATATAAAGAATTCTTAGAGCTCATTAATAGAGAACCCAATTAAAATGTAGACATAAGAAGATGATAAATACCCAGTACAGCACAAGGAAAAGTGTGCAACTCTAGACTCAGAAAAATACTAATCAGTAGAATAACAAGATTGAATTATTCACTCATTAGCGAGATGAAGTTGAAAGTTTTAAAAGCCTTGTCATGACTTTTTCTTTTTGTTGGATTCTTCCCCTTTGCGTTTAATTTGTCACGCCCAATGGATTCATTCTGCTGGGTTTCCTGGGGTTGTGATCCTCATTGTCTTTTCCTAGGGTATTGTCTAAAATATTTGGGAGTGCCGGTTTGATGTTCATGAAGTTCCTGAGGTGCTCTTTATCACGAAAGTATCTTATTTCTCCATCAATTTGGAAAGATAGTTTTGTAGGGTACATCAATCTGGGTTGGAGGCTGTTTTCCTTTAGGGCTTGAAATACATCACTCCAAGCTCTTCTTGCCTTGAGGGTTTGCATTGAGAAGTCTCCTGTGATTCTGATGGGCTTTCCTTTGTATGTGATTTGTTTCTTTTCTCTCACTGCTTGTAGAATTTTGTTCTTCTGTTGGATTTCTGGAATCCTAACTATTATATGCCTGTGTGTAGATGTTTTTTGATCAAGGCTAGCTGGAGTCCTATATGCCTCGCTTATCTGTATGTCAAGTTCTTTTCCCCTCCTTGGGAAGTTTTCTGCCATCACTTCTGTGAAGAGTGTTTTTTATGTCATCTGCACTCTCTCCTGTTTCTTCATTGACTCCAATCAGTCTTATGTTATTCTTCTTTGCATCATCTAGCAGCTGCTGGATTGCTTTCTTGTGTTCCTTTACAATTTTAAAGCAGTTTTTCTTTTCCTGGTCACTAATTGCAATCTTTTCTTCTGTCTCTGTAATTCTATCCTCACATTGGTTAATTCTGCTGTGCAGACTTTCGATGGAGTTTTTAATCTCCTGGAAATCTGTTTGTATGTGTTCTATGGATTCCATTTGTTTCCTATGTTGGGATTCCATCATATTCCTCAGATCTTCTATTTTTTATCTTTGTCCTCTCTAGATTGATTAATCATGTCTTGCACCATGAGCACAATCTTTGCTGTTATCTGAGAAATTATTTCTGATTTCATTTTTCCCAGATCCTCTTTTGTTGCCAGTTCAGAGAATCCAGGTGGTTGAGGATCAGATTGTTCCATCTCATTTCCCTTTGGGGTTGCTGTAGGTGATCCAGAAGTATGTTTTTCAGGCTTGTTTATGTGTCTTCTCATTTCCAAGGGGGGCAGGGGGTGCTTCTGGCTCCTGCACAGCTCACCTTCTCTGCTCTAGGAGCTTGGGATGGTGGTGGGGGAGCTTCCTTCTGGGTTCTGGGACTGGCTTACCTTCTCTGCCCTAGAAGCTTCGGATGGCTGCAGGGGAGCTTCCTTCCAGGTTCCGGGACTGGCTCAGCTTCTCTGCCCTAGGAGCTTAGGATGGTGGTGGGGGAGCTTCGGCACTGGCTCAGCTTCTCTGCCCTAGGAGCTTGGGATGGTGGTGGGGGAGCTTCCTTCCGGGTGCTGGGGAGACCTAAATTTTAATCCTTACTGTGCTGTAATCTTTTGGTATCATTTTAAACATATCTCCTGAATTATTTGATTGTCAGGTCCATTACAAAATAAATATGCCCTAGTTTGTTAAGCCTGTTTTTCCCTATGAACTCGAGGCTCTCTTCCCCAAGTCAAGGACCCTGGAGCAAACAAAAGAACAGGAAGAGTTCCAATGACAGCAAGCAGCCTGGACCAGAAAGTCCTTTTCTGCCCCTGTGCCCAAGACTCTTTCACTTGCTCAGAAACATTGGGGCGTGTAGAGAGCACTGGTGGAGAGATCACCTCGTCCTTCACCTACCAAGAAATACCTTGCAACCTGACCTTGAGAAACCACTTCAGTTTGCTCAAGGAGCACAAGCAGGAGTCAGTGGGAGCCCCAACATCTCCAGAAAAACCATGCTGACAAAAGTAATACTTCAAAGGTCTAAATATTAAATGGCTACTAGAGCTACAGGCTATAGAAGTAAGGATAAGAGTCCCATGTTAAACCAAAAAGGTGACGACCTCCTAAAATGTAAGATTTAAATAGACATTAGAGTCTCCTAACATAATAGACAAAATACTTATGACACAATAAAATCCACATATTTTATCAAGCAATAAAATCACAAATTAAGTGAGGAAACAAAACCTCTTAACTGACTCCAGTACTGAAATAAAGTAGACACCGGAATTATCTGACAAAGATTTTTTAAGCAGCTACAACAAAAATGTTTTTTTAATAAATTACAAATTCTTTGGAAGCAATAGGTAAAATAGAAAACATCAGCCACAAAATAGAAGTTATTAAAAAGACAAAAATGAAATTGGGAAACTAAAGAGCCACTTTGGAGGGGCTCATTTTATTAAATTCAGTTGACACAGTGGAGTTTGTGACCCCAAATAGGATAAACCCAGAGAAATCTGTTCCAGAGAAAAGCATAAGTAAGCTACTGAAAAATAAAGACAAGTAATAAAAACATCAAAGTAAGCCAGAGAGTAGCAACACATTTCCTATTGGGAATCTCATATTTTAGGAGGTAGTCACCTTCTTGATTTAACATGGGACCAATTTGAATAACATATTTGTCATCTGAAACTGAATCCTAGAAGGAAGTGACACAATATTTTTCAAGTACTCAAAATAACAAGAAAACAAAGACTCCACCCCACCAAAATGTTATCAAATATGAATATTATATCTGGTAAACTATCTTTCAGGAATGAGAAGAACAGTCTAAGACAGTGAAGATGAACTTTTTAGAGACCAAGTGCCAAACTGCTACCCCAAAACCACTTTTTTTTTTTTTTTTTGGTACCGGGGATGGAACTCGGGTCCTTGAGCTTGTGCAGCAGGCGACGAAACCACTGAGCTAAATCCCCGGCCCTAAACCCACTTATTTATCACAGAGTATCAACACTCCTATTAAACCTGAATACTGAGGTTTTAGTTTCGAAAAAACAACTCACACATTAACATCTTCTGTCTTAAAAGAAAAACCCAACAACAAGTATGCCATAGGTTCACCACCACTGGTCTAAGATCAAGGAAACTTAAAAATTATTTTCACTAGTATGCCTTCTGGTAAAACTGGCTAAATGAAGTTCTTCAAAAAGAATGGAAATGATAATAAAAGGAATATTAGGGGCACTAGCAAGCGAAAAAGAATAGGAAAAAGGCAGCAAGATGAATATATGCAATACACTTTCCCTAATGAGAGTTATAAATCATCTTTGATGGTAAAACAAAAAGTGTAAGTAGTAAAATGTTGCTACCAGTAGACTTTTGCAACTCACATAAATATTACAGTACTCATAGAAGATACTGTGAATACCATGCAAAAATATATGAAAAGTACTATTGATAAAGGAGGATAAAATACTAAATATTGCACAGAAAGTCAGGAAAAAGAGAAGGTGAGTGAGAACCAGAGAAGACAAATAATAAAATGGTACAGTTAAATGTTAAAAAATCATTAACAGCCTTACATGTAAATATTTTAATGCAATGATCTCTTTTACTATATGCTGGTTATAAGAAACTTCAGTTCATACAACATAGGAGAGAAGGAACAGTATGGAAAAAGATATACCATACAAACATTAATTTTTTAAAAAAGATGGAATGGCTCTATTAATATCTGTTAATTAAAAGTTCAGAGCAAAGACAATTTCTAGAGAAAAAGAATATTATGTAATGATGAAAATCAGTTCATCAGGAAGACGTAATAATCCTAAATATATACACACCAAATAGCATGGACTTAAAGTACATGAAGTAGAAATTGAGAGAGTTGTAGGGAAAAACCAGAAAAATCTACAATTATAGTTGGAGATTTCAACACCCCCTGCCAGCAACTGATAAAACAACCAGACAGAAAATCATCTAGGTTATAGAAGGTAAGAACACCACAGTCAATAAGGACCTAATTGGCATTTATAGGCCACTCTACCCAATTGCAGCAGGATAGACATGAATACTTTTTGTTGTTAATGCCTATGAAACATTCATCACATTAGATCATATTCTGTGTCATAAAAAAACTAAGAAATTTTTAAAAATTAAAAAACATAGAGTTTGTTTTTTTCTCACCCTAGCAGTGTCAGACTAGAAACCAATGACAGAAAGACAAGAAAATCTCTAAACATATGGAAGTTAAACAACACAGTTATGTAATTCATTGGTTAAACAGGAAATCTGGAAGGAAATTAAAAATACATAACTCAGTATAAAAATATTTGGGACACAGCTGAGGGAGTGCTAAGAGAACTTTATAGTGTTGTGTTTATATCAGAAATGAGGAAAGGTCTCAATTCAGTAATCTAAATTCATACCTCAAGAAATTAGAAATAGAATAACAAAGTAAGACCAAGCAAGTAGAAGAAGGATGTTATAAAGGTAAGTGCAGAAAGCTAAGTGAAAATAAAAAACAGTGAAGAAAACCAATTAAAGTGAAAACTGTTTCTTCAACAAGGAAATCAACAAAATTGAGAAGCTTCTCAATTTGAGAAGATGACAAATGAAGAAGACACAAATAGACAATATCAGAAATCAAATAGGGGATGTCACTACGAATCCTACAGATATTAGAAAGATGGTAGTGCTATGAACAACATTATGCTCATAAATGCGATAATTTAGGGATCAGTTTCTCAGTTCCTCAATAACTACAAGTTAGCAAAACTCAACTGAGATGAACTGACAACCTGAATTGCCTTGTCATCATTAAAGAAATTAAATTTGTAATTTCAGTGTTGCTAAGGAAAAAAATCTCTAGACCAAGATGGTTTTACTGGAAATTTTTACCAACTATTTAAAGAAATTTTGCACTAAACTTATACAGTCTTCCCCATTAAAAAAAAAAAAAAGGAAGAAACACTTCCTAACTTTTTTTTTTGGTACCGAGGATCAAACTCAGGCTCTTGTGCTTGTGAGGCAGGTGGGGAACCACTGACCTAAATCCTCGGTCCCTAATGCTTTTTATAAAGCTAAGATCACCCTGATGCCAAATCCAGACAAAAAATACAGAAAAAAACCCAGACCAATGCTCTTCAGGAATTTAGAATAAAAACTCTTAACATATGAGCTGTGTTCAAAAAAATACATGAATGTTTAAATTTTAAAAATTCATGACAGAAAAAGACAAATTGCCATTAATCCCCCTCAAAATACTCCCCCCTTGCTTCAAATACAATTATCCTATCATTCTTGCCACTTACTAAGCAGTTATGGAAATCCTTTTGCATGAGGATCTTTAGTTATGCTATTGTAGCTGTCTCAATGACCTGAAGTAATTTAAAATGTTTACCTTTCATGGTCATTTTCACTTTGGGGAAGCCCCAGAAGTTTCAGTTTGGTAGAGCTGGTGAATAAGGTGGATGAGGACACACTGTAATGTTAATTTTTTTAAAAATTCATTAAATTTATTGGTACATTTTAGGTATCCAATATGATGACATTCATCCTTGGGAATTTGTACCTGTACATGATGCATCTTGGTTCTTATTTTCCCCCATTTCCCTGCCCTCCCTTCCACCCCTCCACCCCTCCCTGTTTACAAAGACTTTGTTTCCATTTTTTCCTCTTCTCATATCTTTTCCTTTCCCTTCTTTCCTCACTCCTTACCCCCCCCCCCCCCACACACTTCCCCTTCCCCTTCCCCTTTGGACCTTTTCTTCCTACTTCACATTATCTATTATACATTTTGGTCCTCACTTATACTTTCAGTTTCTCACACCAGAGAAACTATTTGGTATTCACACACATGAGGATACACTGTAATGTTTTTAAGATCCTGCTGATCCATTGCATGGGACTCAGCAGTAGCATGCACCGTATTTTTAAATCTTTAAATCCTAAAGACACTTTCAAAAGACAACTTCCAAAAATGCTTCAGAAAGTGGCAAGAATGATGGGCCAAGCATCTTAAAAGCAAGTTGTGTGTGTAGGGGGCGTTTGGAGAGGGAATAATGGAAATGCATCCTTTGTTGTAATGCGGATTTTAGAAACTTAAACTTTCACTATATATTTTGATCACACCACATTAGTAAACCAAATCCAACAGTATATGAAACAAATTATAGATCATGATCAAATGAGGTTTATTTCAGGTATGGAATGCTGGCTGAACATTTGAAAATCAGTCAGTGTAACCTACTATACCACCAAACTAAAGAGGAAAAAACATCATTTGACATGGAAATGCATTTGACAATATCTTATACCCAACAGTGAGAAGTCTCAACAAGTTAGGAATTGAGGAATGCTGATTTAACTCTGTAAAGATCAACGACAGAGCCTCTGCAGCTCATATTATACCTAAAGGCGAAAGACTTCCTTCTCCCTAAGATTAAGAAGAAAAGAAGTCCATTCTTACCAATTTTTTTTAAAATCAAAGCTTCAGAGATTCTAGCTACTGTAATAAAGCCAAAAATAAAAATAAATAAATAAAATTTAAAAGTAAAACAAAATAAAAGGATATAATTGTAAAAAAAATAAAGTATATCTATTTATGGATTTCATTATTTTTTATAAAAATCCCAAGGAATCTATAAAAATCTATGAGTAATAATTAAGTTCTGAAAAGCTACAGAGTACCAGATAAATTTTTTTTTTTGCAAACTAATGAAAAACATAGAAACTGAAGTTTTAAAATATAAATATGAAATGATAAAAGCTTACCTTTAGAAATGGAAAGTTGAGATTAAAATATGGGCAGATATATTCTAATAGTCATTAGTATTTCTTCAGAATATATTAGTTTCAATAATACAAAATTGCCAATATTATACAACTTTGAACTTGTAAAAATAACCTTATATGTGTGCCTTTTAGGCTTTAGTAAGAAATTACCAGCCTTTGGAAAAGGGATGGGTTGGTAATAATTTATACAGTTTATCTGGGTAATTGTAGTAATGAATTTCTATTATTTCATGTTGGGGGAGAATTGTAGAAGTTGGCTTTTCATATCTCTAAGAATAATTTTGAGAGTGTATTTCTTTTAAAAGAAAGTCTCTTGAAAAAAAAGCACAATGAAGATTCTATTATATTCTATGTGCTTATAGATTTGAAAGTTCATAGAAGGAAAAAGGAGTTAGATTTGTTGAAGTCAGTATGGTACTTGATATGTTAACAATAAGTTAAAACAGCATACATTCAAACTCCTAATTAAAAAATGTGTCATGATAATTCTCCTGTTGTTAGCTGTCTATAAGTGGGCAGTTGTGGCACCTTGAGACTCCGGGAGAAGCAGAGAACCATTGCTGAAACGTGTCACATGAGCCTTCTGTATTTTGCTCATTCTATGCTCGAGCATGGCACTTAGTGTTCTAAGTCACACCCAGTGCTGTGAAAGATTCAGGAAAGTGTGGTGGTGCAGTCCTAGGATGACGGCTTTGAGAAGTTGGGAAGGTCCAGTGAATTAGTGGGATATTGTTTTGGGTACCAGAGAGAACAGATACACTCAGCATAATGTCTGCTCAGAGAACATCATTAATAAATGTCCATTTGGGGCTAGGGAAGTAGCTTAGTGTTAAATCACTTGCCTAGTATTTGCAAGGCCTTAGGTTCAACCCCCAGCACTGCAAAAAAAAAAGTCTATTTGCTTTTATTTATTTCATTTGCCTTCATCTACCAATTCCTGCATCATCATAACTACCTTTATTTTCATACACAGTTAAGGAAGAAATGCAATGTTTATAATCAAAACAACATTGAAAAGATCAACATTTATGAATTATATATCAAAAGACTAATACTGTTCAATCAGTTTTTTATTATAAATTAGTTGTGTGCAGTACATATTTAGATGGTGGGCCACTTCACATTCTTATGTTAGTCTTTTGAGTTCGTCTAGTGATTGTTAATTCAGCACTTAGACTTGAATTCTGTATATTTTACTTATTAGCAAATTATTCAACCTTTTCTGCTTCCATTTCCTCATGATAAAGTATGGGAAATAATACCTATTTCATTGTGCAGTTGATAGCAATAAATGAGGACTTACACTTTAAAAAAAAGCAACCAGTAATGTTCTGTCTACCAAATAAATGCTCAGGAACTAAACAGAATGATCAAAGAGCATCCGGAAAGGAAAGACCTGCCTGATGGCTGAAAATATTGTTATTCCCAAGAGCACCAGCAGAGGAAACTTTGTGCTTATCCTGGCCTGTGAAACCCTTTTGAAGTTACTTAGGCCCTTGTATTCTTCTAGCCTCCCACCGTAACTCTTTTGAACTAGAGTATCACTAACAATTGGTATGATTAGTGCACACCATATTTTGTTGATATAGTGCTTGTTTATGATTATAGCATGGTGTATATTTTCTTTTCTGAAATTTAAAATCTCTTAAATGTTCCAGTTATATTTATTCAGATGAAGATCTACAAGGTGTTCAGTGGGAAAATGAAATATGTAGTTAACTGATTTATTATATACCATGTCTATCCAAAATGAATTTGAGATGCCTTATAGGGTTATGCCAAAATATAGAACTTGATTACCAAAGACAACTTGAAGAAAGATTTGGTACTTGACATGCATTAATATGCTGGCAACGTTTGTATATATATATATTTGTATATATATATATTTGTGTATATATATATATTTTTTTACTTTATAAAAGATAAAAAGTTAAAGCGTTTAAATGATCTGAAATTGTGTTTTAAAACAGGTATTGTCTTCATTTACTGACAAAGAACTCTCTGCATATGCGAAAGCGGGAGCCGTGGCTGAAGAAGTCTTAGCAGCCATTAGAACTGTGATTGCATTTGGAGGACAGAACAAAGAACTTGAAAGGTTTGAGCTCCTTTTTTAACGTTGCTAGAAATATTACATTCTCTGTCATCTCATATACCTGACAAACTGACAGTGTGAATTAGAAGATTGTTTTCCAACATAAATGTTTTCTTAAATGAACCCCTTATATCATTACTGATATTCTGGAGAAGTCAATTTTGTTGTACACTTCTTTTTTTTTGGTACCAGGGATCGAACTTGGGTCCTTGCACTTGACAGGCAGGTGGTGGAACCACTGAGCTAAATCCCCAGCCCAAATTGCACACTTCTTATATCTGCTAATTCAAAGAATTTTCTAGGCTACAGCATAAAAATAATTTCCTAAGGCCAAAATGTATTTTATATCTCTGATGATTAACCTAATTCTTTTTTGGTACTCAGGATGGAACTTAGAACCTTGTGCTTGCCAGGCAAGTGCGGTGCCACTGAGCACCGCCCGCCCCCGCGCCCCCGCCCCCGCCCCCAGCCCTAAGCTAATTATTGATTTGCATATATTGAATGAATATTTTATATATTATCCCCGGGGTCATTTTAATCTGTGAATTATTTCCCTTCTTGTCCAGGCTCCTACTTAGTTGAAATGTGTTCCATCATTTGGAAGATAAAAATACAACCAAAAGGCACAGCTGTACAAAAATTGGAAATCTATTTTGTGATGCATTGTTTAGTACTATCCATGTGACTCATCTCTTCTGTTAGATTTCTGAGAGTGTTAATAATAATTTATTGAACGTTTACCGTTCACTAGATCCAGTGATTTCTGAACAGCAGGGATTATCTTTAAAATTCAGCATCTACTGTGATAATATTCTGACACATTTTCATGTTATGAATATATATTTCTTGAAAACAGGAAAAACTATTGTGTATGAAGTTACACGTTGTGTGTTAAGGCCAAAGGATAAGCCAGAAAATTTTTATAAGTGAGAATAATGGTTACCTCTGGAAAGATGAGAAGTTGAGTGATCAGAACAGGACCCATGACCAGGGCAGTGTGCTGTTTCTGGACCACAGCTGTGTTTATAAGAGAAAAGTCATGGAATTACTTTCACATTGTGTATATTTGCTTGGAGTACTCTTTTGTTCCTGTTCTATTTAGATTTTTGCCCAGGATATTGCTGTTTATTTGAAATATATTCCACTAATAAAATGGGAAGTTTGGCTTAATGACCAGGAATGCATCACATCACATAAAGCCTGTATTTCATGGAGCTTAAATTCTAACCAGAGGAGGGGAAGGGTACAGACAGCTAGCTACAAATAAACTAGTATGTAATACACCAGGTGGAGTAAATATTATTTGGAGATATGACATAGCCTAAGAGAGCCATAGGGGTACATTTAGAGTTGCAATAAATTACACATTTTAACAAGTGTCCTGATAAAATGAAAGAGTGTGCTGATGAGGGTGAGGAGGGAAAGCTTGCATATGGTGGTAAGGGAGGCCACTTTGAGGAGATTTTATCTGTCCTGAGAGCTGAGAGCTGAGAAAATCCTCCCATTGCTGGGATAGGGATTGGATGGTCAGAAGGAGTCATTCACATTTGCTGAGGTGGCAAAGACTTCAGTACATCCTGGAAAATATCACAGGTTTGTGTGACTGGAGTCCAGTGTAGAGAAGGGACATTGGGGCGAGCAGGGGCCAGAGTGTGGGGGCTTGAGGCCTTGGAGAAGTGTTAGGGTTTCATTCCAAGGGCACAGGGAAGTAGAATGACCATTCATGTTATATTTTAATATCATTGCTCTGTCTATAAGTGCGCTGGTGATGCGTGAGAAAGAGCGTGAGGTTGGGGAGAGGCGTAGAGGGCTGGTGCAATTGTCTGGAGGAGAGAGGCGATGGTGGCCCGATCGAAAGTGGAGGCAGGAGAGGGGGGACCAAGACAGAGGTTTGGGATTTAATTTGGAGTAAAACTGGAAAGTCTTTTTAGACCAAGAGCAATCTTTCAGTTTTCTTTAGGAGTTCTTCCATTCTTCTCTGCTACCGTGAGGATAAGCAACCAAGACTCAGTTTGATGTTTTGTTTTAAAATAGCAGGTGCAAAAGAGAGCTGGATCTCTTGGAATGAAAATTAATTGGAATTATAAATGAATTTAGCTTAATGGAATAGTTTTGTTTTCCATATTTTAAGAATATTTTTATCTTGTGTCATTTGTCATAGTATAGTACTTATTTCTTTTGCTTAACCTATTTGTCTTTGCCCTTTTAAGTAATGACTTGAATGACTGACAAATATTTTCGTCTAATTAAAAAGAATATTCTATTAGTGTATGTTTGCAGCACATCATAGTTACATTTCTTTTGGGGAATTGGTGTATGTATGTAGCATATCTTCAATCATTGTTTTATCGTTTTACTCTCCCTTCCTACCCTGTGTCTCCTTCCTCTCCCAATCCCCTTTCCCATCTTCAACAATTTTGTCTTTCTGTAAGGAAATTACTGTATTTTAAAAATAATGTTTTGGACAGACCCTGGAGGGGGTGGAGCAGGGCCGGGGAGCTGAGTAGCCTGGCAATGGGGGAGTCACCCAGAGCCCGAGAGTTTCCAGTATGGCCTCTGTGTCGACTAAGTATAATTCACACTCGATGGAGAATGAATCTTTTAAGAGGACATCTCCAGATGGGCTCCATCACGATCTCAGTGAGTCTGTTCCTCGTCTCCCAGGAGAAACGCTGATTACTGACAAGGAAATTATTTGTATATGCCCTTTCAATGGCCCCATTAAGGGAAGAGTTTAATCACAAATTATTGTCTTTATTTAAGAAGTTTGGAAACTCATTCTGCTCTAATACTTGATGTCCCTCTGGGTGTGGTCTCAAGAATTGGAAAAACGGGAAGCATGACAAATAGAAGAGAAAATTCCTATGGTCAAGATACTACTTGTGAAGATATCAGAAACCTGAGGTTCCCACTGAAACAGGAAGGCCACAGTATGAGAGACAGGTGCAAGACCCTCATGCACTATGCCTTGCCTCTGGCCCACAGTCTGCCACTATTTGCATTTTTAAATGACGAGAAGTTTAATGTGGATGGGTGGACTGTTTATAATCCAGTTGAAGAGTACTAGAGGCAGGGCCTGCCCAACCACCACTGGAGAAAAACTTTCATCAACAAGTGCTACAAGCTCTGTGACATGTACCAGGTCCTCCTGGTGTTTCCCTACCATGCTTCAGATGAAGACCTCAGGAGAGTTGCCACCTTCAGATACCAAAACTGAATCCCAGTGCTATCATGGATTCATCCTGAAAATAAGACAGTCATAGTGCAGTGCAGTCAGCCTCTTGTTGGTATGAGTGGAAAACGAAATAAAGATGATGGGAAATATCTCAACCTCATCAGGGAGACTAATAGACAGATTTCTAAACTCACCATCTATGATGCAAGACTCAATGTAAATGAGGTGGCCAACAAGGCAACAGGAGGAGGATATGAAAGTGATGATGCATGTCACAATGCCAAACTGTCCTTCTTAGACATAAATAATATTCATGTTATGTGGGAATCTTTTAAAAAAGTGAATGACATTGTTTATCCTAATGTAGAAGAATCTCTTTGGTTGTCCAGTTTGGAGTCTACTCATCAGTTAGAACATAGCAAGCTGGTGCTGACAGGAGCCATTCAAGTTGCAGACAAAGTTTCTTCTGGGAAGAGCTCTGTACTCATGCACTGCAATGACGGCTGGGATAGGACCACCCAGCTGACCTCCCTGGCCATGCTGATGTTGGACAGCTTCTACAGAAGTATTGAAGGCTTTGAAATCCTGGTACAAAAAGAATGGACAAGTTTTGGACATAAATTTGCATCTAGAACAGGTCATGGTGATAAAAACCACACTGATGCTGACTGATCTATTTTTCTCCAGTTTATTGATTGTGTATGTCAAAACAGTTCCCTACAGCTTTTGAATTCAAGGAATGCTTTTTGATTACAATTTTGGATCATCTGTATAGCTGCCGATTTGGTACTTTTTTATTCAACTGTGAATCTGCTCTAGAAAGACAGAAAGTCCCAGAAAAAACAGGTTTTTATGGTCAATGATCAATAGCAACAAAGAGAAATTGAAAAACCCCTTCTATACAAAAGAAATCAATTGAGCTTTGTATCCAGTTGCCAGTATGAATCACAGGGAACTCTGGGTGAGTAACTGTATTAGATGGAACCCCAGAATCAAGCAACAACAGCCAAATCCCATGGAGCAGCGCTACATGGAGCTCTTGGCCTTGCATGACGACTACATCAAGTGGCTGGAGGAGCTGCAGCATGCAACTCTGCCAAGCTTTCAGAGCCCCCAAACTCCCCTTCACAAATGATGTCCCATGTGCAAACTCACTTCTGAGTGGGAACCCTAGCACTTCATTTGAGCTCAAAATAAAGGAAACAATTGTGGGCATCTGTACATAGTGGATTAAAATATGTGCCTCCATGTAGAACTTGAACTAACCTTATCTTAAACTCTTGAATATGTGCCTTCTAGAATACCTGTTATAAGAAAACTACGTTGTCCCCATGGCAATCAGAAGAAAGGCCCCAAAAGGAGGTTCTGGAAAATCCTAACACCTTTAGAAAGTAGTTTTCGAAAGATAAAATTTAATTTATCTCTATAGAAATCTATGTATATGATATGTATTTTTTGGCTTAATTGCAATAGCATTATTTTAAATCAGAGGCGGAAAATGTTTGTCACGGGGGTTTTCCTCATGATGCTTGTAATACAGTAGTTGCTTTGGATTCTCTGAAATAAATCCAGATGTGAAATGTGGGTGTTACTGCCAAAACCAAATTAAGCTCAGCTTCCTCGGCATTCTCCAGAAGCAAGGTGTTAAATAATTGCCAACTTTCATATCATCCTAAGTGGTGACTTAAGGAGAAATAGCTGTCTCTGTAGGTGAGTTTTTAATTATTTTGAAATTTTGGAATGTAAAAGGTTTCCCCCTAATTTTCAAGAGAAGCATATTTTTATATTAAACTGATGGGACTAGTATATGATTTGATTTTTCTTCATGTTGCCAGTTCTACTTTCTAGACTTTCATGAGCTTGCCCAAAACTCTGAATTGTTTTCAGGTTATGGCAAGCCCCATGTATAGCACTGTTTGATATTTAGCACTGTGCAAATGTTGGCTTCCTCCTCCTGCTTTGGTGAATGTTTGCACAAACATGGTGTAGTCAGTGCAGCTGATCTGCCAAAACGTAGGGTTAACCTCGGATGTGTCAGCTACTGCTAGAGCATCATACTTTGAAATAAATGCCCTGGATGTACATTTGTTGAGTGTCTTTGAAAGTATTTTGTTATGTATTTCATTTTAAATGGTGTTGGGTTTCCCTCCCCCAAAACTTGCATAAAAACTGGTTCTACAAATTTTTGTGTTTTTTTCTTTTTTCTTTTCTTTTCTTTTCTTTCTTTTTTTCTTTTTTCTTTCTTTTTTTTTTTGCTGTACCTGGGATCAAACTCAGCACCTTGTGCAGGTGTTGCACCACTGAGCTAAATCCCTGTCCCTGGTTCTACAAATTTTTACTTGAAGTACCTGGAAGTTTGCTTTTTTAGGTTGTTTTATTTTGCAGTATTAAATAAAATTTTAAATGCACAGTTGTATTTGATATTGAACTAATTCATTTAGTAAATATATTTGTAAAAGCTAAGGCTAGAGTTAAAACAATGTGTTTTACAATGATTTGTAAAGGACGATTTATAGCTAACATGGTTTTGTTTTCAATGAATTGAGATTAAATATATCTTTGTAAATTATTTTATGTCATAGCTTAATTGGTCTACCAAATAAGACATCTAAAATATAGTGGTATAATGTATAAATTTTTTAAGTATAAGAAATTTTATTAGACATTCTCTTGAATTTTGTAAATGCTGTAAATATTTCATAAATTAACAAAGTGTCACTCCATAAAAAGAAAAAACTAATACTAATTGCTTAAAGAATTTTGTGAAATTTCCTGAAAACTTTTTCATAGCAATAATGACTAGAGACCTTCTGTAATAAATATATTAACTAAAAACAAATGTTTTGTTATATTACTTTTGTCCTATTTAGAAACTTCTACTTTATCATTTTCATACTGAAGCTTTAAATGAATGAATGATTTTGAAATCTGGCTTTATAAGAGTAACATTGTTTTTGAAAAACTAACCAAAAAGCCTGTGTAAAAGAAATATCGTTTGTGTCTGCTTGCTCCCCTAAACTTTTATTTTCATTTATCTTTTATGGTATCTAAGTGATTATCTTCTTTGCTATTGTTCTTCCTGTGCAAATGCTACTTCTGGCTGCATAGTACAACATCATATCGGAGAAATGGTTTTGATGTTAGCCTGAGAAAAACCTGAAATCAGTAGATGATAAATACGAATCATAAGCATTAAAGTTTCTTAGTGTAATGACATATAATTTATGCTATGTGCGCCTTTTCCCTTGGCTCAGCCCCTAAAATGGGACACACACACACACACACACACACACACACACACACACACACACATACCTGGCTGGGGCCTGTGGGCCCATGCTCCTGTTGTCTGGGCAGGCTTGTGGCTGGGGCTTATGTGCACTTACCCAATCATATCTCCACACCTAAACATCTTTCTTAAAAATAATGTTTTTGTTCAGAGTATAACTGGCAAGTTGAGAATTTACATATTTTATCACCAAAATGTTCTGTTTAAATTTCATTCTCAGGGGTTATGATTGCTATATAAATTTTACTTTATATATGCTTTTTAATTGTGGTAGAGCAGCCAGTTAAAAAAAAATAGTCACGAAAGCCAGAAAGAATGCATGTTCATACCTAGGAAGGATTTGAACCCTGATAGAGTATGAATAAGCTAAACTGTAAGAAAGTTAATATAATGTTTATGCCACCATACATTTAATGGATGAAGAACTTCAAAATGTGAATTATCTGTGGCATTAAGTTCTTTCATGTCAATAATTTTGAGCTCCTTTGTGCAAGGCAAGTCTTCAATTTCTTTAGGGAGTTCAAGATAAAGTGGATTAAGACAGATTTAAGGCTCAAGTATAATCTGTCCTGTGTCTCTAATAATTTTACTATGGCTGTATTTGCAGAGTTCTCTAGGCTGTATTAGCTTATCTCCATATTCCTTTCTTGAGAAAAATAGTCTGTTCCTTTGAAGGAGAGGTCAAGCTACAGATACCATCCCCTTTAGCTTTAGCATCAAGAATTATTTGCTCATGGAGGGTTTGGAATTACTTGAATTATCAGGTGGGAATAAAGTCATTAGAACTAGAGAAAGAAAATGAGCCAGTGGATTCTCACATTGGTTTTTCCTTTTTCTTTTCTTTGCTTGCTTTTCGTGACCCCCCCCCCTTTGTGTAATTCTTCATGTTTTTCCTAAGAAGTCTCAAAAAGAGTGTTCTTCATAACCTATGTGCTGTAAACGAGTTACAAGGCTGTGGGTGTACTGAAATTTTGCCTTTCTCAGCCACTAGGCCAGATCCTTTTGCATAAGCAGTGAGCTACCACGGCATGACAGAAGTTGAGAAGGCTGCATTAGCAATAAGGAGAAAAGATAAAAGAAAGGGATACTGGTCTATAATTATGGACTATTGTATTTTTTAAGCCAAATATGTTTTGTAGGTTAGTAATTTTAAAAATAGATGTCTATAGAAAAAAGATTAATCATATGGCTTATTTAAGAAAAATACTACATAGCAAAAGTCAAAGCTGTCAGTACACTTTCACACATATAATCTCACAGTGGGTCCTCCCAACAGTGCCAGATGGGGCAGGAGAAGGGACAAGCTGTCCGAAAAGATTCCCCCACTTTCAGAGATTTAAGTGATTTTCTTCTGTTTAATACTTTCTAGTATTTTATCTGCCTTTTGTTAAGTAATGAAAGTGGCACACAAATTTTGAAAAGAAATTGTTTTCATGATTCTGTTATCATTGTGTATTAAACAATATATGTTTTTAAAGTTTGCTAAACGTTGCTTCACTTACTTCACTCTTGGAAAGGCCAGGAAAAGAGTTTTAGAAGACTCTCTCACAAATAACTTACTCTCTGAAAGTCTCAGTTTTTTCCTCTACGAGAAGGAAATAATAATAGTAGTAACAGAATAGGGTCACTCTGTGGGTAACAGGAGAACAGACAAGTATGAGCTGTGATAGAAAATTATGGTGAGTATTTACATTAAAAAATTATAGTAGAAAGGACTCATTGCCATTAGTCCCATTCAAAACACTGTCTTTGCACATTCTAATCCCATTGTACCTCCACTTTCTGAAGCCCTTCTGGAAGTCCTTTTTTGTGTCTTTAGCTGGTTACACTGTTATAGCTGCCTCATTGTCCAGAATTGATTCAAAATGTTTGTTTTCATGGTCATTAAGACTTTGGGAGAAGAGTTAGAAGTCCTGTGGTGTCAGATCCAGTGGATGAGGTCCCACTGTAAATTTTTTGAGTTTGGCTTTCCATTGGATGGCATGTAGCAGCAGCTTTCACCATTTTTAAAATCAAATTTCATAAACACCCCCAAAACTTCTATAACTGCTTCAGAAAGTGACAAGAATGATGGGATAAGTATGTTTAAAGTGTGAGGGAGTATTTTGAGAACGATTAGTGGCAATGTATCTTTTACTATAATAAATTATTAAAAATTTAAACATTTACCATCTATTTGATCACATCTCATATACCATAGGGCTGGAAATATTATAATTGCTCAAAAATGTCATGCTACATTGACAACAGTTCATAAAAATATCTGAATATATTTAATAATTTTTGTTTTTCTTCCAGGTACAATAATAATTTAGAAGATGCTAAAAGAATTGGGATAAAGAAAGCGATCACTGCCAACATTTCTATTGGTGTTACTTTCCTGCTGATCTATGCAGCCTATGCTCTGGCCTTCTGGTATGGGACTACCTTGGTCCTCTCAAATGAGTATTCCATCGGACAAGTGCTCACTGTGAGTTTTATGTGAGTTGTAAAAAGGAATGAGTCACTGTTATGGCTTATGTGTAGATATCCCCCCAAAACCTCATGTGGTCATAGGTGGGGCTTTCCAGAGATCTGGAGTGTGTGATGCTGGGCTCGGGGGTGTGTAATCATTAAATTGGTCCACTGATTGGTTTGGCATAGTTCTGGGTAGGATTAAGGCTGCCCCACCCTGAATGTATGTGCTATCCTCTCTAAGGGTGGGTAACCTAGATGTATTGTAAAGGACAGAAGGAGGGCTGCTATTGTTGGTTGTTGCTTGTAGCTTGCTGCTTTCTGCCTTCTGCCTGCCATGAACCATTTCTCCTCTATGATGTCCCTCTGCTATGACACCCTGCCTTGGAGCCAACCAGTTCTGAACTGACATCTTTACAAGCTGAATAAACCTTCCCTCCTTTATCTTTGGGTGTCAGGTATTTTGTCTCAGCAATGAGAAAAGTAACTAAGACCATCACCATTAAAAATGCCAATGAGTGATATTGGCTTGACTTTAGAAGAATATGTTTTGAAAAATTATTGAAAAATACAAAAAGATATATTACTAGGTTAAAGGGTGAAAAGCACATTCACTGCTTCTAGTAAGCAGTTTTGCTGATGTTTTGCAGATCTCTTGCACAATTTCTTCTGTAGCTAAGAAGCATTAACATTTCAGATCTTTAGCCTGATCTTTCATTTGATGAGATTATTATGTCAAATCTGATGCTAAGCACTGCACTTGCATTTTCTGATTTATTCTTTACAAATGGTAAAATATACAGTTTAACTTTCTTTTAAGTTTTTAATGGCAGCTAGTCTACCTCAAAATTTATGGAAGTAGAAGTTGTTACTGTTCTGAAAAGGAATGTCTCTTTACAAGTTTTCTGTATTATAATGCTTTGTATAAGTACAGAAGAGTTGCCACTTGATGTTTTCTTCTTTTACTTAAAGACAGTGAAATAATTTGCAAATAATCTTCATAACCTGGAGGCATCCAGATTTGTGAGTACAAAACTTGGCATAGACTGATGTAGTTCAGATTCCAGCTGTATGGCTGAAATCTCAACCTTCCAGACCTCTCTGTTACCTCTTCTGCCAAGTGGACATGACAGGAAACATGTGCCCCAACTTTTAGTATTGTTGTAAGGACTAATTGAGACAATGAATATAGAAATGCTTGGTAGAGTTTCTTCTAGCTAAATTATTCTGTAGAATTTCTGGATGATTTAGAAAGAAATGAACAATGACATTAGTTCTCTTCAAATTTGAATAGAAGCAAAGTTATCTTTATGCTTCATTTACCCTCCTCATGATCTAATTAAAATTTCTAACCATTGAAGAAATAAAAACATATTGCATTAAGATATTATGGTTTCATAGACCATATGTCATTGTTTCACTGAGAAAATGAGACTAATTCTTCATTATATACATACTAAATGAAAGGATTTAGATATTAAAAAGGCTTCTTTACATTTAAAAAATTTATATAATTTTCAGTTGGCAACTTATAATTTGTCATAATTGTTATAATTTATGGAGTATAATGTGTTTTGATTATGTGTGTGATGTGGAATGACTAAATCAAACTGATTAATATCTATCACCTCATTTAATTTACATTTTTATGGGATACATTTGAAATTTACTTTCTTAGTTATAAAACAAAATATTCTTAACATCTCCCATCCTTTTGTTGCCTTGCCATTTTAAGATGGAATGAGTTATGTTGGAAGAAAGTATGAAAAAAATTATAGTGAACACTAACTTGATGGTTTTCCTTCACATTCCTCAGGTCTTCTTTTCTGTATTAATTGGGGCTTTTAGTATTGGACAGGCATCTCCGAACATTCAAGCATTTGCAAATGCAAGAGGAGCAGCTTATGAAATATTCAGAATAATTGATAATGTAAGTCTGAACTGGCAATTTATCTGTCTTAAAGAATTTTTCCAGTAATCACTTTGTCTTGCTTTCTAAAAAGTATCAGTAAAAAGCAATTACTGTAACATACTAATCTAAAATTTTATTCACTTTAGGAGCCATGTATTGACAGCTTCTCAACAGATGGGCACAAACCAGACAGTATTAAGGGAAATGTGGAATTTGAAAATGTTCACTTCAGTTACCCATCTCGAACAGAAATCAAGGTATGGTGATAAATGACTAGTCAGTGATGAAGCAATTTATTAGATGAAGGGTTTCTAATGTTAAGAGATTGTAAAAAAAGAAAAATGCAGCACAGTATTGAATTGAACTATTAATTCACATGGCCTGTATCTGTATATGTGAATTGTCTTGAAGTCTGCTTCTCCCTTGCCTTGGTAGGTCTTGAAGGGCCTCAACCTGAAGGTGCAGAGTGGGCAGACCGTGGCCCTGGTTGGAAACAGCGGCTGTGGGAAGAGCACAACGGTGCAGCTGTTGCAGAGGCTCTATGACCCCAGCGAGGGCACGGTGAGCGGGACTTGGGCCCTCAGCAGTCACCGCTGCAGATCCTTCTCGTGTTGTGGTCTCAACTGCAAATGTATGGAAATCTCATTCGTTTTTTTATTTCAGGTCACTATTGATGGGCAGGACATCAGGACCATAAATGTGAGGTATCTGCGGGAAATTATCGGTGTGGTGAGTCAGGAACCTGTTCTGTTTGCCACCACGATAGCTGAAAACATCCGCTATGGTCGAGAAAATGTCACCATGGATGAGATTCAGAAAGCTGTCAAGGAAGCCAACGCCTATGACTTCATCATGAAACTGCCTCATGTGAGTGGTTCATTCAAGAGGTGCAAAGCATAGAGCTCTGGTCCAACATAACCTGTATCAAATTAGGAAGCTACTACAAATTGGAGGAGTAGCCTAAGAATGGAAATCAAGATTAGCTCATATGTAGCAGTATCAATTAGCAGTAGATACAGTTTTAAAAACTGGGGTTATATGTTGCAAATTTTAAAGAATGGGATTTTATTACCTGTGATGCTTGGGTGGTTTATGGGATCACTTCCCAATTTAAAATGTGATGTGAAAAAACTTGTTCTTTTTCTCTGTCTTTGGTGATTTTTCTGTTGTAGAAATTTGACACCCTGGTTGGAGAGAGAGGGGCCCAGCTGAGTGGTGGACAGAAGCAGAGAATCGCCATAGCACGTGCCCTGGTGCGCAACCCCAAGATCCTGCTGCTGGATGAGGCCACGTCAGCGTTGGACACGGAGAGTGAGGCAGTGGTCCAGGTGGCCCTGGATAAGGTCTGTGAGCCCCAGTTCACACAAGCTGGTCTTAAGCATAATGACATCCATTGTTAATTGTTCTTAATCTTGGCTTTAGAAAATAAATTTCTGGCAGCTTCAAGGTGATTCTCCTTAGGGAGTAAAATAAAAGCAGCATGGATGCAAATTTTTGTTTGTTTGTTTGACTGTTATGTTTCTATGCTTCTCTGAATTTTTTTAGGTGGCAATGAATAAATGTTCACCTAAAAACATCTGTAAATCTTTTAAATTCAATAATGAGAAATATAGACTCAAAAAATATTGATGTTCATTTGGATCTTAAAAACTGAGCTATGAGATAACCCTTTTTTTAGGTTTGAACATTTATAATATTGTCAAAAAGACAAAAATACCATCAGACATTTCACATTTAATTCATAAGATGATAAATGTTACTTGAAGACTCTGGGAAATGAGAAGTATTGCATCCTCACAATAGGGGCAGAATGTCTGATGTTGGAAATCTACCTGAGTCATGAAATGTCCTTGACTATGTGCAGTGGTTGAGCTTTTTATAATCCTTGAGTTTCCAAGACCTATTCACTCAATAGAATTTAGTGTTCGGTCTGTGGAGCCATGTGTACTTGGTTCTGTGCATATAATGGTAACCAAGCCAGCTGTGTGAGGACAGAGAATGAGTAGACCAGGAAATTTCAGTGATGATCCCATATTTGTTATGATTTTCCTTTCTAAAAGTACATATATATATATCCTTTAAGCATTCTCTCCATGTGTTTAGTTAATTGTTGAACGAAGGAAAAGCAGCTTAGTAAACAATCTGTGAACCAAACTATAGGCAGATTAGTATGCAACTGCTTTTTCTTCCATAGCTTTGCTTATTAGTGATTTTACAATTGCATTTTCTTATTCATTACTTATTTTTGTTTTATTATCCTGTAATGGAGCTGTGTATCTCATCATAAAGAAACTAAATTTTAAAATTGTATTTAAAAATTTTTCTTTAGGATATAAATTTTGGGAGAGAAGAGGGAGTTTTTAAAAATTTATTTTTTATTAGTACATGTTTGCAGTACATAATGTTTACATTCTTTGTGTGGAGTTGGTAAATGGAGAGAACACATCTTAATTTCTTTTTTCATCCCCTTTCCCTCCCCTCTTCCCTCCTGCCTCCAACTCTTGACCCCTTTCCCATTTGAGAAAGATCTATCTCCCCACTTCTATTATCTATCTTTTATTTTGGTCTTTACTTATAATTTGAGTTTTTTATATTAGAGAAACCATGTGATATTTAAGCTTGTGTGTCTGATTTATTTCATTTAACATCATGATCTTAAGGTTCATCCATTTTCCTAGAAATGACTCGTTTATTTTTCCTTTATGGCAGAGTAGTACTCTATTGTTTGTAAATACCATATTTTTTATCCATTAATCTGTTGATGGACATATAGGTTGCTTCCAAGATTTATCTATTATGAATTGTGCTGCTATAAACATAAGTATGCATGTTATCACTGTTACATGATGTCCTTAATTATTTTGGGAAGATACTTAGACGGGGAATTGATTTCTTGATGATGGCCATTATTCCCGGGATAAGATGGTATCTCAGTTCTGTTTTAATTTGCATTTCTCTAATGGCCAGTGTTATGGCTTGTATCTAGATGTCCCCCTAAAGCCTCATGCAGTCATAGATAGGGCTTTTTCTGAGGCGGTTGTATCTAGAGTGTGTGACCCTGGGATTGACTCATGGTGCAGTGTTAGGCACAAGGACACTCAGATTAAGGATGTGAGAGCTACCTGTCCTAAGTAGCAGGGATAAGATATAAGACATAAAAAGAGCTGTGGTTGTCCCTTGCTTGCTTCCTTTGCTAACTTCTGCCTTCCATGACCTGTTTCTCCTCTGCAATGCCTGTCTGCCATACCTCCCTACCTTGGAGCCAGCTATGAACTGAAATCTCTACAAAATGTGAGCCAAATAAACTTTTCTCCCTTAACTTTGGGTATTGAGTATTTTGTTTCAGTAATGAGAAAAGTAACCAAGACAGCCAGTGATGAGCATTTCTTCATTGTATTTATTGGCTGCGTGTACTTCATCTTCTATGAAGTGTCCATGCATTTCAGTTGCCCGTTTTTTGATTGGGTCTTTTATTGGAGATGTCTAATTTCTTTGTGTTTTTTATGTATTCTAGATATTAGTCCTCTGTCTGAGGAGTAGCTGGCAAAATTGTTCATCATTCTTTAGATTTTCTTTTCACTCTATTGGTTGTTTTCCTTTGCTGTGCAGAAACTTTTTAAATTTGGTATCATCCCATTTGTTGTTTTTCTTCTGCAATGAGGTTCTGTTCAGATAGTCCTTGTCTGTGCCTACTGTTTTTCCCTGAAAATAACACCTACCCAGAAAATAATTTCTAGCATGGTTATAGAAGAAGCATGCCCTGCGTCTAAAATGCTAGAACTTGTTTTCTGGGTAGGTGTTATTTTGGGGGAAATAGGGTATGACTTCAAGAGTTTTACCGGCTTAAGTGTTTCTGTTTTTACATTTAACTCTTCGATCCATTAGGATTTTAGTTTAGTACATGGAGAGAGATGTGGGTCTAGAGTCAGTCTTAGCATATGGAAAAACATTATTTTCAATACCATTTTTTAAAGAGGCTATCTTTCCCGAGTGCATGTTTTTAACTCCTTTGTCAAAGGTAAAATGGTTGAATATGCTGGGTTGGTTCCATTGACCTACATATCTGTTTTTTGCCAGTACCCTGCTGTTTTATCATAGCTTTATTTGGAGTTTTAAATTTTCGTATTTTATGTTTTTACTTGTACGTGTTGGTAGCGCGTTCAATTTATAGTCATCTTGGGGAGTGGATACATGCATATAATACAGCTTGTTTCTTTTTTAAAATCCCCTTCCCCTTTCCTCTTGTCTCCTTTTCTTCTTTTCTAAAATCCCTTTCCCAATTTTTGTTCTTGTTGATATCATTGATCTCATCTCACATTTTTGACATAGAATGTTTATATTCATGTAGTTATTAGGCTTCTCTGCAAGGCATATCTTTATTCTACTTATTTCTTCTTCACCTCTCCATCTCCTCTTGTCTATTCTCTTGGACCTCTTTCGCACTTGCAAGAGATCCATCCCAGTGTCTCGTTCAGTCCATCCTTTACTGTGTTCTTTGTCCTTTGCCTTACTAAAATGAGAGATACTGTATACTACTTAAGCTTGTGTGTTGATTTATTTCACTCAGCATTATATTTTCCAGGTGCAATATTTTTCCTAGAAATGTCTTGAATTTGTCCTTCTCTATACTGAGTAGTATTCCATTATAAATAGATACCACATTTTCTTCCTCCATTTGTCTATTGATGGATATGCATGCAGCTTTCAGTATTTAGCTGTGATGAGCTGTACTGCTATAAATGTTGGTATATAAGTATTGTTGTCATATGATGCCTTTAGATCTTCGAGAAACATACCTAGAAGAAGGATATGGGTCAAGTGGATTTTCTTATTTTAGTTCTTTGAGAAATCTGCGTACAGATTTCCATAATGGTTGTACTTGTTTACATGCCCCACCAGACACTAGCAATTATTTTTTGATTTCTTGAAGATTGTCATTCTTTCTGATGTAAGATGAAATCTTAGCATTGTTTTAGTTTGTATTTCTCTAGTAGCCAGATATGTTAAACATTTTTCATATATATGTTGGCCATTTTTACTTCTTTCTCTGAGCAATGTCTGTTCATTTCATGTGCCCATTTCTTTTATTGGTCTTTAATTTTAGGTAGCCTAATTTTTTTGAGTTCTTTATATAGTCTAGGTATTAGTCCTCTGAAGAATAGCTGGAAAGTTTTTTTTGTTGTTGTTCTGTAAGATGTCTTTTCAGTCTACTAAATGATCTTTTTTTTTGCTATGCAGAAGCTTTTAAATTTGATATAATGTCATTTGTTAATTCTTGCTGTTAGTTCTTGTGCAGTTGTGGGTTGTTTGGGAAATCCTTTCTCATCCCTATGACTTCAAGTGTTTTACCTATTTTATCTCTCAGTAGGTTCAGTATTTCTGTTTTAATGTTAGATCTTTGATCTATTTTGATTTTAATTTAGTATACGGTGAGAGATACAGGTCCAGTTTCACTCTTCTGCAAACAGATATCCAGTTTTCCCAGCACCGTATGTTGAATAGGCTTTTATCTTTC
Source organism: Heterocephalus glaber (assembly GCF_053883595.1). Classification (NCBI taxonomy): domain Eukaryota; kingdom Metazoa; phylum Chordata; class Mammalia; order Rodentia; family Bathyergidae; genus Heterocephalus; species Heterocephalus glaber. Next base: position 39,900,061 of record NW_028258147.1, on the reverse strand, counting down.
CTCCAGTTCTTTCAATTGCTTGTCCTTTGTTGTATACTTTTCACCCCTTTGTTAGAGATCAAAAAGCTGAACGTGTCTGGGAATGTTTCTGTATCCTCTATTCTATCCCATAGATCTACATGTCTGTTTTAGTTGTCATGTCGTTTTTATTACTTAGCCTTGTTCTTGATTTTGGAGGGCAAGGTTTTAGTTTTTCCCTATTTATTATGACATTACCATTGGTTTGTCATTAATAGCTATTATCAAATTCATGTAGGGTCCTTCTATGGCTATCTTCTTCAAGGTTGCTATATGAAAGGGTGATGGATTTTACTGAAAGCCTTTTCTGCATCTATCGATATGGTCATGTGGTTTTTAAGTTTGCTTTTGTTTATGTGATGCATTACATTTATTGACTTAGAGGAATTTATTGACTATGTTGAATTATCCTTCCACCTCTGGGATGAAACCCATTTGGTCACAGTGTATGATCTTTCTGATAGTATGCTACATTCTATTCACTAATAGCTTGATTAGAATTTTTGCATCTATGTTCATTAATGAGATTGGTCTGTAGTTTTCTTTTATAGTAGGTTCTTTACCTGATTTTTCAAATCAGAATGAGGGTGGCTTCCATAAATGAATTGGGGAGCACTCCATCCCCATTAATTCCTTTGAAGAGCCTGAGGAATATAGGTGACATAACATTCTTAAAAGTTTTGTAGAATTCAATTGTGAGTCCATCAGGTTCTAGAATTTTTTAGTTGGTAGATTATTTCTGACTGCCTTAATTTCATTGATTGTTGTTGAGTTATTCAGCAATTTTGTGTTTTTTTAAAAATAAGCTTTGGTAATTTGTGTGACCAACAGTCTGTCCATTTCTTCAAAATTTTACAATTGGTTGAACTATAATTTTTCATAATAGTTATTATCTTCTGGATTTTGACTGTGTCTGTTGTGATTCAACTTTTTATTTCTAATTTTATTGATGTGAGTCTTTCTCATGGTAAATTTAGCAAATAGCTTCTCTATTTTGGTTATTCTTTTGAAGAGCCAGCTCTTTGATTCATTGATTCTTTGTGTTTCTCTTAAGCCTCAATTTCATTGATTTCTGCTCTAATCTTTATGATTTCCCTGCTTAATTTTGCTTTGAGCCTGGATTGTTGTTGTTTTTTAAGTATTTTATGATTCCTCATAAGGTTATTTATTTGAGTTTTCTGTTTTCCTAATGTGAGCATTGACTGCAATGCACTGCCTTCTTAGGACTGAATTCATTGTGTCTTAAAAGTTCTGGTTAATTGTACAAACATTGTCATTAACTTCCAGAAATTATCAAATTTCTTCCTTGATTTCTTGTGTGACCTATTGCTTGGTTAGGAGTGTGTTATTAATTTTCTAGGTGTCTCTACATTTTCCATGATTTCTTCTGTCATTGATTTCTAATTTTATTTCACAGCAGTCTAAGAGTGCACATGAGGTGATTTCAATTCTTTTATATTTATGTAACCAGGCTTTGCAGACTAGTATGTGACCTGTTTTGGAGAAAGTACTGTGTGCTGCAGAAAAGAATGCATATTCTGGCCCGGGGATTTAGCTCAGTGGTTCCGGCGCCTGCCTTGCAAGCACAAGGTCCCTAGTTTGATCCCCGGCACACACACAAAAAGAATGCATATTCTATCATAGTGGGACGGAGTACTCTGTAGATACTTTAGTTCATATGTTCAAGGTGTGGTTTAGCTGTGATATTCCCTTATTGATTTTTTGTTTCATTAATCTATTTCTTTGTAAAACTAGGGTGTTAGGATCCTTCACTATGTTTACATAAACACTATGTTAGGGTTTATCTGATGTTTTTGATATTCAGCAGTATTTGTTTTATAGAGATACGTGCTCCAGTATCTGGTGCCTAGATATTTGTGAGCATTAGCTCTTCTTGGGAGATTGCTCCCTTAACTACTATGTACTGATGACCTTCTTTGTCTCATCAATCTAATTTTAGATCTGTCACTGCCTATTTTCTTGTTTCTTGTTCCCTGTCTTTCTCTTCTTTTTAACTGCTCATTCTACCTGGTAAATTCATTCTATTACAACTATTGTCATTGTTAGGTTCAATGCCTCTTTCTAGAATATCTGAAAATTTTTTGGAGTGCTGATTTCTTGGTAATGAATTTCTTTTTTTTTCTTAAATTCTTTCATTGGCACATTTTAGGTATACAATACACTTCCATTTATCATTGGGTGCTTGTACCTGTACATGATGCATCTTGGGTCTTATTTTTTCCCCATTACCTGTGCTCCCTTCACCACCTCCACCCTTCCCTATTTACATGGACTTCATTTCAATTTTTTTTCTTTTCCCATAATTTTTCCTATCCCTTCTTTCCTTTCTCCTTCCTCTCCTACCACCCCTACCTCTTTGGACCTTTAATTCCTATTTCAAATTTTCAATTATTCATTTTAACCATTTTAACCATTATTAACACGTTCAGTTTCTCACACTACAGAAACTATTCAGTATGTTTTTTTTCTTAAATTCTTTTTTGGTACATTTTAAGTATACAACACATTTACATTTCTCATTGGGAGCTTGTACCTTTACATGATGCATCTTGGTTCTTATTTTTTCCCCATTCCTAGCCCTCCCTTCACCCCCTCCACCCTTCCCTATTTACAAAGACTTTATTTCCATTTTTTCCATTTCTCAGCATTTTTCCTTTCCCTTCTTTCCTTTCCCCGGCCCCTCCCACTACCCCTACCCCTTTGGACCTTTTCTTCCTATTTTGCATTATTGATTACTCATTCTAATCATTGGTACATTTTAGGTGTACAATATAATGACATTCATCATTGGAAATTTGCACCTTTACATAATCTCTCTTGGTTCTTATTTTTCACCCTTGCCCAGCCTTCCTTTCAACCCCTCCATTCCTCCCTATTTACAAAGATTTTATTCCTATTTTTCCATTTTCTCATACTAATTCCATTCCCTCCTTTCCTTTCCCTTACCCCTCCCACTTCCTTCCCCTTTGCCCCTTTTCTTCCTATTTCACATTACCTATTATAAGTTTTAGTCCTTATTTGCACTTTCAGTTTCTCACACCAGAGAAAAAATTTGGTATTTATACATGTGTGTCCTATTTATTTCACTTAAGAGTATCGCCTCAATGTGCATCCACTTAGCTATAAATGTCTCTAATTTCTCATTTTTTATGGCTGAGTAGTACTCCATTTTAGAAAAAAAAACACATTTTCTTTATCCAGTCACCAGTTGATGGGCATTTGGGCTGTTTCCAAGTTTTAGCTATCACAAACTGTGGTGCTATGAACATGGGTGCACATATATCACTGTGGTATGATTCTTTTAATTCTTTGGGGAAGATCCCCAGCAGTGGAGTAGCAGGGTCAAGTGGGACTTCTAGTCCTAGTTCTTTGAGGTATCTCCGTACTGATTTCCACAGTGCTTGCACCAGTCTACACTCCCACCAGCAGTGGAGCAGGGTTCCTCTTTCCCCACAGCCCCACCAGCATTTCTTATTCGTTGATTTCATGATAGCAGCCATTCTTTCTGGAGTGAAGTGGAATCTCAGCATTGTTTTCATTTGCATCTCTCGAATGACCAGTGATGTTGAACATTTGTTCATGTATTTATTTGCTATTTCTACTTCTTTGTCTGAGAAATGTCTGTTCATTTCAGATGCCCATTTTCGGACTGTGTCTTTAAATTTGGGAGGTCTGATTTTTTTAAGTTCTTTATAGATTCAAGATAGAAGACCTTTGTCTGTGGAAGAGCAGGTGAAGATTTTTTCCCATATTGTGGGTTGTCTCTTCACACTGCTGGTGGTTTCTCTTGCTGTGCAGAAGCTTTTTAATAAGAAGAGATCCCATTTGTTGATTGTTTGTGCTAGTTCATGGGCAACTGAGGTTTTGTTCATAAAATCTTTTCCTACACTGATGTGTTCAAGGGTTCTACCTAACCTCTGTTCCAACTGGTTCAGAGTTTCTATTTTAATATTTAGATCTTTAATCCATTTTGATTTTATTTTAGTGCACGGTGAGATATATAGGTCTAGTTTTAATCTTTGGCAAGTTGAAGCCCAATTTTTCCAGCACCATTTATTAAAGAGGCTATCTTTGCTCCAGTGAGGGTGTTTGGCTCCTTTATCAAAGATGAGATGGCTGAGTGTGTCTGGTGTTGTTTCTGCATCTTCTAATCTGTTCCACTGGTCCTTGGGTCTTTTTCTTTGCCACTACCATGCTGTTTTTATCACAGTAGCTTTGTAGTAGAGTTGCAGGTTGGGGATTGTGATATCCCCTGCCATGTCTCTGTTACCTAGAATTGCTTTTGCCATTCGGGGTCTCTTCTTGTTCCAAATGAATTTTTGGATTTTTTTTTCTCAAGGTCCATAAAGTATGCTGCTGGGATCTCAGTTGGAACTGCATTGAATCTATATAGCAGTTTTGGAAGTATAGCCATTTTCACTATATTAATCCTTCCTACCCAGGAGCAGAGGATGTCTTTCCATTTTGTGATATCATCTTCAATCTCTCTTTTCAGAGTGCTATAGTTTTCAAAGAAGTGGTCTTTGATTTCTTTTGTTAGGTTGATTCCTAGGTATATCAGTTTTTTAGATGCTATTGTGAAAGAAATTATTTGCCCTATTTCTCTCTCAGTGAGTCTATCATTTGTGTAAAGGAAAGCTATTGATTTTTCTGTGTTGATCTTGTAACCAGCTACTTGACTGAATTTGGTTATTAAGTCTAGAAGACTTTTGGTGGAGTTCTTGGGGTCTTCTATATAGAGTATCATGTCATCTGCAACTAATGACAATTTGACTTCTTCATTTCCTATCTTTATTCCTTTTATTTCTTTCTCTTGTCTAATTGCCGTGGCTAATGTTTCCAAAACTATATTGAACAGGAGTCATGATAGTGGACATCCTTGTCTTGTTCCTGCTTTTAGTGTGAAAGATTTCAGTTTTTGACCATTCAGTATGATACTGGCTGTTGGTTTCTCATAGATGGCTTTTATCAGCTTGAGGTAGAGAACATCAGTTCCAATTTTTGTAAGGTATTTATCATAAATGTGTGTTCTGTCAAATGCTTTTTCTGCATCTATTGAGATAATCATATGGTTTTTGTCCTTAGCTCTATTGATATAATGTATTACATTGATTGATTTGTGTATGTTGAATCATCCCCGCATCTGTGGGATGAATCCCACTTGATGATAAGGGTGCATGATCTTCTTGATGATCTTCTGCATTCTATTTGCCAGTATCTTATTAAGGATTTTTGCATCTATGTTCATTAGTGAGATTGGCCTACAGTTCTCTTTTTCAGTTGGGTCTTTCTCTGGTTTGGGGATCAAGGTGATGCTTGCTTCCAGGAATGAATTTGGGAGAATTGCTTCCCTTTCAATTTCATTGAAGAGTTTAAACAGTAGTGGCAGTAGTTCCACTCTAAATGTCTTATAGAATTCAGCAGTGAAGCCATCAAGGCCCGGGCTTTTCTTAGTTGGTAAGTTTTTTGTTACGTTTTCAATTTCATTGGTTAATATTGGGTTGTTTAGAATTTTTAGGTCTTCTTCATTCAACTTTGGTAATTCATATGTATCTAGGAATCTGTCCATTTCTTCTATGTTGTCCATCTTATTGGCGTATAGGTTCTGGAAGTAGGTATTGATGATCCTCTGTATTTCTGCTGGGTCTGTTGTAATTTCACACTTTTCATTCCTATTCACATGGATTTGGGCCTTTTCTTTCCTTTTTTTTGATAAGGTTGGCTAAGGGTTTGTCAATTTTGTTTATTCTTTCGAAGAACCAACTCTTGGCTTCATTAATTTTTTGTATCGTTCCCTTAGTGTCCATTGCATTGATTTCTCCTCTAATCTTTATAATTTCCTTCCTCGTATGAGCTTTGGGTTTGTCCTGCTCTTCTTTTTCTAGAAGCTTGAGGTTCAGCATCAGGTTGTTTAATTGGGCTCGTTCTGTTTTCCTAATATGTGTATTCACTGCTATGAATTTCCCTCATAAGACTGCTTTCATTGTGTCCCATAGATTCCGACATGTTGTATTGTCATTGTCATTTAATTGAAGGAACTGTCTGATTTCTTCTTTAATTTCCTCTGTGACCCATTGGTTATTCAGAAGTGTGTTGTTCAATTTCCATGTGTTTATGAAATTTTTTGACTTTCTTTTGCTATGGATCTCCAATTTCTTCGCACTATGGTCTGATAATGTACAGGGGATAACTTCAATTCCTTTGCACTTACTTAAACATGTTCTATATGTGAGTATGTGGTCTATTTTGGAGAATGACCCATGTGTAGCTGAGAAGAATTTGTATTCTGATTTTGTGGGGTGGAAGACTCTAAACATCTGTTAAGTTCATTTTTTCAAGAGTTCGATTGAGTTCCAGTATTTCATTACTTATTTTGTCTAGTTGATCTATCTATTTGTGACACTGGGGTGTTGAGGTCCCCCACTACAATTGTATTAGTGCATATATGACTTTTCATGTCCGTTTGTATTTGTTTTATATAGTTGGGCACACTGGTGTTTGGTGCATGTATATTGATGATTGTCATCTCTTCCTGTTGGATTGTTCCCTTTACAAGGATGAGGTGTCCTTCTTTGTCTCTCTTAATCGGTGTTGGTTTGAAATCTACTTGATCTGCAAAGAGGATAGCTGCTCCTGCTTTTTGGGGGGGTTCTTGTCACATGGAGTATTGTTTTCCACCCTTTAACTTTCAGTCTATGAGTTTCCTTTTGAATTAAGTATGTTTCTTGTATGCAGCATATTGTTGGATTTTGCTTCTTGACCCATTTTGTCAGTCTTTCTTTTGACTGGTGAATTGAGACCATTAATCTTGATGGTTATAACTGAAACATATTGACTTGTCATTGCCATGACTTTTTCTTTTTGTTGGGTTCTCCCCCTTTACATTTAATTTCTTGTTTTGCCAGATGGGTTGATTCTGCTTTGCTTCCTGGGGTTGTGATCCTCAATGTCTGTTCCTAGGATATTTTGTAAAAGTTTTTGGAGTGCTAGTTTGGTATTCACAAAGTTCCTAAGGTGCTCTTTGTCAAGCAAATATCTAATTTCTCTATCTGGTTTGAAAGATAGTTTTGCCGGGTACATCAATCCGGGTTGGAGACTGAGAAACTATTCAGTATTTAGAGGAGGTGAGCCAATCCCAGCACCCAGGAGAAGGCTCTCAGGTGACCATTCCACTGCTCCCAGGGTGCAGGACGTGATCTGTGTGGGCACCAGCAGCACACCCCCCGCACCACCGTGGAAATGAGAAGACATGGAAACAAGCCTCAAAAAGAGACTTCCAGATGACCTACAGCAACCCCAAAGGCAAACCAGATGGAACAATCTGATACTCAAACACATGGACTCCTTGAACTGGCAACAAAAGAGGATCTGGAAAAAATGAAATCAGAAATAATTTCTCAGATAACAGCAGAAAGTGTGACCATAGTGCAAGACATGATTAATAAATCTAGAGAGGACACAGATAAAAAATAGAGGAGCTGAGGAACATGTTGGAATCCCAACATAGAAAACAAATGGAATCCATAAAACAGATAAAAACAGATTTCCAGGAGATTAAACACTCCACTGAAAGCCTATGCAGTAGAATGAACCAATGTGAGGAAAGAATTTCAGATATAGAAGATAAGATTGCAATTAGTGAGGAGGAAAAGAAAACTTGATTTACAATTGCAAGGGACCATGAGAAATTAATCCAGCAGCTGCTAGACGATGCAAAGAAGAATAACATAAGACTGATTGGAGTCAATGAAGAAACAGGAGAGAGTGCAGATGACATAAAAAACCTGCTCACAGAAGGAATGGCAGAAAACTTCCCAAGGAGGGGAAAAGAACTTGACATACAGATAAGCTAGGCATGTAGGACTCCAGCTAGCCTTGATCAAAAAAAATCTACACATAGGCTTATAATAGTTAGGATTCCAGAAATCCAACAGAAGAACAAAATTCTACAAGCAGTTAGAGAAAAGAAACAAATCACATACAAAGGAGAGCCCATCAGAATCACAGCCGACTTCTCAATGCAAACCCTCAATGCTAGAAGAGCTTGGAGTGATGTATTTCAAGCCCTAAAGGAAAACAGCCTCCAACCCAGATTGATGCACCCTGCAAAACTATCTTTCAAAATTGATGGAGAAATAAGATACTTTCATGATAAAGAGCACCTTAGGAACTTCATGATTACCAAATCAGCACTCCAAAAAAATTTAGACAATGTCCTAGGAAAAGACAATGAGGATCACAACCCCAGGAAACCCAGCAGAATGAATCCTTTGGGCATGACAAATTAAACACAAAGGGGGAGAATCCAACAAAAAGAAAAAGTCATGACAAGGCTTTTAAAACTTTGAACTTCATCTCCCTAATGAGTGTATAATTCAATCTTGTTATTATACTGATTAGTATTTTTCTGATTCTAGTATTGCATACCTTTCCTTCTGCTGTACTAGCTATTTAGCATTTTCTTGTGTCCACTTTTTAATTGGGGTGTCTATTAATGAGCTATAAGAGTTCTTTATATATTCTGGTCATAGGTTATATGCATTGTAAATATGGTCTGTTTAAGGACTACTTTTCATTTTAACGATGTCATTTAAAGTTCTAAATTTTGATGGAATCTCATTTATCAATTTTTTTCTTTTATACATCATGTTTTTTGTATCCTAGAAAGTTCTTGCCTACCCTAAATTCATAAACATTTTCCCTTATAATTTCTTCTTCAAGTTTTAGAGTTTTCGTCTTTCATATTTAGGTTCATAGATCCTTTCAAGTTATTTTTATGTATGGAAATAAATGGTTGATGTTAGTTTTTTTATATACCGATTCCAGGTGTTCTAGTGCCATTTGCTGAAAACACTGTCTTTTCCTCTGCTCTTGAATTGAGTTTATGTTCTATAAAATGTTAATGTTAAATAATCTTTCAAAGCTCAGTGGACCATATATTTGTGGTTCTATTTCTAGATTCTCTGTTTTATTCCAATGATCTATATGTCTTTCCTTCCACCAACACTGCCTTGATTACTGTAGCTTTAGAGGAAGTCTTAAAATTAGGTACTGAATGTTTTCCAAAACTGTTTTTTTTCTTTGTCTTTTTACTTTTCTAGGTCCTTTGTACTCCTACATAACTTTTAAATTTCAATATCCAGTTCTTCATTTATAGCATTATTTATAGCCCTGAATTTTGATATATACCTTGTGTTTTCTAATCCTGCTAAATTCAAATACAAGTTCTAGGGGCTCCTAGATACTACTTAGTATTTTCTCTGTAGATGATCATTTCATCTGCATATAAATATTTTGCTTCTGACTTGCCAATCCTATCCTAATTGTGTCATTTTATTGTCAGACAAATTTGGTTTAGGCCTATGTTTCAAAGTTTAATGGACAGATGAAGAGTAGGCATATCTGTTATTGTTCCCCACCTTCGTTCTTCCCAGAGAAAGCATTGTGTCTTCTCCATTCATATAAGGCGTTTTTGCTGGAAGTATGGAGTACATGTCTTTGATCTGTTGAGAAGCTTCTGTTCTCCTTCTAGTTTCCTGACAGCTTTTACCATGAACAGCTGTAGAATTTAGTCCAATACACTTTCTCCAATGAGTGACAGGATCATATGGCTTTTTCCTTTCCTCTGTTAAAATGATGACTTTTGGGAGTGGATCTTCCAATGCTGAACCAACACTGCTATCCCTATAACAAAACCACTTTCTACATACTGCCAGATCTGACTTCTAATAGTTTGTTTTGTTAAACAAATTTCTATGTATGTTCATACCTTTTTCCTCTATTATCTTTATCCAGTTTTAGTATTAGCATGATGTTGATTTGCTAAAATGAGGGGAGAAGTGTTCCTTCTTTTTTCTGCTTTCAATGTTTGATATAATTCATCAGTGAAAATGTATATGAGCCTGTCGTTGTCATATAGGTAGGTTTTCAAGCTAGGAACATACTTTCTTTAATAGGCGCTATTCAAATTTTATATTTCCTCCAGAGTCAGTTTCGTTAATTTATCTTCCAAGATACTTCTTAGAAGTTGTTGAATTTATTTCAAAACAGATTTTTGTAATATGCTTTCTATATCATTTTAAATTCTATAAAATTTGTGATAATTTCTCCTAGATCTTGATATTGTAATTTAAAAAATATATAATTGATATGGAAGAAAATAGGAATAGGAATAGGAAGAAAAGACCTAAAGTAGTAGGGGAAGTGGGAGGGGTAGGGGAAAGAAAAGAAGGGAAAAGAAAAAATATGAGAAAAGGAAAAAAATGGAAACAAAGTCTTTGCAAATAGGGAAGGGTGGAGGGGGTGAAGGGAGGGCAAGGGAAGGGGAAAAAAATAAGAACCAAGATACTCATGTAATGATATTAGATCCCAATGATGAATGTAACTGTATTTTATACCTAAAATGTACCAGTAAACTTAAAGGGGGAACAAAAACTAAAGGAAACTATTCAGTATTTACACATGTGTGTCCTATTTATTTCACTTTAGAGTACGGCCTCAACATGCATCCATTTAGCTACAAATGTCCCTAGTTTCTCATTCTTTTTGGCTGAGTCATTCTCCATTTTATAAAAAAACCCACATCTTCTCTTCCGGTTTCCCACTGATGGGCACTTGGGCTGTTTCCAAGCTTTAGCTATTACACACTGTGCTGCTATAAACATGGGTGCACATGTATCATTGTGGTATGATTCTTTTAATTCTTTTGGGAAGATAGCCAGCAGGGGAACAGCTCCGTGAAATGGTACCTCTAGTCCTATTTCTTGCTGGTTTCTCCATACTGATTTGCCCAGTGGTTGCACCAGCCTGCACTCCCACCAACAATGGAGAAGGGTTCCTTTCTCCTTGCACCCCTGCCAGTCTTTGTTATTGGTTGACTTCTTGAGAGCAGCCATTCTTTGTGGGGTGAAGTGGAATCTGTGTTGTTTTCATCTGCATTTCTCAAATGACCAGTGATGTTGAAAATTTTTTCATATATTTATTTGCTGCTTTTACTTCTTTGTCTGAGAAATGTCTGTTCATTTCAGATGCTCATTTTTGAATTGGGTCATTAATTTTGGGGTGTCTGATTTTCTTCAGTTCTTTATATATTCTAGATAGTAGTCCTTTATCTGAGGTAAAGCTGCTCAAAAATTTTTCCTACACTGTGGCTTGTCTCTTAGCTCTGTTGGTGGTTTCCCTTGCAGTGCAGAAGCTTTTTAATAAGATGAGATTCCAGTTGTTGATTCTTTGTGCTAGTTCCCATGCTGCTGAAGTTTTTTTAAATAAAGTCTTTTCCTATGCCAGTGTCTTCAAGAGTTCTACCTAACTTATCTTCCAGCAATTTTAGTGTTTCTGTTTTAATATTTAGATCTTTAATCCACTTCAATCTTAGATTACTGCATGGTGATAGGCATGAGTCTATTTTCAATCTTTGGCAGGTGGAAATCCAGTTTTTCCAACATCATTTATTAAATAGCCTATCTTTCCTCCAATTATGGTGGTTGTTCTTTTGTCAAAGATGAGTATGTCTGGAGTTGTTTCTGCATCTTCTGATCTATTCCACTGATCCTTCAGTACTTTTGCCAGTACTATGCTGTTTTTATCACAGTAGCTTTGTAGTATAGTTTCAAATTGTGGATTGTGATACCCCCTGCCATGTTTCTGTTGCTTAGAATTGCTTTTGCTATTCCAGGTCTCTTCTGCTTCCAAGTGAATTTTTGGGGTTTTTTCTCCAGTTCTGTGAAGTTTGTTGTTGGAATTTCAATCAGCATCGTATTAAATCTATATAGTAGTTTTGGAAGTATGTCCATTTTCACTATATTGGTTCTTCCTACCCAAGAACCAGGGATGTCTTTCCATTTTCTTATATCCTCCTCGATCTCCTTTTTCAGGGTGCTGTAGTTTTCAGTTAGAGGTCTTTTGCTTCCTTTGTTAGATTGACTCCTAGATATTTCTTTTTTGGGGGGATGCTACTGTAAAAGGAATTGTTTTCCTAATTTCTCTCTCAGTGAGTCTGTTATTTGTGTATAAGAAGGCTATCATTTTTTGAGTGTTGACCTTGTATCCAGCTACTCTACTGACTCTATCAATTAAGTCTTGAAGTCTTTTGGCCGAGTTTTTTGGATTGTCTATGTAAAGTATCATATCATCAGAAAATAATGACAGTTTAACTTCTTCATTTCCTGTCTTCATTTATTTTATTTCTTTCTCTTTTGTAATTGCTGTGGCTAATGTTTCCAGAACTATATTGAACAGGAGTGGTGATAGTGGGCATCTTTGTCTTGTTCCTGATTTTAGCATGAAAGTCTTCAGTTTTTGACCATTTAGTATGATGCTGGCTGTTGGTTTTTCATACATAGCCTCAGTCAGGTTGAGAGAAAGACCATTTAGTCCAATTTTCTTTTGGGTTTTTATCATGAATCGGTATTGGATTTTGTTGAATGCTTTTTCTGCATCTATTGAGATGATCATATGGTTTTTGTCCTTTGCTCTGTTAATATAGTGTATTACATTTATTAATTTATGTATGTTGAACCATCCTTGCATCCCTGGGATAAATCCAACTTGGTCATGGTGTATGATCTTCTTGATGACCCTCTGTATTCTGTTTGCCAGTGTCTTGCTGAGGATTTTTCCATCTATATTCATTAGAGAGATTGGCCTGTAGTTCTCTTTTTGAGTTGGGTCTTTCCCTGGTTTTGGAATCAAAGTAACACTTGCTTCCAGGAATGAATTCGGAAGCCTTGCTTCCCTTTCAATTTCCTTGATGAGTTAAAAGTGTAATGGCAATGGTTCTTCTTTAAATGTCTTGTAGAATTCAGCATTAAAGCCATCAGGACCTGGGCTTTTCTTGGTTGGTAAATTTTGTATTACATTTTCAATTTCACTCATTGGTATTGGAGTGTTTAGAATTTCTATATCTTCTTCATTTAACTTTGGCAATTTGTATTTATGTAGGAATCTGTCCATTTCTTCTTTGTTTTCCATTTTATTAGAGTATAGGTTCTTGAAGTAGGTATTGATGATCGTCTGGATTTCTGCTTGGTGTGTTGTGACTTCACTTTTTTTTTCTTAATTGCACGGATTTGAGCCTTTTCTTTCCTTTTTTTGATAAGGTTGGCTAAAGGTTTATTGATTTTATTTATTCTTTTGAAAAACCAACTCTTTGATTCATTGATTTTTTTTTGTATCATTGTCTTAGTCTCCATTGCATTGATTTCTGCTCTGATGTTTATAATTTCCTCTCTTGTATGAGCTTTTGATTTGTTATACTCTTCTTTTTCTAGGAGTTTGAGGTTCTGCAGTAGGTTATTTAATTCAGTTTTCTCTGTTTTCCTAATATGGGCATTCAGTGCTATGAATTTCCTGCATAGAACTGCTTTCATTGTGTCCCATAGATTCCTGTATGTTGTACTGGCATTATCATTTACTTGGAGAAACTGTCTAATTTCTTCTTTAATTTTCTGTGTGACCTATTGGTTGTTCAGGAGGGTGTTATTCAATTTCCATGTGTTTGTGGGAGTTTTGCAGTTTCTTATGTTATTGACCTCCAATTTTATTGCACTATGGTGTGTTAACATACAGGGGGTAACTTCAGTTCTTTTACGTTTACTTAGACATATCCTATGAGGTAGCATGTGGTGTATTTTGGAGAATGACTGTGTGTAGCCAAAAAGAATGCGTATTCTGATTTTGTGGGGTGGAACACTCTGTAAACATCTATTAAGTCTATTTCTTCAAGAGCTTGGTTCAGTTCTAGAATTTTGTTGTTAATTTTTTGTCTAGATGATCTGTCTATTTGTGATAGTGGGGTATTGAGGTCCCCCACTACAATAGTATTAGTGCTTATTTGATTTTTCATGTCCATTAATATTTGTTTTGTATAGTTGGGGGCATTCACATTTGGTGCATATATATTTAGGGTTTTCATCTCTTCCTCTTGGATTGTTCCCTTCACAGGGATGTAGTGACTGTCTTTGTCTCTCTTAATTAGTTTTGGCTTTAAATCTACTTTGTCTGCAAATAAGATTGCTACCCCTGCTTTTTTCTGGTTTCCTGTCACGTGGAGAACTGTTTTCCATCCTTTTACTTTCAGTCTATGAATTTCTTTTTGAGTTAGGGGTGTTTCATGCATACAGCATATTGTTGGATTTTGCTTCTTAATCCATTCTTTCATTCTATTTCTTTTTATTTGTGAATTGAGGCCATTAACATTGATGGTTATAATTGATAGATATTGACTCATCCTTGTCATGATGTTTTACTTTTATTGGCTCTTTTAGTTCTTATTTTTCCCCCTTTCCCTTTAGTTTCTTGCCTTGCCTAGTGGCTTCCCTCTGTCAGGCCTCATGTAGGTGTGACCTTCATTGTTTTTTCTAGGATATTGTTTAGAGTTGTTTGGAGTGCTGGTTTGGTGTTCATGAAATTTCTCATGTTTTCTTTGTTGTGTAAGTAACTAATTTCCTCCATCGATTTTGAAAGATAATTTTGCAGGATACAACAGTGTAGGTCAAAAGTTATTTTCTTTCAGCACTTGAAATACTTCACTCAGTCTCTCCTTGACTTGAGCATTTGCGTTGAGAAGTCTGCTATGATTCTGATGGGCTTTCCTTTGTAGGTAATTTGTTTCTTTTCTGTAACTGTAGGATTTTGTTCTTCTGTTTGATTTCTGGGATCTTGATTATTACATGTCTAGGTGTAGATTTTTTTTGATCATGGCTAGTTGGAGTTTTATATGCCTCACTTATCTGTATGTCCAATTCTCTTCCTCTGTCTAGGAAGTTTTCTGCTATTACTTCTGTGAACAGTTTTTTTTATGTCAATTGTACTTTCTCCTGTTTTTTCATGGACTCCTATCAGTCTTATGTTATTCTTCTTTGCATCATCTAGCAGCTGCTGTATTGATTTCTCGTGGTCCCTTACTATTTTTAAGAAATCTCTATGTTCATGGTCCTTAACCACAATCCTGTCTTCTATATCTGATATTCTATCTTCAGATTCCCTTAATCTGCTGTGCATACTTTCAATGGAGTTTTTAATTTCCTGATCATTTGTTTGAACCTGTTTCATGGATTCCATTTCTTTTTTATGTTAGGCGATCATGGTTTCCATTTCTTCCTCATGCTGGGCATTCATGGCTTCGCACCTGTTTCGAGCTCTTCTATTTTTTTATCCGTTACTGTTCTAGAGCCTCTAGTCATGTCTTTCACCCTGCTCACCATCTCTTTAGTTATCTGGGATGTTATTTCTACTTTGAATTTTTCTAGAGCCTCATTCATCTGTTTTGTTCCTTCCTGTGCTATCAGTTCAGGGTGTCCAGGTGGTTGATTATCAGACTTTTCCACCACTTTTCCCCCAGAATTTACCCTTGGTGGGGTGGAAGCCTGCGTTTGTGCCTTGCTTAAATATCTTCTCATTTTTGTTTTTGGTACTGTCCTTGGTTTAATTCCTGGGTTGGTACTTCGAAATTTACTTATTGTAATTATCTTTGTTGCTTGTAATTAGAACCCTTATGGAATGATTGCTGAGGTATCTTCCAAATATATCTGGTGTTTAGGTTTTGAGTCTAATGACTCTGAGGCTATGTCATTTTCATTATACAAGAAAGGAGCACTGACTTGATCAATCACAACACCTTAGCCCAAGTGATACAATCAGCAACACCATAGCATCAAGTACATTTTAGGAAATGACAGTTTGTGAAAGTAATTAATCTATCACCTTTAACTGTGAATTATATCACGATTGAGGACCTACCCAACATATGTTTATAGTGAATAAGCTCTTCATTATAGCAACTTTTCCCTTTGGGATGGGGAGTTAGAAGGTATTGGGAAGGGAGGGATAGATAGGTAGAAGGATAGGGGAAGATTCGCAGTGGGGCCAGAGGACATAGGCGAGAGAAGGAAAAAGAGAATAAAAGAAAAAATAAGGAACAAATCTGAATTAGGGCCAGGACAGGAACAAAAAGGGAGGTGAAGAACAATGTGGGGCAGCAGCAAGAGAGTGAGTGTGAGAGAGAAAGGAAAGAGAAAAGAAAAAGAAAGAAAGAAAGAAAGAAAAATTTGAAAACAGTAGGAATAAAAATTAAAAATAAGAGCAGAAAAACCCCAATAATTATAATTTTGTAAATAAAAAATAAAAATGAAAAATGAAGGACCTCCTTCAGGGTATATCTCTGCTGTCACAACAGATAATGTGGGCAGCAGTGTCCAGATATAAGTTAGCGAGTCTCAGCAAGCCAGTTGCAGACCTGTGCAATTCAGGCAGATTTCTAGCTGCAAGTTCCAAGTTGAGCTCCCTGTCCTCCTGTAGGGTTGAACTCTGCAAGGTTGTACTGCAGGTTCCAGCTGCCCTTTCCCTGAAGATAATACCGGTTCTGATGGGAGGTGATGACCCCTCCAACTTACCCAGTACAGTGGTCTGGTGTCCCCTGTGTCTTTGTAGTGTGGAACCAGGTAACGGAACAAACAAGAGGCTGGAGGGTGGGGGGTTCTGTGCATGCCCACGTGGATTGCTGCCGTGGGCATGGCCAGTCGCGAGGGCTCCTCATGTTCAGGCTGGTCCCTGCTGGTGTGCTTGGTGCGGACTGGATCACACTGAAGATTGTGTGTTCTGAAATCTTGTGGATTATCAGTGATGGATTTCTTTTGTTGCTCTTTATCATGAAAATATCTTATTTCCCCATAAAATTTGAAAGATAGTTTTGCAGAATATATTAACCTGGGTTGGAAATTATTTTCTTTTAGGGCTTGAAACTTTTCAGTCTGAGCTCTTTGGCCTTTAAAGTTTGTGTTGAGAAGTCTGCTGCAATTCCAATGAGTTTACTTTTGTAATCAATTTGCTACTTCTCTCTAACTATTAAAATTCTGTTCTTGAGTTGAACTTCTCGGATTTTGACTCTGATGTGTCTTGGAGAGAGTCTTTTTTGAATATGACTGTTTGGGATTCTATGTACTTTACTTATCTGTGTGTGAAATTGTGTTCCCATATTTGGAAAGCTTTCTGCTATTATTTCAGTATACAGGTTTTTTATGTCATTTGTGCCATCTTCTGTTTTTTACTAATCTTAGATTAATCTCTTTTGCATCATCTAGGAGCTGTTGAGTCCATTTTTTTCATGTTACGTTGCTGTATTTAAGATATTTCCCATTAATTGGTCACTGACAACAAACCTGTCTTGTAGATCTGACACTATTCTAACATTGTTCATTTCTGGTACTCATGCTTTGATAGGATTTTTAATCTCCTTAATTTCTGTTTGGACCCATTTCATCAACTCTCTTTTCTATGCTGGTCTTGCAGGTTTTACTTCATTTTCTTTAGCTCTGCTAGCTTTTTATTAGTATCTTCTGTAGATTTTTTAATCATTTTGTTTATTTGGCCCAATGTCTCTTTACTTATATCTCTTTGAGCTTGCCAAATGCCTTATTGATTTGTTTTGTTATTTCCCCTCATATCATTTCAAATAATTTGGCTGTGTGGCTTTTGAGTTCCTCTCCTTTGATGCCCCATGGATCAGCTTTGGGGGAGATGGGAGCTTTTGGAAGCATTTTGTTGACTTTTCTTCTGGTGTCTATATTTTGTTGTTATTGTTATTTTTGCACTGAGGCTTGCAGATTGATTATAGTGGAAAGCTTGTGTTTAGTATCAAGACCTCTTCAATTGTGTCTACTTTTCAGCTTTATCCTCTGAATGTAGCTAACTACTGGTCTTGCCTGTTTCTGAGTATCCAACCCCCTTTATTTACTTGGGAATGGAAGGTTGCAGCAAATTTGGCCCAGTATCTAGTTCTCCAGGAATGGGCTGAAGCACTATTAATAACTCCAAGGAAATCCAGATATTGGTATTCTGTGAAAACCCATTAGTAGAAACAGCTATGTTACCTTGGCTATAGTAACAAAATGACCATCAATTATAGCATCAAAGACCAAATGAATATCGACAAGCCCTAAGGACCAATAATATACCACCCTTAACCATAGAAAAGAGATCTGTGGCCAGGGATTTAGCTCAGTGGTTCCACTGCCTGCCTCGCAAGTGCAAGGACCTGAGTTTGATCCCTGGTACCAAAAAAAAAAAAAAAAAAGAAGAAGAAAAGAAAAGAGATCTGTAATTATAGCATGAATACTAAGACAAACCAAATACTAACCTACCCTTGACCTACAGTAAATATCTACTGAATGGAACAACTTTACCTCTGCTACCAACTGAACAGTATTCAACAGTGTAAAGTTAACTAGCTCTCTAGAGATCTATAAAGCTTAGTAGTTATATTAGTAAAGGTAGAGGGAGTGGGTAACCAGAGTTGAAAGAGTAAAATCTGAGAAATTAACCAATGGGATATGAGAAGGAGTAGAGATAGAAGTAGAGATAGTAAGATACAGTGCCCTACTGAGGAGTTAAAGGAAATCAGTAGTACTAGAGAACAATTACAGGAAAGAACAAACAAGAACAAGAGTGAACAAGAAAAAATAGGATGAAAAAAGGAATTAAGATTTGTTATGTACATGTACCAATTTCCCACAATGAATGTAAAAATTATGTACTATACACATGTACTAATAAACTATATTAAATAAATAAATAATGACAAGAAAAAAAGATAGAGACCAAAATACAGGAAACAAAAGAAAGATAAGGAAGAGAAAAAAGTTGAAAAGGGTAGATAAAAGGAAAGAAACTAAAAGAGGAAAAGAGGGGGGATCCCCAACCCTCCAAAACACTCAATGAAGGAAAAATAAAAATAAGAAAAAAAAGACCGAATTGAAAAAATTCTTGTGTTTTTGAGAGTTGCTTCTTTTTCTCTGCAGTCTTGGGATCCAGCCAGTGACAGTTTTCTCCATGTGGTTTTAGGGTCTATAGATTTTTCAGGTGTCCTTCCTGCAGCAGTGGCTTCCCTGTCTATTCACCCTAAATTGTGGTTACCATCCAAACCAAGGTGTGTCCTTGCTACCATTGGTAGATGGGAAATGTGATCAACCCTCTGGTCTTTGCTGAATTGTACATGGGTCGGAGGTTCAGGGGACTGTTAGACTTAATGTCGACAGTCACAGGTCTGGTTGTTTCCTTCTCTCTCCAGGTGTTGTCCTCATACATACGGGAGCAGGTACACTGATTAGTCCTCACCCCTGGTACCCTGTGCCAAGGAGACTCACCATGTAGACCTGGCTTTGAGGTGATGGATGGTCTTACGCTTGTGTTGACAGGGTGCATCATGAGGGAGTTTTACATACAAACATTCAACTCTGCCTTTTTTCTCAAAGATATCCAAAGAATTGGAGGATCCATAATTCTTCTAACCAATTACAAAGTATCATTTATTAAGTATTTTCTATATATAAGTCCCAATGCTAAGTACTTTATGAGTATTACTTTATTTACTTACCCTAAGAAGTGAGTACTGTTGTTTCCTTGTTTTGCATATGAGTAAACCGCCTCACACAGGTTAAAAGATTTGGATAAATTCCTAGGATAGCTCAATCAAGATTTGAATTCAGGTCAGTATGACACTAAAGTCTAGACTCTTTGGCCTTATATTTGTTATCTGTCTGGATTATCTACGTGGTACTCATTTCAAGTGGCATATTTCAGTGTAGCACATGGCCTGTGTTTGTTTTTATTGGTCAATGTCAGAACATTAGGGCTTTGTTACTCTGTAGAAGTCCACGATTATTACTGAAAATTTAGGCTGATGGACATTAAATAAAATACATGAAGGCGTACATAATGTCAATATTTAGATACAATATTTATGTTTACTTTTACTATAATAAAACATCACTTTATTTTTTATTTATTTCTTTTTTGGTACCAGGGATCGAACTTGGGTCCTTGCACAGCAGGCAGTGAAACCACTGAGCTAAATCCCCAGCTAAAACATCATTTTAAATCATTACCAACCACAATATATTTATTGAACTTAGCATCTATATCTTCCATAGTCTATCAATATTAAACGCATCAGTGTTCTTTACATAGAAGTTCAATGAATGTGTTTTTGCATGTAATTGATAATGTACTCAAAAGCCAAATTGCTGTCTCATTAGGCCCGAGAAGGCCGGACCACCATTGCGATAGCTCATCGCTTGTCCACAGTTCGCAACGCTGACGTCATTGCCGGATTTGATGACGGAGTCATCGTGGAGAAGGGAAATCATGATGAACTCATGAAAGAGAAAGGCGTTTACTACAGACTTGTCACAATGCAGGTGTAGTTTAACGCCAGAATTTCCCTGACTTTTTTTGAGGGGGAGGATAAGCTAATATTGCTATATTTTCTGTGGAAAATAAATGTTACTTAACTTATCTTGAAAAATAAGAAAAAGTACTTGGTGAATTCAGCAACACACCGGTGTTTTAGCTTTCTTTTTTTCCTGAAAAGAGAGGAGTTAAAGATAAAGAATACTTTACAAAGGTGAGATACCCACTAGTAGCCACTGGCAACATGTGGCCACTGAACATTTGTGTTGTCGTTACTCTGAACTAAAATGTTGTAAGTAGCAAATGTACTCCAGATTCTGATCTCTTATTACATATAAGAACTCAAAACATCTCAAGGGTTTTTAATATATTGATTACATGTTGAAACAGTAATATCATTTGATATCAATAGTATCTTGGCTATATCAGGCTAAGTGCAATATATAGGTAAAATTAATTTTACTCTTTTCACATTTTTTATTATAACTACTAGATAAATACAATTGAGAAATGTGGCTCATGTAAGGGCTTGTACCATATTTCTGTTGACAGCTGTGGTCCAAAGCAAACTTCACTAAGGCAGAATGCCCACAGAAAGGAAATGGCTAGATAAGATACACAGAAGAGATGTGTTATTTTAGCATATTCAGTGGGAATCTTTCTTATTAGTAGTTTTCTTTTTAAAGGTATTACAGAAAAAGAAATAGCAGTTTAACTTCATCCCTTTTTATAAGTCCTGTACTTAAATTACCATTTCTATGGCATCTGATGTTCATTAATCAGTTTCATTGGTCAACTAAGTCTAACCACCTTGTGCATATTTCTTGTTTCAGACAATAGAAAGTGGAGATGAATTAGAAAATGAAGTTTGTGAATCTAAAAATGAAAATGACGTCTTGGCAATGTCTTTAAAAGGTTCACGATCCAGTCTAAAAAGAAGATCAACTCGGAAGAGTATCAATGAATCACAAGAACAAGACCAAAAGCTTCGTACAGAAGCAGCCCTGGTATGTAGGGGGATGTAGAATTTTATGTCCTACCCCCTCCATCTTTGTCCTAGTTGGGTCATTGTGGACCCAACTAGGGGTGCCTACTGGGGTAAAAAAGGAAACAAGAAATGATTTTCCAAAATTTTTCTGTCCCAACACTCAAGACTGTCCTCAAACCAGAAATGTCAACAGTTTCTAATCCACTTGTAATTTAAGAATAAGAATTTATAGGAAGCTTTTTAGAATTAAAACTTATAAAGACACCTAGTGGGTCTTCAAATATTAAAATTTCTATTCTGTTGGTCTCTACTTATAAATATTCTTGTCATCTTTTGAATGTCAGGTCAGTGGTTAAATATATGTAAAAATATTTCTTACAAAATGAAGAAGTATTAACAGAGTTTGTCAATACATTTTTTGAAGCTGAAGATCCATCAATTGATCCATCAATTTCATGCATTTATTTTAAAAATATGCACAAATTATATATCATAAAAGCATTTATCAATTTTAACTATTTGTAACATTTCATATTTTCAGGATGAAAATGTGCCTCCAGTTTCCTTTTGGAGGATTCTAAAGCTGAACATAACAGAATGGCCTTATTTTGTGGTGGGTGTTTTTTGTGCCATTATCAATGGAGGCCTGGAACCAGCATTTGCAGTAATATTTTCGAAGATTATAGGGGTAAGTTTGTATGTTCACTTCTGGTATTGGCTTGTGAACCCTGATTGAAGAACGAACAGGTTGTATTTGTATCAGTATATGTAAGCCACAAAAATCATGTCCCTTCATATGAAACCAACCTGATCCAAGGTGTAAGAATAGAAGTCTGGTTAGTGAGAGCAAAGCTAATTTTATAAATGTTCCATGTCCTGGTTCTACTCCAAGACCCTGCTGGTTTCTTTCCACAGGCTCAGCCTACCAGCTCCCTAAAAATAGTTAATAAAACTTGTGGGCTAACTTTCCCATCCCCACCACCACTGGGCTCTACGCAAAACCCTTAACCCTCACCTCATGGTTATACATCGGGTTTTCCTTAAGTGTGTGTCAGATTGGCTTAAGAATGAGCTGTTCTGTAGCAGACTCACTTGGCGGGACATGACCAGGCCAAGCATACTACTTGTGTACCTAAGGTGTAATTTTCATCCCATTTCCTAAGAATGAAATAGAAAGAGACAGCTTCCTAAAGATTGAGGTTGACATGTTGCTTCCACCTGATTTTAGTGGTGCCATTTTCAGAATACGGTTACAATCTGGAGAGGCATGTTTGCTGCTTAGTGAGAGATTTTTTCAAACATCCTTGCCATGCTGCTGAGAACTTTGTGGAGAGAGAGTTTGATTACCACAGAAGCATAAGCCAAACACTAGCTTTTGATTCTACAACAAAAAAATGAAAGCATGCCTGGCTAGGTCATTTCAGGTTGCCATTCATGTTTAAAGTTCTCAATAAATCTTTCTTCAACTGTTGAATGTATCTCAATTGTAGACACCTTGTGTCTCTGGTGTTAAGACCCTGGGTTTGAGCCACTTTACTGAAAAAAATGGAACGAAATATTTCCCATGGTCTTCTTTGTGTCAGATAGTTTTATATGTCCTGAAAAAATACTGAGAAGCAGATAAAATGTCTGATTCTGTGGAGCAAGTACTTTGTTCTAGGTCAGGGAGCAGCAGACTTTTCCTAGATAGGGGAAGACAACACATACTTTAAGTTCTTCAGACAGTGTGCTTTCTGTTGCACACTGGTGGAGCAATGTTGCATGCTTTTGTGGAGCAAAACATACCATATACACTATGAAAGCAAACGAACATTTTGTGTTCCACCAATACTTGGTATAAACATTTGGCCATTGGTCCATAGTTTGTTGATCGGTGTTCTGACATGTGTCTTACAGGCATGGAGGTAGACAGCAGTGTCAACAGAAGAAAAAAAAGTAGAAGTAGATAATTTAGAAATGGATTTGGCTGTTTGTCAGAAAAATGTATGGACTTTATATATTTTTTCTGGTGCCTCATAAAATAATAAGCCTGGAGGTCATTGATCCAGGGATGGCACATGAGCTCCTAGATATCCATTAGGCAACCAGCCCATTGTAAATAGTGGACTCTGAGTCACATTGCTTAGGTTTATATCTTTGAGACACCCTTGGCTGGTTGTGCTATGCTCAGCAAGTTAACTAATCTCTGTGCTTCAGTTCATCTCTGTGTAAAATGGTATGATAATAAAACACACTTCTAGAGATGGTTGAGAAGATAAAAGAAAGAAAATATATAAATTTTCTTGAGTAATGTCTGGTATAAAGTAAGAATTTACTTATTGTCAGTAATTATCTTTGCTGACATGACTACTAAAGAAAAAAATGATGTAATGTCTTATAAACCCCCCCCCTCCATTTTTTAAAGCATGCAATTATCTGGATTGAGTTAGGAGTATTTCTCTCTTATAATACAGATTTTTTCCTTGAACCCATGACATTTTCTAGCCTTTCTAAGAAGCATCTTCTTCTTCTTCTTCTTTTTTTTAAGAAGCATCTTCTTGAACCATTTCCACATATGGTGCTCAGGCAGATGGTTGTAGCACCGAACTGGCTTACTGGCTATTGTACAAGGAGTACTCCTTCAGGAGCCTCCTTCTTTCTGGAAAGCTTGGGCTGAGTGAATGAATACCTCTCTATGTTCCCCAAAACCACATCACCAGATTTTCTCCAGACACTTTCGGGTAGTTTGAAATGTCCCCATAGTAAAACAATGGAGTGCTATGTAATATAGTTTCTCACCAAGTGACGAGTGTGTGTATTTCTGCCTTTACACTGGAGAGTATCACACATTACTCCAGAAGGTTACCTGAGCAGAATTATTGGATCAGTTTGTGAATAACAGTCCCTCTCTTGGACTCTAATATAGATTGATGTCTTTGAGGGAAGTTTTAAGAAAGCCAGACCTGATTTCCGCACACTAAAGCTCTCCTCACCCTAAAAACATTCCATATGGTAAAGAGGTCAGACTGAGAATCACTTCTTAGTGAGTGAGCTAACAACTCTTTAAACATTTCCTTACAGCTCTTCACAAGAAATGAAGATCCTGAAACAAAACGACAGAATAGTCATCTCTTTTCACTATTATTTCTAGTCCTGGGAATTATCTCTTTTATTACATATTTCCTTCAGGTAAATATTTAAATTTTTACTTTGTTCATTTTGGGGGAATTTACAAACATTTGTATAATTTTTCCTTTAAATAGAATTGTCTTCTGTGAACTTTGCCATGAACTTTGCCATGAACTTCTATGAACTTTGCCATGAACTCAGCCAGTTGTTTGAGTTCTTTGGCTCCTTGCTTACCTCATCCCGTCACTCCTCCTCAACTAGAAATATTGATGAAGTCAGACAGAATAGATTGTTTGCTCTAAGAAGATGACTGAAAATGAAAGGTGGGGTATCAAAATAGCTTTGAGAGAGCTCTGAAAACAATTTTGGGTGTAAGTACTGATGGCCAATTTAAATATTCAAAGACAAGTCTTCTTGTATTATAAAAACAAAAAGAAACAAAACTCTCTAAGCAGGTGACACTTTTTTGAAAAATTTATCATTCATTTTTACCTAGGAATTGAGGGCTCAGAAAGTTTAATATGATAAGACTTTGTGGGTTTTGGTGTTAGCGTCTGTTAGCCTTCCCTGTGACAGTGCACATAACAATAGCAACTTAAAGGAAAAATGGTTTATTTTGGATTTGTTTTCAGAGTTTTCAAGCCATGGTCAGCTCTGTCCATTGCTTTTAGGCCTGAGGGGAAGCAGAAAAACCATGATGGAAGGACGTAATAGAGGAAATCTCCTCATTTCCTCACAACCAGAAAACAGAGGGAGAAGAGATCCAGAGAGAAGGGGGCCAGGGAGTAGATACAGTCTCCAAGGACTCTTTCTGCCTTGGAGTTTTTCCCAACAATACCATCAAATTATGAAGCAATGATTGGATTAACTCAGTGAGGAAGTTGCAGCCTTTTTGATAACAATCATTTTCCAAAAGCCCTACCTCTGCACATTGCTGCTTTGGGAACCAAGCCTTCATCACACAGGTGTATTGAGAGACAGTTTAGATCTAAAGTGTAAGACCTGGGTTTGAGTGTCAGTTGTATAAGTATCCAGTTTTGTGTCCTTAGCCAAACAAACAATCTAAACTATGTGAGCCTCAGTTTTTTTTTCTTTTGCAAAATAGGGATAATATTGCCTGTAGATGATTAAGACAGGTCATGTGAACAAGCAAAACAGGTTCAGGCAGTAGTAAACATCACTTTCTTTTTTTTGTTTTGGTACCAGGGATCGAACTCAGGACCTTGTGCTTGCCAGGCAGGAGGGGGGACCACTGAGCTAAATCCCCCACCCTATCACTTTCTAAATGAATGAATGGTTAGCCATTGTAACTTTTATTTAGCTAAAACTGAATAGGATTATTGTTTAACATATTTGTTAGTGGAGAGGATGTTGTTCTGGACATTGTAAGAGAATCAAAAGATAAAAACAGACTCCACTAAATATTTAAATTCTCATTTGACCTTGAAAGAAGACCTTGAAAGGATGAAAGAAAGAACTACATAGTAGATTGCTATACCAACTATTAATGGCACAGGTATTTTGAGATGTAAAGACTGCTCAGTAGTTGGTTGGTTAAAAAACATGGAGGTAGTCTTTGAGCTGGTACCTTCAGCTTTAATAGGACTGGCAAAGCAAAAGGAAGAAAGGAATATATTAATAACAGATGGTGCTTAGGAGACTCAGCCTGTCTTGCCTGCAGATACAGGTGAGAACATCTATGAATTCCAGGACCCCAGAAGTATAGACACAACCCAGTCCCTTAAAAGGTTGGGGTGGGTGACTACTTATTTTAGGAACACTGAGAGGGAGCTCAGTGGAGGATAAAAGCTTAGACTCTGGGTTCCCATTCTGGTGAGAATTCTCATAGGTTATTTAGATCCCAGCTCTGCCACCTTGTGATTGTGCTTATGGAAGCTTACTAGCCTGTATAAACCTGTTTCTTTTGAAACATGATGATTATAGGCTTGTGATAAGGATTTAATGAAATAATGTATGTAAAGTACACTGTCAGAGTAAGAACATCTCTCAACAAAAATAACAAGAGTCATTTTCCTGAAGTGGACAAGCCAGATCACATTCCAGGTAATCCAACAGCAGAAACTCTCATGTGATCATCCCAAGTAAACATAGGCACTAGTAGTTTTAGGTTTAACCTCACTTAATCTGGGATTCTTCCCTTCTCCTCCATCTCCTTGCATGGACAGTACGTATTAGCAGAGGGTTATGTAGCATTGCAGCTTTCTGGGGAGGGCACTGGTCTGTGGACATTGTGTGTCCCCCATCATGCTCAGTCCATGGCCCCATATGGCCTCCAGTTATTGGTCCTCCTTTACCATTGTAGCAATGGCTCTTTCCTCAGTTGTGCCCTTTGCATGTGTTTCTTCCCTCTCACAGTGATGTCCAGCCTTGTGCTTGAGAAAACCATGAAGATTTGGCTACCCGCTTCATTTCTCTCTGCAGGCCCAGGGTTATTATCAGGGCCTCTCCTCTTCTGATGTACCACACAACCATTTCCTTCTGCTTCCTCAGGCTGTTCCATGGCAAGTCTCATCTGTCAGCTGTTACTTCCTACTTCCACAAGGAAGGAGGAGCATTACATTTTTGTCTCCCCACACTCATCAGAGTGAGGATTCTGTTCTCCTTACTCTGCAGGTGTGATCTAGCTTGGCAGCACACTCATATCTTACTTTATTATTTCCCATGAACTCTATTCCCTCCTCCTAGACACAGACAATTAGAGCCTTAAATGATGGAAAAGTACAGTGGAGAGAATTCTGAGTGAGCCTGTACCTCAACCTGTTCTGCTCTGGAACACTGGATTTTTCTTTTTACTTAACCACTAAGAGTTCGAAGGTGAGAAAGGAGGATCACAAGTTGAATGCTATTCTGAGCAACTTAGAAACACTCTGATTCAAAATAGAAAGCATAAATAAATGAAAAGGTGCTTGGGATATAGCTCAGTTCTACAGCCCTGGTTCAATCTCCAGTACTGTAAAGAAAAAAGTATTTGGTAACTTTATGCTCTCCATCTTTTAAAGGCTGGTGTGACCATAAATTTATGTTTTCACAGACTACACTTCAGGTCCTTGTATAATGGGGCCCTCTAATTAGGGTCCCAAATTAGAAGATATATGATATAGCCCCCCCGTCTTGGAAAAATATCAGCTTCCTGAGTGATAGATCCATGTTCACTGCAGAAATAAGTGAGTCTGAGAGTGGGAAACAAAGAAATATGTTTCCTGTAAATCTCTGGACAGCCCATCAGTTCTCTGGGAGCAGCAGTGCCAATTTCAAACCTGGCTGTCTTCCAAATACACCAGTGTACCCTTGCACTTTGCTCTGGAACACATGATCACAAAAGTGTAGCCAATTCTGAAAATCAGGCTTTCAGACTTTGTCTTGTATCCTGCCCTATGATTTTAGGCCCCCTTCCTTTTGTGTTTTGGGTGTCAGAGTCTCTTACAATCCTTCTGTGTGACATGTTCTTTTTTGTTATAGGGCTTCACATTTGGCAAAGCTGGAGAGATCCTCACCAAGCGGCTGCGGTACCTGGTTTTCAGGTCCATCCTGAGACAGGTATGTCTGCTGAGGGTTGAGCTTTGGAGTGTGTGGGACTCCTGTTGGCTCCCAGGGTGCAGATAGTGGAGTTCTATCACCTTCCTGGGACTCAGCTCCTGCATTGGGCTGCCTTCAGTCTCAGAGATAGCACAGAACCATTTCCAGATGCAGGCTTAGGCCCCGCAGTCTGTTTACTGCAGGTGAGCACAGGGCCTGGACTGGCTGGACCCAAATGGAGTCTCCGGACTGGATTCACCTCCAGCTTTTTTTCTCCGCAGACACAGTCACCATAGGCAGAAGTGATCTTCACTGCCCCTCAATTTTGCCCTTTCTTTTCTCCTTTCCCCTGTTTCTTGCCCACTACAGTTGCCCTCTGTACTCTTCCATTCCACAAATCCAAACTTATCATCATGGCTCATTTCTCACTTTCCAGTGTCTTTGAATAGTAAACTAACGCACTAATTCCGGCTGCAGTTTTACTAGGCCGATAATAGGTTGATGGAATGCTTCTCATATTCTGCACTCTCACATTCATGACCCTCACAATAGACAGTGTGAATGTTTTCCTTAGAAAGGGGGATAGAGTTTGGGCAACTATAGCCCAGAGAAGCCCCATTGAAAGGGATACCTTTGCTTAGCATCATGAAAATATTGTCCTTTTTTTTTTTTTTTTTTTTTTTCTTGGTACTGGCAATCGAACTCGGGTCCTTGTGCTTGCGAAGCAGGCGGCGAAACCACTGAGCTAAATCCCCAGCCCCGAAAATATTGTGTTTTTAAATAACTTTCTTTTTAAAATCCCTAATTACTTGCCATTGACTGAAATGGTGCTGTAGGATCCTGCTTCAGATGTGATCCTGGAACCCTGGTGAGAAGCCTGTTTGCCCTATTAGGATTTCGACAGGATGTTCACATCTTCCCAGCTGTCTTTGGTTCCACTGTCCTCACTCTTTCCACCACCTCTTAGAAAGACATATTAATGTGAACTAATTGCTAATAATGCAGAGCTAGGACTGAAGCTGCTGAGGGAGGGCACTGTTTGATGGGGTATCCCGCCCTTGGTATCTCAGGGCAAATCACATACATGACCAAGATTTCACTTAGGCGCAAAGTTTACTTTGCTCCACAGCCAGTGCCCTGTGGCCCCACCGAGCCCAAGGGCAACTCACAGATCCTGTGTCTTGAGAGCTGAGTGAACAAATTATAGGATGCCTTTTCCACCAATAGTTAAGTGGGACAAACATACCTTAGGGCCTTCTCTTTAAAAGGCATAGTACTGAACATTGTAAGGCTTTCAAATTTGAATGGTTTCTGTCTTCAAGGTAGTCACATTCCACCGGGGAAGCACTGAAGCCTGTGAGAATACTAAAAAGCACATTGATATTTGCTATCATCAATTATAGCACTTCGTTCTTTCTCAAATATTCTAGATAAAAAAGACAGCTATTGTTATAATGCAAATCAACAGTTCAGATAACTTCTCAGGGACTGCAGACATTTTTGCAATATCAGTTCTTAATTCAAATTAATAATCTTGTATTTGTATATTTAAAAATATAAATAATTTTACAAAAAATCCTATTTTATGTTGACTATCACATTTTAACCCACATTGCTTTTGTTGATTTGTTTTTTGCCCAATTCATTTATTCTGCCCTAAGCTACAGTTACCTAATTGTTTGTTCACCTTCTCTATTTGGATGTCTAATAAGTCTTTCACACTTTAGTACTAATTTTCAAGTTTGAACCCACAAGACTCACTCTTATCTACTCTTTGCCCATATCAGAAATATCAGTATCTCTCTGCCACTTGTTCAGGCAAAAAACCTTGATGACTCTTCTGTGTCTACTGTTGCAATAGCTTCCTACCTGGTTTCATTGCCTTTATCCTCATCCCAGTCTGGTAGGTTCACCTATAATGCCAGAGTCATTTTTCTGAAATAAAAGTCAAATCATATCTCTGTACTCAAAACCTGCCACCCATATCCCTCAGGGTAGAGTCTGGAATCTTTACAGCTGTCTAAAGTTCATACATGACATGTACTACCCAATCTCCAAGAAGCCCTCTCCTACGCTTCACCCTCCATAATCTTCTCTGAGCCCAGTGGCTCACCGCTGACATGTAGGGAGAGAGGTTTGGTGGACCACATGAGGACAGAAATCTCTCCAGAAGAAGCAGCTTTTACAGCTTTACAAAAAGTTTCCTTTTTGGCTCTTGACAGCAGGTAAGGCTTTCTTGCTAGTGAAAGATCAAGTGTGTCTTAGGTTTGAGCCTTTGTGCATGCTTTTTTTTCTTCCCCTTGGATATTCTCGTGTCTCCCATCATCTTTCATGTCTTTGCTCAGTTGTCACTTCACACAGGCCTTCTCCAGCCTCTCCCTGTTTTCTAAAGCAGCATCTTCCCTCACTCCTTTGCTATAGTGAATTGTAGCACTTTGGTAGACAGCCTTGCTGTGTTTTCCTTTATAGAATTTATCACCTGAGATGATATGTGTGTGTATTTATGTCTTCTGCTTCTTGAACCTACACTTTATAAAAACAGTAAATTTGTTGGTGGTGTTCACTGTTCTAACACTTAGAAATTGTGCTGGGTTCCCCTTGGACTCCAGTTCCTTTCAGAGCTTTCCTGGGTCTTGGGTGATCCACCTCCCTCCTTCTTCTCTTCTCAAAGTTACTATATGCCAGCGTCTGATCTCCCAATGTCCGAGAGGCTGGTTCCACTGTTCACTGCTCCACCATCTTCCATCTTTCAAAAAATTTTTAACAAATGAAATGATGTATTGATGTTTTTGTGTATTATGCCTTTTTCTTGTCTATTGAACATAAACTTTTGAATCCAATTGCAGGGAATATAACTGATACACAAAACTGATCTTTTGTTTTCCTCCTGGAGGGTTGAAGGTAAACTCTCTTCTGTTCCACAGGATATGAGCTGGTTTGATGATCATAAAAATAGCACTGGAGCTTTGACTACCAGGCTTGCCACTGATGCCGCTCAAGTAAAAGGGGTATGTGCCTCTTTTCTGCTTTTGATTGTACTCATTCCATTTTGAACCTCAGGGTGATGACTTTTTCAGCACAGATGTTAGTTATTATCATTAAGAAAATATTAAATAGACATCTAACCCACAAACGACACCTGTTTTATAGAAAATGTTGACTATTTAAACATTATATGCTCTATAGTGTGTAGATAACTTGTAAACTTTTTTTCACATTTCTGTGTTACTACTACTATTTACAAGATGCATATAGAAGAACAGTTATTTGGAAAAGAAGTATTTCTCAGTATATCATTCAGGATCGGGCTAGTACAGTGTTCAATCAACAGAAAATTATAATTGCGCCTGGGAAAAGATATGTGTAGCTGGCTACAGAAGCCCCATGCTGGGACATTGAATTTCAGAAGAGAAGAAAAAAAGATTTAAAAAAATAGGTTGAAACAAGTGAAAAACACATGAAAAATTAAAGCAAGGTTGGAAAAAATGTGTTGAATCATATTTTGACTTTTAATTGAAGTGACAGTTTTTTCTACAACTTTTCCTGGCAAAAATGTACAAAATGATGAGGAATTGAAAAAAATATGTGATCTTTGCTGTTTTTCCCTTACCTTGAACCTTACTAATCTTTACATTTTAGTCTTCCTGTAAGACAGTAATATACTAACAATTCTACTATATAATAGATGGAACTTCTGTAAGAATAAGTTGTTAAGCACTCAGCTGCAAAATTGCAAGGTGAGTCTGAAGAATTATTGTTTTAACACAGTTCTCTTTTTTTAAAGCAAACACATTCAGAAGAGTCAACATTTAGGTCAGGTTGTATAAAACCTAACAACAAAGTGAACACTGCTTAAAATAACTTTGAACTTCTTGTTTTAAAGAATAATTTAACAAATTTTTCTTAACACATTTGCAGTACATAGTTATTACATCCATTATGGGGAGCTGGTACAACACATCTTAATTCTTTTTACTTCCCCCTCCCTCATCCTAAACTTCTTTAAAAGAAACAATGATCGTGTCTTGGTGGAGAGTCTACATGGTTGGTCAGATTGTCATAAAGTCCCATGCAAAAAGTGGAGGCAGGATATGTGGCTAGGGCTGGCTGGTGGTCATAGAAGTAAAGCCCAGATGGTATGGTAATGGCAGCAAAAGACCTAAAGGTGCCTAGAGAGAATGTGATAATCAGAAAATTAGCAAGTGCAGGGGCCTTGATGGTGAGGCTTCACTCAGTTGTTCCCCAAATGGAGTAGGTTATAACAGCTGAAAAACTGTGAGCAAGGAAGAGTTGTAATTGTGGTCAGCATTGTATCTGAAAGTAGATAGTAAATTTTATTTTATTTTATTTTTTTGAGACAGAGTCTCACTATGTAGTTGAGGCTGGCCTTGAACTCACTATGTATCCCAGGCTGGCTTCAAACTGGCAGCAATCCTCCTGCCTCAACCTCCTGAGTTCTGGGATTACAGGCATGAGCAACCACGCCTGGCTCTAGATGGTAATTTTTTTATTTTTATTTTTTGGTACTGGGGATCAAACTGAGGACCTTCCGCTTGTGAGGCAGGTGCAGTGCCACTGAGTAAATCCCGGGCCTCTAGATGGTAAATTTTAAAAGGATCACTTTGACTGCTGTGGGAATAGGCTAGAGGAAACAAGAATAGAAGTAAGGAAGCCATTACAATAATCTAGGAAAGAGGCGATTGTGGCTTAGAGTAGTGTGGCCATACTAAAGATGATGAAATACAAAAGAATTCTGGATATAATTTAAAAGTACAGCTTACAGAATTTTTGGTTGACTTAGATGAAGGAAAAAGGAGTGAGGCAACTTAAAAATGATTTAAAATTTTTTGACCAGCACAGTTGACAAAATAGGGTTAATTTTTAATGAAATCAGGAAGCCCATTGGCAAAATAGGATTGGGGGAGAACTGAGAGTTCTCTGTGGAGCATGATAAATTTGTGATTCCTGTGGTAGACAACCATGTAGAGACGTCAAGAAAGCAGGTGGTTTTTGTATGACTGGAGCTCAGCAGAGACATGTCCTCTGGAAATATGCATTTGGAGATTTTTCAGCACAGGTGTGGCCTTTAAAGATAAGATGCTGGAAAAAAAGATAAGCTGGATTCTCTATGATGCAGTATTTGTGGATAGTGAGTCCTAGTCCTGAGTTTAGGGTTATGAGAGTGAAACATTGGCCAGTGAAGGAGAAAAGCAGTGTAGTAGAAACAAAATTAAGAAAGTGTCTTGTGGAAGCAACAAGCTAGAGTATCAAATCCTTATAAGCTTATTGCTTATAAGATGATTGAACTTTCATATGGTACAGTGAGTGATATGGAGGTGTGCGAAAGCCTGGCTGCTGAAGAGACGGGAGTAGAAAGAAGACACAGTCAGACACATGATGAAAGGCATTCTGTGAAGTGGCGCAGAAAAATGGGATGGTAGGTAGAGGAGGATAGTGAAATATTAGTTTGACAGAAGGGATGTAGCTCATTGGTAGGGCACTTGCCTAGCAAGTTTGAAGCCCTGAATTAGATCCTCAGCACAAAAAGTATTAGCTTGCATTCTATTGTAATTTAAATTGCTTGGAGGATCAGCTAATGAGCTCAAGAGAAGTCTATTGTACTAGATCCTTGGAAGAACATTTTTTAGGGGTGGTGATATAAATGGCATATGTGAGGCCATTTGGAAACAGGCTTTGTGAGAAAAAAAAAGGTTTATTCTAGTATAGGTGTGAACAGAGACTGAAATCAGGGGCAGATTTCAGCTGCTAGCTGGGAAGAGCTGAGTTTATTACATCCATGTGTGGATGGATGAGAGAGAGAGAGAGAGAGAGAGAGAGAGAGAGAGAGAGAAATTAGCTATCTGGGAAGGGAGTTAGGCTTATATAGAGCTTGAAAAGGGATCTATGATCATAAGGAATGTTTGTGACTGAGAGTCCAAGGACAGTTAGCGCAGGTGTATAGAAAATAACGGGATTTCTTGGCTCTAAGGAGATTGTATACTCAGTCCTCAATTTTCTTTTTTTTTTGGAGGGGGGCCTGAAGTTTGAATTTATTTATTTATTTATTTTTATTTTTTGCTTAAATTCTTTAATTGGTACATTTTAGGTATACAATACGTTTACATTTATCAATGGGTGCTTGTACCTGTACATGATGTATCTTGGTTCTTATTTTTTTCCCATTACCTGTGTGCCCTTCACCTCCTCCACCCTTCCCTATTTAAATAGACTTTGTTTTCATTTTTTTCTTTTCTCATAATTTTTCCTTTCTATCCTTTCCTTTCCCCTTCCCCTTCCATTTCCCCTACCCCTTTGAACCTTTTCTTCCTATTTCAAATTATCAGTTATTCATTTTAATCATTTTAACCCTTATTTACACTTTCAGTTTCTCACACTAGACAAATTATTCGATATTTACACATGTGTGTCCTATTTATTTCACTTAAGAGGATGGCCTCAATATGCATCCATTTAGCTATAAATGTCTCTAGTTTCTCATTCTTTATGGCTGAGTAGTACTACATTTTATAAAAAAACCACATCTTCTTTATCCAGTTTCCAGTTGATGGACACTTGGGCTGCTTCCAAGCTTTAGCTACTACGAACTGTGCCCCTATAAACATAGGTGCACATATATTGCTGTGGTATGATTCTTTTAATTCTTTGGAGAAGATACTCAGCAGGGGAATACCTGGGTCAAATGGGACCTCTAGTCCTAGTTGTTTGAGGTATCTCCATGCTGATTTCCACAGTGGTTGCACCAGTCTGCACTCCTACCAACAATGGAGAAGGGTTCCTTTCTCTCCGCCCCCAGCACTTGTTACTGGTTGATTTCTTGATAGCAGCCATTCTTTGTGGGGTGAGGTGGAATCTCAGTGTTGTTTTCATCTGCATCTCTCAAATGACCAGTGATGTTGAACATTTTTTCATATATTTGTTTGCTGCTTTTACTTCTTTGTCTGAGAAATGTCTGTTCATTTCAGATGACCATTTTTGAATTGGGCCTTTGATTTTGGGGGGTCTAATTTTTTTCAATTCTTTATATATTCTTGATAGTAGACCTTTGCCTGAGGTACAGCAGCTAAAAATTTCTTCCCACATTGTAGGTTGTCTCTTAGCTCTGTTGGTGGTTTCTCTTGCAGCACAGAAGCTTTTTAATAAGAAGAGATCCCACTTGTTGATTCCTTGTGCTAGCTCCCATGCTACTGAGGATTTGTTCATAAAGTCTTTTCCTATGCTAGTGTCTTCCAGAGTTCTAACTAACTTATCTTCCAGCAAGTTTAGTGTTTCTGTCTTAATATTTAGATCTTTAATTCACTTTGATCTTAGTTCAGTGCATGGTGATAGGTATGGGTCTAGTTTTAATCTTTGGCAGGTTGAAATCCAGTTTTTCCAACACCATTTATTAAATAGGCTATCTTTCCTCCAATGAGGGTGGTTGGCTTCTTTGTCAAAGATGAGTATGTCTGGAGTTGTTTCTACATCTTCTAATCTATTCCACTGATCCTCAGGTCTGTTCTTTTGCCAGTACCATGCTGTTTTTATCATAGTAGCTTTGTAGTATAGTTTCAAGTTGGGGATTGTGATACCCCCTGCCATGTCTCCATTGCTTAGAATTGCTTTTGCTATTCTAGGTCTCTTCTGGTTCCAAATGAAATTTTGGATTGTTTTCTCTAATTCTGTGAAGTATATTGTTGGAATTTCAATTGGCCTTGTATTAAATCTATACAGTAGTTTTTAGAAATATGGCAATTTTCACTATAGTGGTTCTTCCTACTCAGGAACCGGGGATGTCTTTCCATTTTCTTATATCCTCTTTGATCTCTTTTTTCAGAGTGCTGTAGTTTTAGGTTACTTCCTTTGTTAGATTGATTCCTAGATATTTCATTTTTTTGGATGCTATTGTAAAAGGAACTGTTTCCCTAATTTCTCTCTCAGTGAGTCTGTTATTTGTGTACAAGGGGGCTCTTGTGTTTTGAGTGTTGACCTTGTATCCAGCTACTCTACTGAATCTGTCAATTAAGTCTAGAAGTGTTTTGGCAAAGTTTTTTGGGTCTTCTATGTAAAGTATCATGTCATCAGCAAATAATGACAGTTTAACTTCTTCTTTTCCTATCTTTATACCTTTTATTTCTTTATCTTTTGTAATTGCTGTGGCTACTGTTTCCAGAACTGTATTGAACAGGTGTGGTGATAGTGGACATCCTTGTCTTGTTCCTGATTTTAGTGTGAAAGTTTTCAGTTTTGACCATTTAGTATGATGTTGGCTGTTGGTTTTTCATAGACAACCTTAATCAGGTTGAGATAAAGACCTTCTATTCCAATTTTCTGTAGCGTTTTTATCATGAATGGGTGTTGGATTTTGTCAAATGCCTTTTCTGCATCTATTGACATGATCATATGGTTTTTGTCCTTGACTCTGTTAATATAGTGTATTACATTTATTGATTTATGTATGTTGAACCATCCTTGCATCCCTGGGATAAATCCAACTTGGTCAGGGTGTATGATCTCCTTGATGACCCTCTGTATTCCATTTACCAGTATCTTGTTGAGGAATTATCCATCTATATTCATTGGGAGATTGGCCTGTAGTTCTCTTTTTGGGTTGGGTCTTTCCCTGGTTTTGGAATCAAAGTAACACTTGCTTCCAGGAATGAACTTGGAAGCCTTGCTTCCCTTTCAATTTCCTTGATGAGTTTAAAGAGTAATGGCCATAGTTCTTCTTTACATGTCTTGTACAATTTAGCATTGAAGCCATCAGGACCTGGGCTTTTCTTGGTTGGTAAATTTTGTATTACATTTTCAGTTTCACTCATTGTAATTGGAGTGTTTAAAATTTCTATGTCTTCTTCATTTAGCTTTGGCAATTCATATGTATCTAGGAATCTGTCCATTTCTTCTGTGTTTTCCATTTTATTAGAGTACAGGTCTCAAAATAGGTATTGATGACCCTCTGGATTTCTGCTGGGTCTGTTGTGACTTCCCCTTTTTCTTTCTTAATTGCATGGATTTGAGCCTTTTCTTTCCTTTTTTTGATGAGGTTGGCTAAAGTTTAACTGATTTTATTTATTCTTTCAAAAAACCAACTCTTTGATTCATTGATTTTTTTGTATTGTTCTCTTAGTCTCCATTGCATTGATTTCTGCTCTGATCTTTACTCGCTTGTATGAGCTTTCAGTTTGTTATGCTCTTCTTTTTCTAGGAGATTGAGGTTCTGCATTAGGTTATTAATTGAGTTCTCTCTGTTTTCCTAATATGGGCATTCACTGCTATGAATTTCCTGCATAGAAGTCCTTTCATTGTGTCCCATAAAGTCCTGTATGTTGTACTGGCATTATCATTTACTTGGAGAAACTGTCTAATTTCTTCTTCAATTTCCTCTGTGACCCATTGGTTATTCAGGAGAGTGTTATTCAGTTTCCATGTATTTGTGGGAGTTTTGTGGTTTCTTATGTTATTGACCTCCAATTTTATTACACTATGGTCTGTTAATATACAGGGGGTAATTTCAATTCTTTTACATTTACTTAGACATATCCTATGAGCTAGCATGTGGTCTATTTTGGATAACGACCCATGTGCAGCTGAAAAGAATGTGTATTCTGATTTTGTGGGGTGTAACACTCTGTAAACATCTATTAAGTCCATTTATTCAATAGCTTGGTTCAGTTCTAGAAGTTTGTTGTTAATTTTTTGTCTAGATGATCTGTCTATTTGTGATAGTGGGGTATTGAGGTCCCCCACTACAATTGTATTGGTGCTTATTTGGTTTTTTATGTCCATTAATATGTTTTGTATAGTTGGGGGCATTCGCATTTGGTGCATATATATTTAGGGTTGTCATCTCTTCCTCTTGGATCATTCCCTTCACAAGGATGTAGTGACCATCTTTGTCTCTCTTAGTTTTTGTTTGAAATCTATTTTGTCTGCAAATAAGATTGCTACCCCTGCTTTTTTCTGGGTTCCTGCCACATGGAGAACTGTTTTCCATCCTTTTACTTTCATTCTATGAATTTCTTTTTGAGTTAGGTGTGTTTCTTGTATACAACATATTGCTGGATTTTGCTTCTTAATCCATTCTTTCAGTCTATTTCTTTTTATTGGGAATTGAGGCCGTTAATATTGATAGTTATAATTGATAGATATTGACTCATCCTTGTCATTATGTTTTCCTATTGTTGGCTCTTTATTTCTCCCCCCCCCCTTTTCCCTTTAGTTTCTTGCCTTGCCTGGTGGCTTCCCTCTGTTGGGCTTCATGGAGTTGTGAGCTTCATTGTTTTTTTCTAGGATATTGTTTAGAATTGCTTGGAGTGCTGGTTTGGTGTTCATGATGTTTCTCAGGTGTTCTTTGTCATGGAAGTATCTAATTTCCCCATCAATTTTGAAAGAAAATTTTGCAGGATACAACAGTCTAGGTTGGAAGTTATTTTCTATTAGGGCTTGAAATACTTCACTCCAGGCTCTCCTTGACTTGAGGGATTGTGTTGAGAAGTCTGCCATGATTCTGATGGGCTTTCCTTTGTAGGTGATTTGTTTCCTTTCTCTAACTGCTTGTAGGATTTTGTTCTTCTGTTGGGTTTCTGAGATCTTTACTATTATATGTCTATGTGCAGATTATTTTTTTTGATCCTGGCTAGTTGGAGTTCTATATGCCTCATTCATCAGTTTGTCCAATTCTCTACCTCTGTCTAGGAAGTTTTCTACTATTGCTTCTGTGAACAGTTTTTTTTTATGTCAATTGTACTTTCTCCTGCTTTTTCATGGACTCCTATCAGTCTTATGTTATTCTTCTTTGCATCATCTAGCAGCTGCTGGATTGATTTCTCGTGGTCCCTTACTATTTTTAAGAAATCTCTGTGTTCATGGTCCTTAACCACAACCCTGTCTTCTATATCTGGTATTCTATCTGCAGATTCCTTTAATCTGCTATGCATACTTTCAGTGGAGTTTTTTAATGTCCTGGATATCTGTTTTGTGGATTCCAATTCTTTCCTATGTTGGGCAATCATGTTTTCCATTTCTTTCTTATGCTGGCTGTTCATGGCTTCTAGCAGTTTTCTTAGCTCATCTATTTTTTTTTAATCTGTTTCAGTTCTAGAGCCTCTAATCATGTCTTTCACTCTGCTCACCATCTCTGTAGTTATCTGGGAGATTATTTCTGCTTTGAATTTTTCTAGAGCCTCATGCATCTGTTTTGTTACTTTCTGTGCCATCAGTTCAGGGTGTCCAGGTGGTTGATTATCAGACTTTTCCACCTTGTTTCCCCCAGAATTTGCCTTTTGTAGGGTGGAAGTATGAGTTTGTGCCTTGCTTAAACGTGTTCTCATTTTTGTTTTTGGTATTGTCCTTGGTTGAATTCCTGGGTTAATACTTTGAAGTTGCTTATTGTAAGCATCTTTGTTGCTTGTATTTAGAACACTTATAGAATGATTGCTTCTCAGAGGTGTCTTCCAGGTATAGCTGGTCTTTAAGATTTGAGACTCTAATGGCTCTGAGGCCATCTCTATTCATTATACGATGAATGACAACTGATTAGATCAATCACAACACCAAAAAAAAAATCATAACACTTTAACTCAAGTTATACCATCAGCAACACCATAGCATCAAATACATCCTTGAAAATGACAGTTTGTGGTAGTTATTAATCTATCACCTTAATCTATCACCTTTAACTGTGTGAATTAAATCAAAATCGAGGACCTACCCAACATGTGTTTATAGTGAATAAACTCTTCAATATAGCAACTTTACCCTTCAGGATGGGGAGTTAGAAGGAGTTGGGCAGGGACGAATTAGGCAGGTCGAAGGATAGGGGAAGGTTAGTAGTGAGGCCAGAGGACACAGGCAATCGAAGAAAAGAAAAATAAAAAAGAAATACAAATTAGGGCCAGAACAGAAACACAAAGGGAGATGAAGAACAATGTGGGACAGCAAGGGAGTGAGTGAGAGAGAGAAAGAAAAGAGGAAAGAAAGAAAAAGAGAAAAATAAAAATTTGAAGAGTAGAAAAAAAAATTTAAGAGCAAAAAATAATAATTTTGAAAATAACAAATAAAAGATAGAAATGAAGGGCCTCCTTCAGGGTATCTCTCTGCTGTCACAATAGACAATGTGGGTGGCCGTTTGCAGATGTAAGTCAATAAGTCTCAGCAAGCCAGTCACAGATCTGTGAAATTCAGGCAGATTTCTGGCTGCAAGTTCCAAGTTGAGCTCCCAGTCCTCCTGCAGGGTTGAACTCTGCAAGGCTCTACTGCAGCTTCCAGCTGCCCTTCCCCTGAAGATAGTCCAGGTTCCGATGGGAGATGATGATTTCTCCAACTTACCAACTATGCTAGTCTGGTGTGCCTTTATTGCAGAGACTTTCTTCACTTTTCCAATGGGCCTCAGTTTTCATCAAGGAGCCTGAGAGAGGCCCTCTATCTGTTGTTTACTTCTGCAGCTCAGGACAATGGCCTTTATGCCCCCCCTCTGCCTCTGTAGTGTGGAACTTGGTAGCAGTACAGCCAGGAGACCAGAGGTTGGGGGGAGGGGCGGAGGTTGCAGGTGCCAGCACTTCTAAGCTCCTCGCTGGTGGGCATGTTGAGGTATCCTCACCATCTCTTTGATTGCAGGTAGGCATGGAGAGCAGGATGGAGTGGGTCTCCAGACAGCCAGGGACCTCTCAGCCTGCGTGGTTAAGCTGCTCGTTGGTGGGCATATCGAGGGTTCCTCACCACCTGTCTTCAGTTTTCTTTATGGCCATCTGTCCTGTTTACTGAGAATAGCCTGTTTGCTTTCAAAGGTCTCATTCAGGCCAGGCATGACCATGATCACTGTAGACAAATTGAGGCTCCTAAGTTATAGATTTCACTATTTAGCTTCATTGCCCTATCTTTAGTGTACCATTTATAGAAATCCTGTCATATGTGTCCATGTACTTTAAGTGATGCACATACCTCATGTCCATTTGATGTGGAGGACGCAATCTAAAGAGTGAACATGAACTCCGTCCCTTGTGGCAGGACCCTGAGCTGATGCAGCATGTGCATTCTGCATCACTGTTTTTCTCTCCCCTTAAGTTCTCACAGTTCTGACCTGTCTTAAGCTGAAGTGCTTTCTCATACTTATAAAATTTTTGGAGAATTCTTTCTATTCCATTGGTGATGAGGCCCTTGGTGATAACCACCAGTCTTTAGCCTCCACTGGTGTTGACCTGCTTTTCACTTGGTTCTTAAAAGCATTTCTACTTGGCACTGTGAAGGCCCCACTAGGAAGTTAGAATATAGACTTTTATTACAATAAGTATAAATCTCTTTAGATTAGAGTTTCACTGCTGTGATCATTTTTTGAGAAAGAAAGAAATAGCAAGAGAGGAAGAAACAGCAACAGGCCATTGATCTTCAGAACGATATAGACTTGCACTCTGTATGAGGGATAGATGTGGACAGTG
Source organism: Heterocephalus glaber (assembly GCF_053883595.1). Lineage (NCBI taxonomy): Eukaryota > Metazoa > Chordata > Mammalia > Rodentia > Bathyergidae > Heterocephalus > Heterocephalus glaber. The sequence continues at coordinate 39,858,772 of NW_028258147.1, read as the reverse complement.
AGTGTCAGGCTTTAGAATAAAGAACAGTAACCAATGCGGTGTCACCCAAAGCTCTAAAGCAAATGTAGCTAAGAGTCTTATTCTCCCCACAACATAAAGTCCTAGATCTTTTCAGTTCAGCTTTCCTGTATGTTAAGAAGAATTCATCATCTTTAATTTCTCTTATTTTTGTGGTCTTTGACTGTTGTCTGAGGCTAGATACCCATATTTATGAAGGTTAAATGCCATGGTATTTCCTCTGCTGTAAACTTTGAGATGTTCTGAGTGCTTCTTTCAGTCACCAGCTGATGTGGGAAATCAGAAGGACATGTAGATCCTGAGAACAGAAGCAACTCACCTCATCTGTGCTGTAGATTTCCCAGATTGCATCCTTTGACCTTCACACGAAATATGTAGAACAGAGAGCTGGCTTTGCAGACTCCTCCACTTGTTGGCTTGTGCCAAGTTTTGCAAAGCATCACTTTGATATAAACTCAATAATTGCATCAAATAAAAATTAATGTGCTTTATTACTTATGCCTTTGGCCTTGCAAAAATGTATGGTATAGTGTTTATTGTATGTAAAGGCTAGTTGTGGTTGTAACACCTTTCCTCCCTTAAGTATTTAGTCTAGTGATTATATAAGAAAGGTATTCAATGATTTTGTGGGTATTGATGTGAAGGATTATAAAGGCTTCTTCCCCAGAATTGAGAACATATCTCTTTGCATATTAATCAATGTACCTGCTCATTTTTGGTGTTAGAGGAGATTTGTTCAAAGTCACAGAGACAATGGTGGCTATCTTAGATTGTGCTTCATCATCTTTATCTGAAACAGCGTTTGTGGGCAGAAGAAGCTTTCAGGATAGAAAACAACATTGGCCACTTTCAGACAAAGCAGGTCTGAGGTCCACCGCAGGTATTTGGAAACAGTAGAGGGTGTATGCTCTTCCCAGGGCAAAGGATATATGATGGACTGAAATACATAGTAGTGGACAGATTTGACTTTGTAGATTGACTTCTGGTTTTAGAGTTGGAAGTCACTGCACACTCCTGAAAGTCATGGTCAGGCTTCTTCTGGCATTCAAAGCGAAGGGTCTGGTGTGTGCTTAATAAATAATAAATAAATTTGATGTATTTTTCCAAATCAATTATAGGTTAAATAGACATAGTAAGTGTCTCAAATAGGCCCAGATGTATTTGAATATCCTTAATGAAACTTCTAACCGGGGCCAGGGATTTAGCTCAGTGGTTCCGCCGCCTGCCTCGCAAGCGCAAGGTCCCAAGTTCGATCCCCAGTACCAAAAAAAAAAACTTCTAACCTTAAATTATAAGTAGTTGTAGATCTAACATTGGAAATTTCCATCTGTTTAATGTAATTATCAGACTTTATCTTGCTATCTGGCAGAACCTGCTGTATTGATCATACTTTGATTAATAAATGTTGTCTTAGGCTGGAGATTTAGCTCAGTGGTACTGTACCTGCCTCACAAGCTTAAGGTCCTGAGTTCAATCCCTGGTACTGGAAAAAAAATGCTGTCTTAAAGTTAAAAATAAGAACAGAAAAAGGGTAATCGAACTCTGGATTACTATACTTCTTTTAGCATTTATTGAGAAGTCATGGAAATCCTTATTTTAGAAAACCATTAAATGACCTACAATTAAATCTTTTCTTTCATAACTGAGAAGATAATTAATAGATTTTTCAGGAAAATGAAGTGTCACAATCCCTAAGATGTGTTGCATATATGTACCAACTCCACACAAGGAATTAAAACATTATATGTTTGCAAATATGTTCAGAAATGAAGGGGATCAAGAGATGGATGGAGGGGAGAGAAAGAGAAAGCAAAGGGATGAAAACATGAAAGGAATGAATTACAATGTATATTGTGTACACATACTAATTTCCCACAAGAATATAAACATGTCCTTCAAGCATGTACTAATAAAAAAGAATATATAAGCATGTATTTTATATATAATACAAGCATGTGCTTGTAATTTACTTTGTTTTTCAGGCTATTGGTTCCAGGCTTGCTGTACTTACCCAGAATTTAGCAAATCTTGGGACAGGAATTATTATTTCTTTGATCTATGGCTGGCAGTTGACACTTTTACTCTTAGCAGTTGTACCCATCATTGTAATAGCATCAGTTATTGAGATGAAAATGTTGTCTGGACAAGCATGCAAAGATAAGAAAGAGCTGGAAGCTTCTGGAAAGGTAAGTCAAAGAAAATATAATTGCTTACATAAGTAAAGAAAAATCAATGTTGTTTTATTACTGCCTGCCACTTAACTATGCTCTGAAAATATTTTTATAGCCATTCCTCAAAGTAGTACTGTTTATACTTATCCCACAGATTAGAAAATGAAAAATAGAAAACATTCCTAGGCTCAAAGACTGACCACAGCTTTTAATAGGTTTCTCTGGTTTAAGACCATGTTACACATATTCTTCTCTCTTCCCTCCCTCCCCTTCTTGCTTCAGTTCTTTACTGATTTCCTTTCTTCCTTCTCCCTCCCTACCTTTTCCCTTTCTTTCTACTTCTTTGTTTCTTTCAAGTAACCTTAAATCTGTTATTTTTTAAATTCATTAAGTTTATTGGTACATTTTAGGTATACAATATGATGACATTCATCATTGGGAATTTGTACCTTTACATGATACCCCTTGGTTCTTATTTTTTTCCCTGCCCTCTGTTCAACCGCTCCACCCCTCCCTATTTCCAAAGACTTTGTTTCCATTTTTTCCTTTTCTTGTATTTTTTCTTTTCCCTTCTTTTCTTTCCCCTACCCCTTCCACTTCCGCTACTCCTTTAGACCTTTTCTTCTGATTTCCCAATATCAGTTAACATTTTGATCCTTATCTACACTTTTAGTTTTCACACCAGAGAAACTATTCGGTATTTACACATGTGTTTCCTATTTATTTCACTTAAGAGTATGGCCTCAATGTGCATCCTCTTAGCTATAAATGTCTCTAGTTTCTCATTCTTTATGGCTGTGTACTACTCCATTTTATAGAAAGCCCACATCTTCTTTATCCAATCTCCAGTTGATGGACATTTGAGCTGTTTCCAAGTTTTAGCTATCAAACTGTGCCCCTATAAACATGGGTGAACATATATCAATGTGGTATGATCCTTTTAATTATTTTGGGAAGATACCCAGCAGAGGAATAGCTGGGTCAAATGGGACTTCTAATCCTAGTTGTTTGAGGTATCTCCATACTGATTTCCATAGTGGTTGCACCAGTCTGCACTCCCACCAATAATGGAGCAGGGTTCCTGTTTCCCCACACCCCCACCAGCATTTGTTATTGGTTGGTTTCTTGATAGCCATTCTTTCTGGAGTGAGGTGGAATCTCAGCTTTGTTTTCATTTGCATCTCTTGAATAACCAGTAATGTTGAACATTTTTTCATATGTTTATTTGCTATTTCTTCTTCTTTGTCTGAGAAATATCTGTTCATTTAAAATGTGCATTTTTTGGATTGAATCTTTAAATTTGGAAGATCTAATTTTTTTTTGTACCTGTTATTGAACTCAGGACCTTGCATTTGTGAGGCAGGTGGCAGCAACACTGAGCTAAATCCCTGGCCCCAGGCCTGATTTCTTTATATATTCTAGATAGTAGACCTTTGTCTGAGGAACAGCTGGTAAAAATTTTTTCCACATTGTGGGTTGTGTCTTCACACTGTCGGTGGATTCTCCTGCTGTGCAGAGCTTTTTATTTATATATTTATTTATTGTTTTGGTACCAGGGATCGAACTCAGGACCTTTTCCTGGCGAGGCAGGCATGGTGCCACTAAGCTAAATCCCCAGCCCCAGAAGTGTTTTAATAAAAAGAGATCTCAGTTGTTGATTGTTTGTGTTGGTTCACCTGTGCCTGAAGTTTTGTACATGAAATCTTTTCTTGTGCCAATGTCTTCAAGAGTTCTACCTAATCTCTCTTCCAGCTGGTTTAGTGTTTCTGTTTTAATATTTAGATCTTTGATCTATTTTGATTTTAGTTTAGTGCATGGTGAGAGATATGTAGGTCTAGTTTTAATCTTTGGCAAGTTGAAATCCAGTTTTTCCAGCACCATTTATTAAAGAGGCTATCTTTCCTCCAGTGAGGGTGTTTGGCTCCTTTGTCAAAGATGAGGTGGGTGAGTGTGTCTGGTGTTGTTTCTGTATCTTCTAATTGGTTGCACTGATCCTTGAGTCTGTTTCTTTGCCAGTACCATGCTGTTTTTATCACAGTAGCTTTGTAGTATAGTTTCAAGTTGGGGATTGTGATACCCCTACTTTGTCTTTGTTGCCTTGTCTTTTTGCTTTTGCTATTCTAGGTCTCTTCTTGTTCCAAATGAATTTTTGGATTTTTTTTTCAAGATCTGTGAAGTATGCTGCTGGAATTTCAATTGGGATTGCATTGAACCTATATAGCAGTTTTGGAAGTATGGCCATTTTCATTATATTGGTTCTTCCTACCCAGGAGCAAGGAATGTCTTTCCATTTTCTGATGTCCTCTTTGATCTCTTTGTTGAGTGGTGTATTTTTCAGAGTAGATGTCATTGATTTCTTTCCTAAGGTTGATTCCTAGGTATTTTATCTTTTTGGATGATATTGTGAAATGAGTTGTTTCTCCAGTTCCTGTTTCAGTGAGTCTGTTGTTCATGTACAGGAAAGCTACTTATTTTTTGTGTGTTGACTTTGTATCCAGCTACTCTACCGAATTTGGTCATTAAGTCTAGAGAACTTTTGGTAGAGTTCTTGGGGTCTTCTATATAGAGTATCATGTCATCTGGAAATAGTGACAATTTAACTTCTTCCTTTCCTATCTTTTTTCATTTTATTTCTTTCTGTTTTCTAATTGCTGTGGCTAATGTTTCCAAAACTGTATTGAACAGGAGTGGCGATAGTGGACATCCTTGTCATGTTCCTGATTTTGACATGAAGGATTTCAGTTTTTGACCATTTAGTGTGATACTGGGTATTGGTTTTTCATAGATGGCTTTTATCAGGTTGAGATAAAGACTGTCTATTCTAATTTTCTGTAGGGTTTTTTTTTTCATGAATGGGTGTTGGATTTTGTCAAATGCTTTTTCTGCATCTATTGAGATTGATCATATGGTTTTTGTTCTTGGCTCTATTAATATAGTATATTACATTTATTGATTTGCATATGTTGAACCATCCCTGCAGCCCTGGGATGAATCCCACTTGGTCAGGGTGTATGATCTTGATAATCTTCTGCATTTTGTGTGCCAGTATCTTATTGAGGATTTTTGCATCTATGTTCATTAGGGAGATTGGCCTATAGTTGTCTTTTTTGGTTGGATCTTTCTCTGCTTTGGGGATCAAGGTGATGCTTGCTTCCAGAAATAAATTTGGGAGTATTTCTTCCCTTTTCCATTTTATTGAAGAGTTTAAACAGTAGTGGCAATAGTGCTTCTCTAAATGTCTTGCAGAATTGAGCAGTGAATCTATCACTACCTGGGATTTTCTTGATAAGTTTTTAATTATGTTTTCAATTTTGTTGATTGATACTGGGTTGTTTAGAATTTTCAGGTCTTCTGTGTTCAACTTTGGCAACTCATATGTATCTAGAAATCTGTCCATTTCTTTGGTTTTTTATTTTATTGGTTTATAGGTTTGAAAAGTAGGAATTGATGATCCTCTAGATTTCTGCTGGGTCCGTTGTAATTTTACATTTTTCATTCCTAATTGCATGTATTTGGGCCATTTCTTTCCTTTTTTTGATAAGGTTGGCTAAGGGTTAGTCAATTTTGTTTATTGTTTTGAAGAACCAACTCTTTGCTTATTTCTTTTTTGTTTCATTCTCATTGTCTCCACTGCATTGATTTCTGCTCTGATCTTTATAATGTCCTCCTTTGCATGAGCTTTGGTTTTCTCTTGCTCTTCTTTTTCTTGAAGCTTGAGGTTCAGCATCAGGTTGTTTATTTGAGCTTGCTCTGTTTTTCTAATATGAATATTCACTGCTATGTATTTCCTTCATAAGACTGCTGTCATTGTGTCCCATAAATTCTGATATGTTGTATTGGGATTGTCATGTAATTGTAGAAACTGTCTGATTTCTTCTTTTGTTTCCTCTGTGACCCATTGGTTATTCAGAAGTGTGCTGTTTATTTTCCATGGCTTTATGAAATTCTTGTGGTTTTTTGCTATTGATCTCCAATTTAGTGGCATTATGGTCTGATAATATACAGGGGATAACTTCACTTCCTTTGCACTTACTTAAACAAATTCTATGAACAAGTATGTGGTCTATTTTGAAGAATAACCCATGTGCAGCTGAAAAGAATGCGTATTCTGATGTTGTGGGGTGGAACACTCTGCAGACATCTGTTAAGTCCACTTATTTAAGAGTTTGGTTGAGTTCTAGTATTTTGTTGTTTACTTTCTGTCTAGTTGATCTGTCTATTTGTGACAGTAGGGTATTGAGGTTCCCCACTGCTATTATACTGGTCCTTATTTGATTTTTTATGTCCCTTTAGTATTTGTTTTATATAGTCGGGCATGGTAGTATTTGGTGCATATATATTTATGATTGTCATCTCTTCCTCTTGAATTGTTCCCTTTACAAGGATGTAGTGGCCTTCTTTTTCTCTCTTAGTGTTGGTTTGAAATCCATTTGATGGGCAAATAGGATAGCTACTCCTGCTTTTTTTTCAGGTACCTGTCACATGGAGTATTGTTTTCCACCCTTTAACTTTCAGTCTGTGAGTTTCTTTTTGAATTAAGTGTGTTTCTTGTATGCAGCATATTGTTGGATCTTAGTTCTTAATCCATTCTATGAGTCTTATTTGTTCTGATTGGTGAATTGAGACCATTAACATTGATGGTCATAACTGATATGTATTGACTTATCCTTGTCATGAGCTTTTCCTGTTGTTGAATTCTTTCCCTTTGCATTTAATTTCTTGTCAGGCCTGATGGATTCATTCTGCTGTGCTTCTTGGGGTTGTAATCCTCATTGTGTTTTCCTAGGATGTTGTTCAAAATTTTTTGAAGTGCTGGTTTGGTATTCATGAAGTTCCTCAGGTGCTCTTTTCATGAAAGTATCTTATTTCTCCATCCATTTTGAAAGATAGTTTTGCAGCGTACATCAATCTGAGTTGGAGGTTGTTTTCTTTTAGGGCTTGAAATACTTCACTCCAGGCTCTTCTTGTCTTGAGGGTTTGTGTTGAAAAGTCTGCTGTGATTCTGATGGGGTTTCCTTTGTATGTGATTTGTTTCTTTTCTCTAACTACTTTTAGAATTTTGTTCTTCTGTTGGATTTCTGGTATCTTAACTATTATATGCCTAGGTGTAGATTTATTTTGATCATGGCTAATTGGAGTCCAATATGCCTCACATATATATGTCAAATTCTATTCCCCTGCTTTGGAAGTTTTCCGCCATTACTTCTGTGCATAGTATTTTAATGTTGTTTGCACTCTCCTATTTCTTCATTGGCACCAGTAAGCCTTTTATTATTTTTCTTTGCATCATCTAGCAGCTGCTGGATTGATTTCTCATGGTCTCTTACTATTTTTAAGAAATATCTCTTTTCCTAGTTACTACTCACAATCCTGTCTTCTATATCTGAAATTCTGTCTTCACAATGGCTCATTGTACTGTGTTAATTTTCAGTGGAGTTTTTAATCTCCTGGATATCTGTTTGCATCTGTTTTATGGATTCCTTTTGTTTCCTATGCTGGGATTCCATCATGTTCCCCAGCTCCTCTACTTTTTTTCATCTGTGTCTGCTCTAGAGTTATTAATCTTGTCTTTCACTATGGACACAATCTTTGTGGTTATCTGAGAAATTCTTTCTGATTTTACTTTTCCAGATCCTCTTTCATTGCCAGTTCAGGAAGTCCAGGTGTTTGAGTTTCAGATTTTTCCATCTCATTGCTCTTTGGAGTTGCCTTTGGTGATCTGGAAGTCTGGTTTTGAGACTTGTTTATGTGTCTTCTCATTTCAACCAATGCAGTCTTCTGTACCTTTATTGAGTTGACTCTTTGCTCTCCCAGTGGGCTTCAATTCTCAGCTAGCCTCAGAGAGGTCTTTTCTCTGCTGCTTACCACTGTGACAATACCTGCATTCAAAATGATTGCCTTCTGGATCCCCCCGGGCAGGTTTATGGCTGGTGTCTGCCCGCACTTACTGATGGTATCTGGGCAGGTCTCTGGCTAGGGTCTGTGTGCTTGCTCAGCTGTTTTCCAGGTAGGCCTTTGGTTGGGGCCTGTATGCCTAAGCTGCTGGTGTCTGGGCAGGGTCTTGGCTGTGGCCTGTGTACCTGCACTGCTGCTGTTAAGGCCTTAAATATGTTCTCCTTTTTGGACCAGGGATCAAACTCATGTTCTTGTGCTTGCGAGGCAGACAGTGTAACCACTGAGCTAAATACCCGGCCCTTAAATATGTTCTTTATTGAGGAAGGTAGGCCCATTTTGTTACATACGGGAAGATTCAGTATGGAAAATCCTAAGAGTATATATTTTATATGGTTTAAATGATGGCTACTTTTTCACATTTATCAAGCCTCCTTCCTTCTTCTTGCTTCTCCTTCCCTAAATTTTTTTTTTTTTGTCTAAATGATTGTCTCTTTTTTCCTTATTATTTCTAAATACTTATGTGGCACTTGATGTGTTTCCTGCAAATGTTTAACCCCTTAGCACAACCCTGAAGTAAGTTCTCTTATCATCTTATGGTTCAGTTAAGTCTCAAGCACAGGTAGGTATGGCCCCAGTGCCTGAGAGATGCTAAGTTTGGGAGTTAGAATTCAAATTTAGACAGTTGTGCTCCTGTGATCTAGAAAACAAAAAAGTCTCTGATGGCAAAACATGATCTAATAACACATGATCAGGATCATGGCAAAAATGAGAGTTCAGAACAGGGCTGACCGCAGGACTAGTCTTGATGTTCAGACAAGGAACATCTCCCAGTGAACATCCCAAGTCCCCAGAGTTAGGGCAATACCAGGCATGTAAGTGTGGCTTTGGCTCTCAGCAGACCCAGGTGACTGAGATTGTCTTTGGGCCAGGAGCCTCATCAGTGTGAATGACAGGCAGATCTCAGGGGTTGTTCCTCATCTCAGATACTTTGTCCTCTACATGGCTGAATCTCCTCAGACTCTCTGCCCTGTTGTCTTCTTGTTCTTTCATGAAAATCCTTTGGACCAGCTTTATTATTTATCAACCAGTGTCTATGGGAGACATATTTCCCACAATGCACAGGCTCTGAGCAGGATGGGGCTGACCCCCAGGGTCTGCTTGTGGTCCAGGTAACATTGGCCCTGGCTATGTACAAAATCTACTCTTTTCCAGTAACCTCATTTAATAATGTATTTTGGTTTTCTTTCCCCACATGGTGTTGACTCTTTACCTGAGGAATATAGCAAAGCATAGGTCAAAAATGTGAAAAAGAAAAAGCACAAGGTAATTATATTCAAAATATCACAGTAAGGAGTTACAGATAGTTTCTGGGAAGAAGATGACTGATCCTAAGGTAGTCTATTGGCCTCCACAGTTAGCACATTGAAGCAGTTCATCACATATAAGACTCTTGGAGTTCTGTCAAGGGGATGAGGAGAGGAATGCAGGTGGATATTGGTAAGTGCAAATATAGTAGGTTTTCTGATTAAACATCAGGAATGAGACATTAGCTGTAGTTCAGTAATGACTCCTGAGAAGGATGAAGGTGCAGAGAGGAAGTGGCGGTTGCTGCACCAATGAGTCCAACTAATATTAAAAATCAACTGTGGTTCTATTCTTAATTCTCAGATTATCATTTATTGAATATTTACTATATATTATGTGTGATCCTAGTGTAGCTCTACATGTATTGTCTGATTTGATGTTCTCAAGAACTCTGTTGAATAGTTAACTATTTTGAAAAATTGTATTGCAACAAATTACCAAATTTTGAAGAAAATGACAGGTTCCTAGACTCATACAAATTACCAAATCTAACCCAAGAAGACATAAATGTGTGTAACAAAAAAATAACAAGCAAATGAAGCTAGTAGTAAAGAATATACTGACTAAAACAATCCTGGGAAATGATGGATTCACTGCTGAATTCTACAAAACCTTTAAGGATGTTATATCACCAATTCTCTTCAAGCTCTTCAAAGAAGTTGAAAGGGATGGAGTGTGGAAGCTAGTATCACCCTGATTCCAAAACCTGATAAAGACCCAACTAAGGCAATCTCTTTAATGAGCATAGATGCAAAAATCCTCAACAAGATATTAGCAAATATAATGTACCACATCATCATAAAGATCATACATCATGCTCCAGTAGATTTCATTCCAGATATGCAAGGATGGCTTAATATATGCAAGTTGATAAATGTAATACATCACATAGACAAAAGCAAGGTCAAAATCCACATAACCGTATCAATAGATGCAGAAAAAGCTTTTGACGAAATCCAACTTTATGATAAAAACCTTGAAGAAAATAGGTATAAAAGGCCCATACCAGAATTTGATAATAGATATTTGTGAAAAACAAACACCAGCATCATATTAAATGTGGAAGAACTAAAAGCATCCTCCCTAAAATCAGGAACAAGATAAGGATGCCCAATATCACCCCTTCTGATCAGCATAGTACTTGAAACATTAGCCAGAGCAATGAGGCAAGAGAAAGAAATAAAAGAAATACATATTGGAAAGGAAGAACTCAAATTATCAGTATTTTCAGATGACATGATATTCTACATAGAAGACCCAAAGAACTCCACCAAAAAACCTCTTAGAATTAATAATCAACTTCAGCAATGTAGAGGGCTAAAAAATGAACACACAAAACTCAATAATGTTTTTGTACACCAATAATGAACTCAATGATAAGGAAATTATGAAAATAAAACCATTCATGATAGCATCAAGAAAAGTAAAACACCTAAGAATTGACCTAACCAAGGAAGTGAAAAACCTCTACAAAGAAAACTACAGTTCTCTGAAAAAAGGAGGCTGAAGAGGATATCAGAAAATAGAAGATGTTCATTGCTCCTGGATAGGCAGAAGTGATATTGTCAAAATGTCCATACTGCCAAAACTATTATACAGATGCAGTCCTATTCAAAATATCAACAGCATACTTTACAGATCTAGACAAAGAAAATCCTAAAACTCATGCAGAACCAGAAGAGGCCCAGAACACCAAAGGCAGTATTGGGCAGAAACAAGAGCAAGGCAGGAAGCCTCACATTACATGACTTCAAGATATATTTCAAAGCAACAGTAATAAAAACATGATAACTAAAATAGACATATGGATCTACGGGATAGAATACAGGATACAGAAACACCCCCAGACACATTCAGCTGTTTGATCTCTGACAAAGGGCCCAAAAGCATACAACAAAGGACAAGCAATTGAAAGAACTGGAGGAAAGATAAAAGCCTATTCAACATACGGTGCTGGGAAAACTGGATATCTGTTTGCAGAAGAGTGAAACTGGACCTGTATCTCTCACCGTATACTAAATTAAAATCAAAATAGATGAAAGATCTAACATTAAAACAGAAATACTGAACCTACTGAGAGAAGAAAAGGTAAAACACTTGAAGTCATAGGGATGAGAAAGGATTTCCCAAACCAACCCACAACTGCATAAGAACTAACAGCAAGAATCGATAAATGGGATTATATCGAATTACAAAGCTTCTGCACAGCAAAGGAATCCTTTAGAGTGAAGGGACAACCTACAGAATGGAAAAAATTGCCAGCTACTCCTCAGAGGACTAATATCTAGAATATAGAAAGAACTCAAAAAACTGAAACCACCTAAAGTTAAAGACTTAATCAAGAAACAGGCAAGAGAAATAAACAGATACTTCGTAGAGGAAGAGATACAAATGGTCAGTAAATATATGAAAAAATACTCAACATCTCTGGCCATTAGAGAAATACAAATTGAAACAATGCTAAGATTCCATCTTACTCCAGAAAGAATGGCAGTCATCAAGAAATCAAGCAATATCAAATGCAGGTGAGGCTGTGGTGAAAAAGGTACCCTCCTGTATTGTTGGTACAAATGTAAAGTAGTATAACCATTATGGAAATCAGGATGAAGATTTCTTAGAGAATTAAAATTAGATATTGCATATGACCCAGCTACCCATTTCTACATGTAGTATATTCCCCAGAGAGAGTAGGTCATCATACTATAGCGATACATGCATAGCAACATTTATAGCAACATAATTTAGCTAAATCCTGGAAGCAGCCTGTATACCATCAACAGATGATTGAATAAAGAAATTGTGGTATCAATATATATACTTGGCTACAAAGAAGGAAAAATTTCAGACATTTGTAGGAAGATGGATGCACCTGGAAGATACTAATGTTGAATGAAATAAATCAGACACACAAGCTTAAATACTGTATGGTATCTCTCATATGAGTAAGGCAAAGTACAAACAAAGAGAATAATAAAGGAGGGCTATCAGGAGACAAAAGGGTGGAGGTCTTTCAAATGGGAATTGATTCAAGGGAACAAGGGCGAGAGTTGGCTGGAGGAGATGGGGAAATAAGTACAATTATGATATGCCATGTACAGGATCCTAATAACCTCAATGGATGTGAACATTATATGCCATAACATGAACTGAATTTAATAATATCAACAAGAATGAAAAAGGGGAAAGGGGAGCTAGAGGAGGAGTGAGGGAGCAGGAAGGGAAAGAGGATGAAAAAAAGAAACAAGCTGTAGTATGTACATGTACCCACTCCCAAACTGATTGTAAAATTCATGCACTGCAAACACATACTAATACAAAACGTGAAAACAACAACAAAAAAGAATTCTGTTGAGTCGTCCCTTTTTGGCAGACCAGAGAGCCCGTTGTTTAGAGAGACTCAACATCTTGTCCAGAGTCACACAGGAAGTCTCTTGTCTATTCTTTCCTTTCTTGCCCACCTATATTCTATATTCTTCCCACAAAAAGACAAGAATTTTAATCTCTTGTAAAAATAAATGACATCATGCTAAGCACTACTTAAAACCAAAGGCATCTGATCACAGGTGGAATAAAATCCTGACTTATAAAACCCTGCATAATCTGGCCCCCAATGATGTTTATGACCTTCTCTTGTCCAGCACTGCTATGGACTATAATTCTTCTTTTTCAATTCCTGGGACAGTCCAGGTGGGCTCTCTGATGTTGTGGCTGGCCCCTATACATTATTCAGATCTCAGAATTATTATCTTTTCAGAGAAGCCTTTCCTGACACCTGAATTAGCAAATGATACTTCTCAGCCCTAGATGTTTCTTCGCTGTTTCTTTATTGATCAATTGTGTATCATCCCTTCTAAAACAGGCTCCATTGCAAGACCACCTCTGTAGATTTTCCCTTAAAGGGATAGGGCAAGCTTGGGATTCTAGAGCAGGTCTGTGTGAGGTCAGTGTCTGCTTATGTCCTGACTGGGACCTCAGAGTCAGCTCCTATCCTCTCTGTGAGGTCAGGACTTGCTCATGGCCTGATTATGGTATCAAAACTTCACAGCATCTACCCTGTCTGTCATCTGTGCTTGGTAGTGTTCAATCATATTGCTATGGACTAATGAACATGTGTATAAAATCAATGGTTTTCCTTTTCACATTAAAAGTCATAACCATACTTTAATTAAGTGGGCAGAAAGAGAACTATTAAGGAGATTTGCTTGTCTTTCTTTTTGAAAACATATGCATCCTCCTTTCTACAAAAGTATTCAATACATGATGCTTTCTGAGGGAAACGATGCTATTTCCTCCTCGTACTGAAAGTTGTCTTTCCTTCTGGTGATTACTGAGTCTCTGTTTAAAACTCTTGGAATAAATGAAGCTGTGTGAATGTGTGGTGCTAATTAAAGCTTTTACTAATTGATTCATTGGACGTCAAGATGAAGTGACTATATTGTGAAGTGATTATATTGTTTTACTCACCATGCAAGGTCTGGGACTTCAGTGACAGCATTAACAAACTCACCACAAAATGCCATTCTTGCCTTAGAAAATGATGCACAGCAAATATTTCTTAAAACTATTTTATTGAAATTTAGAGTAAAATCTGTTTTTCAGTAGACACTGCTGTGGTTTGTTGGTTATCAGTACTAATCCAGAAAACTTCTTCTAATTGTTCATTTGAACCCCTGTAATTAAAAATAGTTCTAACAAGTCTGATCAGGGATTGTCTTTGAGGAGTTTTGTTTGAATGCAAATTTCTTCTAACTTCTTGCTTTCTGTATTTTTGGGATTTTCTAAAATGAGTATACATTGTTTATTAAATGTATGAAAGAGATTTATTGAATTTTTTGACATAATTAAGTCTGGATATTTTCCTGCTATTTTAATTAGCTTATGGTAAAAACACACTCCAATTTTCTTTGTTTTGATCAGAGAATAATGTTTTAATTTTAGTTTGCAAAGAAGTTTTAAAAAATTTTAAAGAGGTTATTTTTTATTCAAATGGCCTTTTGCATTAATCTTAAAAATTGACATTATTTTATGAAATATTTGCTATTATCTTTGTAGCTAGTTTGTGTAGGATTCTGTGACAAATAAAGACATTGTGTTTATGATTTTTAATGTGTAAATTACTCTAAATTAATGGGATGTGTGTTTACTAGAATCAGTTGTGAGCAACATAAAGGGCACAAGTAAGAACATAGGAAGAGAGCATCTTAAACATTATAATTTCTTTTGGTGACCTGTAGAATTCAAGGGACTGTAGAGACCCTTTAGTTCATCCTGTTCATTTCACGGTGAGGAAAATGAGACGGAGTGGTTGTCCAAGGCCCTGTGGCTGATGTATGGTGAATCTCATTGAGGATACTGGTATTCCTTGCATTCTCCACATCCTTTGACTCAGACTCCAAATGGTTGCAAAGCAATCAAATAATCTTGTAGAAAGTAACATGTAATTAGAACATAATTGAATGACAGAAAGTTTCTGGATAAAATTGATAATGTGATATGTTCCTTAAAAAAGAAGTTTATTCCCTCGTAATCTCAATCTTAAGAACTTTCTGAAGAAAATCACTCAATGTGGATAAATGTTAAGGTGCAAGGATATTTACTATAAAATTATTTTAAAATGAGAAAATAATTGAAAATTCAACAATTAAGGAATACCTAATTGGCTGGGATATTATGTGACCACTAGAATCCCATTATTAATGTATACTTAATGAGTTTTGGAAATACTCTTGATACTTGTTAAAATAAAAAAATGATAAAAAACCAAATGTAGAATTCTGTCCACACTCAGTGGAAGATGTAGTAAACCAGTTGTGGTGGCATATGCCTATAATCCCACTTAATTGGGTGTCTGAGGCAGGATGATTGCCAAATTCAAGGGTAGCCTGGACTAGTTACTGAGCTCCTCTCTCTCTCTCTCTCAAATAAAACAAAACAACAAAATGTCTGGGGCTATAGTTCAGTGGCAGAGAGGTTACCTATGCATGTGTGAGGTCCCAGTTAATGCATACACACAACAAATATGTGCATGTGTTTATATTCAGGAAGAAGAAAGCATTTGTAATCTCATAGCCTAATATATAAAATATTCCAAAATGTAGCTTTTAATTACTTTCTAAATCTTTTCAAAATTTTCCAAATACTGAGTTGTCTTGAATGGCAATTGTAAAGACAAACTTATAAATATCACATTGTTTAAATCATGGAAAATAACCAAACTTAACAGTATGATCATTATAGAAGAAGGAGCACTGAAAATGTAAACCACCGACTTCCCAGGTTAGTGTTATAAAGCTATGAGGCTTTAGGGGCATGCCCTCATCCCTCTGAGGCTTAGCTTCTTTTACTATCAAGCAGAAAAATTTCAATTAGTTGACCTTCCTCCCACATCTGAAACTTAATTTAATAAATTTCTTAGTCTTTTCCATAGAGAAGATGCTCATAGATAATACTAAATGATTACTGATAGTATGTAATTATAAAACTAATTTTATTAGCTGATTGAATTCAAGCTGATTGAATTCAAGCTAATTGCCCCTGTTTTCCCTTGTGTCTCTTTGCAATGTGTGATGTCTGTTACAGATCGCTATTGAAGCAATAGAAAACTTCCGAACTGTTGTGTCCTTGACCCAGGAGCAGAAGTTTGAACATATGTATGGGCAGAGCCTGCAGATACCATACAGGTAATGAGTGCTGAAGAGGGAGAAGGAAGTATGAGGAGTTTGACAGTCATCAGATTCGTTTTTTGAAGGATTTTTCTGTCAGGAACATAGGGCACAAATGGAGAAAGAACTAGAAATGAACCAATTGGACAGTGCTTGTAATTAACCAGAAGAGAAGTGATCAGACCCAGCTGGAGGAGACACATTTCTGAGCCAGAACCTGGAATGGCTCGTAACGCATGAGAGAAGTGGATGGGGCAGGTAGTGAGACCAACTCTCCGTTGTCCAGTTTGGATAAAGATATTATTTGCCCCATTTGGGGAATCCATCTCTTTATGGAACATGCAGTTTGTCTGGCAACACTGAGGAGTAGTGTTTCCAGCATATACTTTTCATAACTTTTTTCACTTCTCCTCCAATAGAAAACTTCTTCCTTTACCACAGCCATCCCAGTGAGAGCTCTTAATACATGGTGTGAACATGAGCAAGCCCAGCCACTCTGTTTCTTCTCTAGTAAGAAGAGAGCTGGAACTTATTGATGGATTTTCAGACATTTTCTTTCATTTTCTCATATTTTTCCTGAAAAGGCTTTTATTTGAAATTCTGCTATATGACAAAAATAAAAGCCAAGCCAATACAGCTGAAGCAGGACTAGGAAGCCCAAAGAGCTGCCCACTCACTCCTGCCCATACCGCCACACCACTGAATTCCATGGCCCTGAGAAAAATTAGTTGTAATTTCTTTGTATAATGCCTCTTCTAACTCCACCAGAGTGAAGTCTTTTCTCTTTATTTCTATAACATGTTATTCACAAGGTACTACCATGGCATAAGTGATTAGCAAGCTTAACCCTTAGGTTCCCAAGGTCAAGGGACATGCCTACTCCTCAGTATCACACAGCATGGACCCTGAAGTTTGTACATGCTGGGTAGATGTGTGTAGAATGAATGTTGACTATATAGGAAACGTGTTCTATGTTCAGTATTTGGGAAAGAGGGAGGGAACTTTCGTTTATTAATTTCTTACAGGCTCTGTACAGAATTTGGTAGGCTGAGTTTTTTATATCATCACATTGAGGCGTAGTTACTTGATTACTTCATTAGAAATAAAGATACCAAGGCTCAGAGTTGAGGCACATAACTAAATTTAAACAGCTGGTGAATAAAATGAGGATGAAACTTAATTTTTTGAAAACTAAATCCATTTTTGCCTTTTTCATTTCTGTGTCCCCTCTGAGAAGTTACATTTTCAGGCCTGAGAAATGAGAATGAAGTAATTTTTCAAATGTCTTTTCAGAAACTCTTTGAGGAAAGCACACATCTTTGGAATCACATTTTCCTTCACCCAGGCAGTAATATATTTTTCTCATGCTGCTTGTTTCCGATTAAGTACCTTTTTGGTGACACGTGAAATCATGAATTATGAAAATGTTATGTTGTAAGTATTGGGTTAATATTGACAACTTAACTCTGAAAATATACTTGGGATGAACATGCTTCTGGTATGGTTAGAAAACCCTACAGTGAAGCCTTGTGAAAAGATTTTGGTTATTGAGATTGTGGCATTTTGCCTCTGGGTTTCCATGCGTTCCCATCGAAGTACCTGTCCATCAGTAAATTCTTCTCTTCCCAGTAGATACTCATACATGTCTAACCTTTTCAAATCTGTGGCTGGGTTGGTCACTCACCTTAGAGATCTAAAGAATGGTTTGGCATTTGGGAAGAATCCTAACCTTGAGCAGGGAGAAGAATGGCTCCATACAAAGGGCTTTCTAACTTTGTAACTATGTTGGGAATGTGCTGAACCACGATGTTCCACATACCCTGGAAGATCCCAGGATAATTTTTCTTTTCCTTGATACAAGATAAGGAGAAGGTTACAAGGTAAGTGCTGGAGAAATTAAAAAATGACAAAGGAAAGGTTACACTTTTTTTCCTGCTACACTGCTAATAGAAAATTATATCATGGTCTAGAGAAGTCAAGCTTGAACTTAATTATATTGGTGAAGAACCAAATAAGCAGTTTGGCAGTGAAAAGAGTACATGATCAGAAAGACCTACATTTGGAGGCAGAAAATTCTGCCCTTTCATAGCACACATGACCAAGTGGCAATACTATTTTACATTGAAACCAGAATCTTATAAGCCTCAGAATATGAATGTGTTAGTAAAAATTCTATCCTACTGAGGCACTGACTTATTCATGCATTATACTAGTTCAGGATCATTCTAACAAGTTTTAAATGTTCCACTTTTTAATATGTATGTCTGACAAGTGACATGCAGCCACTATTATTATTGTAACTGAAAGATCAGTCAGGCATCATAGGCATTGGGAAGAGAGAGAGAGAGAGAGAGACAGAGAGAGAGAGAGAGAGACCTCCCGAGTCATAGGCTTGTTACAGGCAACAGTAACTTCCATCGTATCCTGTGGGCAAAAGCAAGTCCCAAGCCAATCTGTATTCAAAGGTTGGATAACAAGTTCTATTTCTTAAACAGAAGTTCTACAAAGATCACTTTGCAAGAAGGGAGGGACACCAAGGCAAATGAAAAAAAGGACCATTTGTAATCAGTCTGTCACAGTAATTTGAATATACAAGGAAATGTGCTTGTTTTACTTTTTAACTTGTTTTACAATTATTTTCCACAATGCTCCCTGCTTATAGAAGTGCCAGCTTTCGAGCAATGCAGCCATAACTGTGCGTGTCTTGTCTTCTGTTCCCTAGGGTGTTTTCAGCCATTGTCTTTGGTGCCATGGCAGTCGGGCAGGTCAGTTCCTTTGCCCCTGACTATGCCAAAGCCAAAGTGTCAGCTGCCCACATCATCAGGATCATTGAAAAAGTCCCCGCCATCGACAGCTACAGCACAGAAGGCCTGAAGCCGGTGAGTTTGAGGTTTCCACTGCACGATCTGCTCCTAATTGCCGAATGAAAGTATTCAAAGGGGGAATTTGACAAAATGTATGCTTTTTATAGGATGATAGTAATATACAGATTTGAAGGTCGTGTGTTTATTTCAGTAAGTGCTAATAATATGTGCTCATATCCAGTACTTCTACATATCAAAGTTAGAGGGAGGGAGGAATACTGCTAGCTTTATAAGCAGATCCTAGCAATGAGTTTTCTGGTATGTAAGTTACTCCATTCTGGGGAGACAAGTTTATCACATCTGTATTGGACTTTTGATTGGATTAACAGCTCATTCAATGAAAACATTGACTCTGAGGTCTTATTTTTTAGTTCTAGCAGTATGAGTTAATCTTACCTCTAACAGGATTGCACTACCTTTTGAAACCTGGTGGTGGAAGGGCTCAGGTCAGTGGTGGCGAACCTATGGCACACGTGCCACAGTGGGCACACAGAGCCTTCCCTGTCGGCATGCAAGCCAAGTAGCCCCAGCAGTTGAGCGTTGGATAATCAGGTTTAACTGAAGTATTGGCACTTTGCAATAAATAAGTGGCTTTTGGTTTCAGTTAGGGCACTTGTCTCTAAAAGGTTTGCCATGGCTTAGGCCCACCCCGTGATTGAGCATTGCAGCAAACTTACTGTTGCTGTCCTCATTTTAGAATATGCTGGAAGGAAATGTGACCTTCAGTGATGTTGTGTTCAAGTATCCCACCCGGCCAGACATCCCGGTGCTTCAGGGGCTGAGCCTGCAGGTGAAGAAGGGCCAGACACTGGCCTTGGTGGGCAGCAGTGGCTGTGGGAAGAGCACAGCGGTCCAGCTCCTGGAGCGGTTCTACGACCCATTGGCCGGGACTGTGGTGAGCAGTCAGCAGTCTGCCTTCAGCTCAGTTCAGGCTTTTCATCATCTCAAGGCCTGGAGAGGACTCGTTCTTCATGACAAGCTAGGGTTTTTCGTACTTTAAATCACTTAAAGTCTGACACAGCTCAGGCTGTGTCATCTGCACAGCCCATTTCTCTGTCATCTCCTTCAACACTGTTCCTCACCCACCTTGGTGAGCTGCCTTCTTACTATGCATGACTCTTGCTAGGGTTAAATTACACCAAGGAGGCAACAGAAAATGAAGTAGCCGGAAAGACAGATAAGGGTTCTAGGAGACACAGGGAGATGAAAACCAAGGATGGGGCATGTTTCAAGGAGGTGAAGACCAGTAAAGAAGATGCTGTGGAGAAACCGAGTCAATGAGGACCAAGCATACCTGTTAGCCTCTGGTATTAATAGGCTCTTTCTGACATTTTATGCTCTCAGGGAAGTGCTGAGGGTAGAAAATAGTTGATCATGTCTTTAGGATGTTTAGGAGGAGAAATGGAGGTTTAAGTGTTTGTAGACTATCAAGAAGATCAGAGGAAAGAGAAGCAAATAAGAACAGCTTGAATGGGAACATTTTAAAGAGGGGACTCTGGAGCATTTTTAAGATGGAGGACAAGAGAGGGTGACTAGCAATGGAGAGGGAGCATTGATTCATCATCCAAGGCCAAAAAAGTCTTTAAGTAAAAAGAAAAATCAACATATTTGGGGAGTGAATAAAGAGTATATAAGAATGCCCCTTAGTTTTCTGACCTAAAGGTTGAGTGAAGTCAGAATTCTTTATTCAAGAGAACTTTGGGGGACTGTCTTAGTACCAGATTTGAGATCAGAATCTTGAAGGCAGTAATGAATTTAAATTATTTTAATGATGGATATGAAAACAGGCAAACTAGGAAAGAATAGAAATCAGAGAAACACATTTTAATTATGTGGGGATTTAGTTATTGGTTATTCTCAAAGGTAATATACAAAATATTGAATAAATGGAGTAATACGGTCACTGACCAATAGGCTCAGTGTGGACCCTTCTTGCAATAATGACTTAACATGTAAAGAGAATTTTCATCCTGTAGTCAAAGGCCCTTTTTTTATTTTTTCCACAGCAATTAATCATTGCTTCTCAGAAATATTTTCATTACATTCAAAGACAGTTTGGTTTTACTCACTCTTCATTACTAGTTACAAAAGCTTGATCATTTTTATTCCTTTGTTTTATATTTTCTACAAACTCTGACTTTATGACTTTATGACCAATTTTGTGGTTAGATTTTGAACATGGAACTCTAGGTGAAGTCCCCACTATTATCCAAAGAAATTAAAGGAGAAAATATGAGTTTTCAAACTCTGATTAAGGTCCTCAGCAGACTTTTATTAAGAAATATGTTACATGTTATGCTGTCATGAATTACAGGGCATGGTGTCTGCCCTCAAAGGTGGTAAATAAAGAGATAGGAATATACTTTCATGAGTTATATTAAAAAAGTTAGGCCTTGAGGTTTTCTTAGGGGCTCAGTAGTATCTGATAATAGGTGGCAGTAGAGACAGCAGTCAGTGCAAGAGATAATATGGACTGTAGTTAAATACTTGGATCCCAGTGCAACAAACGGGACAGTTCAGCTGAAATAGGGAATTAACAAGGTAGTGGTTCTCAGACTTTGTTGATTATTTTCCATTAAAGATTCAAAAGTCTCAAAGACTTCTAATGATTTAGTTACTTTTCTGGAGAATAAATACTTGGTGATAACAAAATGTTGGAGTTGAAAACATTAATAACAGAAAAATAATTATCCCAGAAGGGAATAAGTAGTGAT
The DNA here is from genome assembly GCF_053883595.1 of Heterocephalus glaber. Lineage (NCBI taxonomy): Eukaryota > Metazoa > Chordata > Mammalia > Rodentia > Bathyergidae > Heterocephalus > Heterocephalus glaber. Next base: position 39,837,083 of record NW_028258147.1, on the reverse strand, counting down.
TATTCTGTAAGTACATCAACACAAACAGGAAATATTTTAAAATATAGGGAGTATTACACAGTTCAGTGGAGGAAACAGAAATCACAATAGGTATTTCAAATAGGTAAGTTTTTAATAAAGGGAGTTAGGTGTTTATTCCACGCAATGGCTAGAAGATGTTAAGGAGGCTGTTCCCAGCTTTCCAAGTCACAACACCGTAGCTAGGATTCTATAATCAGAAATTTGTAAAAGATTACACCTTTTCATAGTTCTTCAAAATCTAAAGATACGAGACCAGGATCTGGCTGTTGCAAAAACTCCCACCTATGGTGAAGGAGGATTTGCCTCTGCCTCCAGATTTCACACAGTGCCTCTCTCTGGTAGAACCTATCTTACTTGCAGAACCAAGGGAGCCTGGGGGAATTTTTAGCTTTCTAGTCCCTCATGTATGCAAGGGGGTGGTATAGGAGGATATGGGTACACTGAGTGCACAGGGGAGTGACCATCTCAAGACAGCACAGATGATACACTGAAAACAAAGTGCTTTTGTTTATTCCAGGATTATATAGAGTCTGTCTCTGGGTGTTTGAACTAGATCATTAAGATACTGCCAAGTGGTACAGAGCAGCCAGACTTCTTAGTAGAAGCATCCCAAATATATCCAGGCAAATGTGTCAAGCTTTATTTACAAATATCAACTAGTAACTCTTCATACTTTAGATAGTAGGTTTTTACCAGTTCTTTTCTATTGCCACGTAAGAATGATGGATGTGAGCATCATTTGATCATAAGAACTGAACAAAGGGCTTATGCCAGAGGAACACACTGAAACCAGAAAATTCTTATAATCATCTGTGGTCTGTGAATCCTTTGAAAACCTTGACCTCCATTTATGGTTTTGAAACTCTGAGACATTTTAACTGGCTAGAGAGCTACTAAAGAGCACAGCCACCCTAGATCATTCAGGTAAGCCAGAACCTGGCCTTTTATTTTGATATCTTTCCTGGGTGGATGCCGGCTATAGTTTGGGAACCACTGACCTGGTAAACTTGAAGGAAGATTGAGGCTAGTGACGGAAAATCATGAACTATTAAGCATAAGTATTGTGAAGAAGGAAGGATCCAAGTTTTGAGACCTGAAAGTTCTAAAATTTTAGGTATTCTAGTTAAAGTAAAAGAAAACACAACTTTGAATTCAAAACTATATGCAAAAGTGACTTGTACTGCAAATGAAAAACATTATACTAGAAACTGAATATTAGCACCTTAAAGGTCCTGGTCTCAGGTTCATCATGTGAAAATGAGAATTCCCTCTTAAGCCGCTGCATCCTTACTGCCTAGGATCCTTGCCAGCAAGGGGCCTGCAGAGGAAGCCAACTGACCCTGGCCTCAGCAGCCACAGTCAAACAAAAGATGCTCACTGTCCCAGGCTTCTAGCCCCAAGCTCCTGAAAACTCGGGACAACAGAGTTTTGTGAAGCTATTGTAGATGTTGAAGTGACAGGATAGACATTTATATAACTACAAATTTGTTTGCAGATTGCCCAGCAAAGATAAAAAGATCTTAGGGTTACCAAACTGCAAGGTACTGCTGTAGAGCATGACGAGATTGGGAAAAAATGAACTATTTTATCCTGTTAAGCTGAGGCAAACAGCAGTTGCTCAGGATTCTAAACAGATAGTTAATACTTCATCACTAATTGTTGGCTATTCCTCTGTAGATAACAGCAAGTCATCTAAAACAACCTCAGAAAGGGGCTGGGGATGTAGCTCAGTGGTTCTGCTGCCTGCCTCGCAAGCCCAAGGACCCAAATTTGATCCCCAGTACCAAAAATATGATAAAATAAAATAAAATAACCTCAGAAAAAGAGAGTCTTGCACATCCTACAGATATCTCCTTACTGATTTCCATAGTGGTTATACCAACTTACATTCCCACCAATGGAAAAGGGTTCCTTTTTCCCCATGGCCTCACCGGCATTTGTTACTGGTTGATTTCTTGATAATAGCCATTCTTTCTGGAGTGAGATGGAATCTCAGTGTTGTTTTAATTTGCATCTCTTGAATGACCAGCAATATTGAACATTTTTTCATGGATTTATTTGTATTTGTATTTATTTCTATTTGTATTTCTTCATCTGTGAAGAGTCTATATTCACTTCAGATCCCCATTTCTTGACTAGGTCTTTAATTATAGGTGTAATTCTTTTGAGTTCTCTGTATATTCTAGATATTAGTCCTTTGTCTGAGGAGTAGCTGGTAAAATTTTTCTCCCATTCTGTAGGTTGTCTCTTCACTTTATTGTTGGTTTCCTTTGATGTGAAGAAGGTTTGTAATTTGATGTGATCCCATTTATTGATTCTTAGTATTATTTCTTGTGCAACCGGGGTTTTGTTCAGAAAGTCTTTGCCTATTCCTGTCTTCAAGAGTTTTGTCTTCCAGCAGGCATAGGCAAAGACTAGCTATTATGAAGAAATAAACCAATAACAAATGCTGGTGGGGCTGTGGGGAAAAGGCGCCCTTTCTCCATTGTTTGTGGGAGTGTTGGTGGAACAAAATAGAAGATGCAGAAACAACTCCAGGCACACTCATCTATATTATCTTTGACAAAGGGGCCAAATCCTTCACTGGGGGAAAGATAGCCTCTTTAACAAATGGTGCTGGCTTTCTCTTCTAATGTTTAGATCACTGATTCATTTTGATTTTAGTTTAGTGCATGGTGAGAGATATGAGTCTAGGTTCAACCTTTGGCATGTGAATAGCCAGTTTCCCCAGCACCATCTGTTCGTGAACTACCTATCAGGTTACATTGAACTCTATGGGGAACTTTGATTTGGTTCATAACCAATTCAGTTTGCAACCAGAATTGTGGAATGAATTAAATTCATGAACTGAGGTACCATTGTATGAACATTTTGACTATATTGGTTGTGCCTATCTAGGAGCAGGAAATATCTTTTTATTTTCTGATTTCTTTTTCAATCTCCTTTTTCAGTGTACATCAGTTTTCATTGTAGAGGTCTTTCACTTCCTTGGTTAAGTTAATTCCTAAGAATTTCATTTTTCTTGATGCTGTTTCCCTAATTTCCCTCTTGGTGAGTTTGTAACCATGTACAGAAATGCTACTGACTTTTGAGTGTTGGCTTTGTATCCTGCTATGCTATCGAATTTGGATATTAGTTCTAGGAGTCTTGTTGGAGCTTTTGGAATATTCTATGTAGAGGACCTTGGCATCAGCAAATAATGATAGCTTAACTTCTTCCTTCCCTATCCATATCCCTTTTATTTCTTTCTCTTGTCTTATTGCTTTAGCTAATGTTTCAAAGACTACATTGAACAGAAGTGGTGATAGTGGACATCCTTGTCTTGTTCCTGATTTTAGAGGTAAAACTTTCAGCTCATCTGTTTGGTATGATGTTGGTTGTTGCTTTGTCATAGACGGCTTTTATTATGTTCAAATAGAGACCTTCTATTCCTATTTTCTTCAGAGTTTTTATCATGATTAGATGTTGGATGTTGTAAAGTACTTTTTTGCATCTATAAAGATGATCATGTGATTTTTGTCCTTGTGTTTATGTGGCGTATTACATTTATTAATTTGCGTATATTGAACCATCCCTGCATACCTGGAATGAATCCTACTTGGTCATGATATATGATCTTTTTGCTGATTTGCTGCTTTCTGTTTGCTAGTATCTTACTGAGGACTTTTGCATCTAGTTCATTAAAGAGATTGGCCTGCAGTTCTTTTATTTATTTATTTATTTATTTTGGTTGGGTCCTCTTCTGGTTTTTGAATCTAGATAATGCTAGCTTCCAGGAATGACTTTGGGTGTACTGCTTCCCTTAAATTTCATTAAAGAATTTGAGGCATACTGGCATTAAATCTTCTCTAAATTTCTTGTGAATCTTCTGGGACCTGGGCTTTTCTTGGTAGTTTTTATTATTTCTTCAGTTACACTGACTGATACTGGCTTATTCAGGATTTTTGTATCTCCTTGGTTCAGGTTTGGTAGTTCATATGTATCTAGGAATTTTTCCATTTTCTCTGAATTTTCCATTTTATTAGAGTAAGATTCTCAAAATAGTTACCAATAATCTTTGGATTTTGACATAATCCATTGTGATTTTCATCTTTTTCATTTTTAAATGCATGGATTTGGGTCCTTTCTTTTCTTATTTTGGTAAGGTTTACTAAGGGTTTGTCTATTTTGTTTAATCTTTCAAAGAACCAACTCTTTAACTCATTGATTCTTTGTATTTTTAAGTCTCAATTTCATTAATTTCTGCCTTGATCTTTATAATTTCCTTCATCATCTTAGGTTTGGGTTTGAATTGTTAGTGTTTTTCTATGACCTTGACATGCATCATTAAGTTTTTTACTTGAGCTTGTTCTGTTTTTGTTTTTTTTTAATGTGAGAATTCACTGCTATGAAATTCCCTCTTAGGACTGCTTTTATTGGATCCCATAGGTTCTGGTATGTTACAGTGGTATTATCATTTGATTTTAAACAATAATTTTTTTCTTTAATGTCATCTGTGAACCATTGACTATTCAAGAGAGTATTATTTAATTTTGATGTGTTTGCATAGTTTCTGTGGTGTCTTTTGCCATTGATTTCTAGCCTCACTGCACTGTGGTCCAATAATATGCAAGGGATAATTTCAATTCTTTTGCATTTACTTATTAAGCATGCTTTATTGGCTAGTATGTGGTGTATTTTGGAGAAAGTCCCATATGTTGCTGAGAAGAATGTGTATTTTGTTGATGTTGGATAGAACACTCTGTAGATATCTATTAAGTTCATTTGTTTAAAGGTTTGGTTTGATTCAGGTATTAATTTGTTGATTTTTTTTCCCAAGTTGACCTGTCTATTTGTGACAGTGAGGTCCTGAAGTTGAGTGCACTAGTTTATAATTTTTAACTTCCTGTTTAATTGTGCCGTGAACAAACATGGATCTGGGCTCTGACTGCCTCCTTTGTCCTCCACTAGGAGCAGGGACATATCTTTAATGGGACACTGCCACAGTGGACCACAAAAGATACCCAAAGGCTTGAAATCACAGAGAAACTTCTCTTCTCTTCTCGTCTCCTCTCTTCTCTTCTTTCTCTCTCTCTCTGCTTGTTTTATTTCATTTTTTTTGTTTTTGATTTTTTGTGAATGCAAGCATTAATGTTAGTTTCCTTCCTCTCTCTCTTTCTCTCTCTCTCTTCCCCCCCTTCTCTCTCTCTCTCCCTCTCTCTCTCTTTCCTGTCTTCTTTACCAGTTTCCTGCAGCTTAGGTAATCTTCCTTTGTCATTCAGCCTTGCTTCTAATCTCTTTTTCTTATATTTCTCTGTTTTTCCTCTTTTCCCTTTTAATATTTCTCCCATTAATTACTTCTGCCATATTTTTACTCACCATATAATTTTTTCTCCCTCTTTTTCTTTTATCTTCTAGTTCTTTCCAGTTTTTTGTTCTGCCTTTAGCTGGTTTTATCACCATCCTTCTGCTCCCAATAAGATCCTTTGTACCACTTCTTTCTCGTCCTTCTTTCATCATAGAGTTTAAGGTTTCAAAGTTTTCCTTTTGCATCCCTCCATTCCCAAACTCTATACCTTTAATATAGCCATAACCATAAATCTTTTGATATTTAACTCTGTAAAATTATTGTTGAATTCTTTTCTACAATTAGCAAAGATACAGCTGTTGCATTTAGTACCTATGAGCTGTAAGGCAATACCTGAGTCACCTTAATGTTTACATCATAATTGCCAGTTTCTTTAAGATTAAGAGTAATACATAACTGGTTCTTATAGTATGTTAATATCAAATTTGTCTCAGGCATTACTACTATAGCTGTTTCACTTGATATTAACAGGGTCACACAATTCTTTTTCTCTGTAAGCCATCACTCAGATTGGACATTAACCATACTAGAGTACATTCCTAGGGAACTCAGTTAGTGCGCTAACTACACTGCACCCTCCTTTTCCAAAATAACCAAAGTGGTCAAATCTCGGGGCTATGGCTAAACATTATAGTTAGCCATGCCCAAAGTGCATCACTGAAAAGTAACTAAATAGATCTCTAAGTGCTGTAGTTTTTAATGTAAAGATCTTTTACTTTCTTCATTAGGTTGATTCCTAGGTATTTCTTTTTTTTTTTTTTTTTGGATGCAATTGTGAAAGATGTTGTTTCCCTGTGTTTCTCTCTCAGTGAGTTTGTTATTTGTGTACAGGAATGTTAGTTCTTTTAAATAAGAGTGTTGACTTTGTATCCAGCTATGCTACTGAATTTGGTTATTAAATCTAGAAGTCTTTCGGTGGAGTTTTTGGGATCTTCTTTGTGGAGTATCTTATCATCCACAAATAATGATAATTTAACTTCTTCCTTTCCTATCCTTATTTCTTTTATTTCTTTCTCTTGTCTAATTGGTACAGTACTCTCAAAATAGAGATTGAAGAAGATATCAGAAAATGGAAAGATATCCTTTGTTCTTGGGTAGGTAGAACCAACATAGTGGAAATGGCCACACTCCCAAAATTGTTATACAGATTTAATGCAATCCAAATCAAAATACTATTTGCATACCTCACAGAACTAGATAAAACATTCCTAAAATTCATTTGGAACCAGAAGAGATCCAGAACAGCCAAAATAATTCTGGCAACAAAGATAAGGCAGGGGGCATCACAATCGTTGACTTGAAATTATACTACAAAGCTACTGTGATAAAAACAGCAAACCATTACCAAGCCTTGGCCAAGGTAGTCATGCTTTGATCTCTTTTATACTCTGAGCTTCAAAACATGCTTTTTTTTTTTTGGTACTGGGGATCGAACTCAGGACCCTTGTGCTTGCAAGGCAGGCGGCAGAACCACTGAGCTAAATTCCTGGCCAAAACATGCTTCTCATAAAGAAAGAATATATTAGGTAACAGGTAACAGGTTTTAGTTGCAATTCTAGTGTATTTTGTACAGAGATACGGAGGCTCAAGCTTGTTATGTATTCAGTGTAATGAAGAAATTTATTAAAACTTACTGGTACCATTCAGATTTGCCTGTGGTTATATTAGTTAGATAGCATTTGTTTTACTCCCAGGAGTATAAACCTGGAAGAATTTTTTTAACTCTGCCTTTTCTCAACTTTCCATTTCTCAAGTACCATGTTCATATAAAAAGATCTGCTGCTTAAGCCACATCTATGTGTAGCTTTTACTGCCCCTTTCCACTCTCTATTTTGTAGCTTCACCCATTAATACTGTTAGGAACCCAGGCTTGGGACCAGCAAGGCCATGGTTTCACTTTCCATCCCTTATTGCCATTTTTACAAGAACAAGCTGTTTTCCTTCAGCAAAGATGTACTTTCCTTTGACCAGCTCAGAGACCATAGCAAGGCATATGGGAATATACAGAGCATATGTGACCTCCTATACACTTAACACCACTATGGGAAAAACTCAAAGCTGAGTCCCTGGTGTCCTCCTGAAAGGTCATGAACAGCTCTGTCATATGAATACCAGAAAATTCTCTGCAAAGCATATTATTGTGGAGATATGTGTGAATCAGAGAGTAGGGCTTGTTCTCTGTAAGTGGCCCTCAGGCTCTACAGGACACTCAGGCAGCTGGATTACTAGATAGAAGGAAATCTCTTTTCCTCCTCTTTGGCTCAAAACTGAAGATTCCATCTATCCTTCCTTGTGCTTGTCTGTCTCTTCATCTACAGTTCCAAGTGCATCACAGACAGTTACACATTGCTATTGGCCCTTGAGCGCTTACCCTATGCTTAGTGCTCTACTACATGGGGCCATATGTGATCTCATTTAATTCTCAGTTTTGTGAGATGAGGAATTGTCATCATTCCCATTAATTTTCCCACAAGACAAGTAAGTCAGAGACATTTTCTGTCCAAGATAAACAACTGCTGAGAAATATAGCAGCTGCCCTTTGATACTTCCTCCATTTAGTCACTGCACCTTGTTCTTCAAACTTGAGTCAGATCAGAAACCCAGCCTACAGACCCAGCATGTGGTCAAAGTTACTATTTATTTTCACTCTGATCCAGTCCACTTTTTCTATGAAAAGCTGGGGTGTAAGAATAAGAATGCCAGGATACAGCCTAGAAGAAGGAGATAGTGTGTTAGTTCCCTACGGCTCAAATAACTGTTCACCACAAATTTAGTGGTGACAACAACACAAATTTATTACTTTACTGTACAAAGGTTAGAAATCCAAAGTAATTCTCATCAGCCTAGCATCAGTGTCTCACCAGAATTGTGTTTCTTCTGTGAGCTCTAAGGAACAATCCATTTTCCTGCCTTTTCTAGCTTGTGTCCCTTTCTTCCACGTTCAGAGCCAGTAAGGACTGGCAAAGCTTTCCTCATTGCATTCTCTGATTCTTACTCTCCTGCCTCCCCATTCCCCAGTTAACAACTTTATGATTATGTTGGGTTCACCAGAGTGATCCAAAATATTTGTAATATTTTAAGGTTAGCTCTTTGTCAGCCATAATTCCATAGGCTACTTCAATCCCTCCTTGACATATAACAATATATTCACAGGTTCCCAGGATTAGGACATGGATACCTTAGGAGAGGAGGAATATTTTTCTGCCTGCTAGGGCATATGTCAGAACCAAGGGTTGAAAAATTACAAACAGAGTGTTTTCTGAAAGTGTAAAATTATGGCCTTGTCAGATTAACTTTGACAATCCAAAGTAAAGAAAAAAAATCTTTTCCTTAATCTTGACTCTTCTGAAGTATGAAATAACGGTGCTGATTTTGCTAAATTCAGTGTCCTGGTCCTGGGACTGACGTGTTCACTCTTCTCAGCTTGTGGATGGCACAGAAATACAGCAACTGAATGTCCAGTGGCTGCGAGCACAGCTGGGCATTGTGTCCCAGGAGCCCATCCTGTTTGACTGCAGCATCGGGGGGAACATCGCCTATGGGGACAACAGCAGGACTGTGTCACAGGAAGAGATCGTGAAGGCAGCCAAGGAGGCCAACATCCACCAGTTCATCGAGTCGCTGCCCGAGGTAAGTGTCCCTCCACAGTAAGAGACCAGGAGCATGTAGCAGCCTCACTCCCTTGACGTTTGTTTTTTCTTCTCTTCCTTTTCTTTTATTTTTTAAAATCTTTTTTGGTTTTTTGAGACAGGGTCTTACTTTGTAGACCAGGATGGCTCAAACTCACAGTTATTGTCCTGTTTCAGCCTCTCAAGTGCTGGGATCACAAGCATGCATGGCCATGCTCGGCTTTCTTTTCTTTCTTTCTTTCTCCTTCCTTCCTTCTCTCCTTCCTTTTTCCCTCCCCTCACCCACATTCTCCCATTCTCCCATCCTTCCTTTGTGGTACTGAGGATAAAATCCAGGGCCTGACAGGTTCAATCATTCTATATTGGGGTTTACTGAAAGGCTCTTATCACAGTTCCTGTCCCAGTTAGCAATTTGTTTACTTGGTCACCTGAGTCTCCCTGAATGAAAGCAAAAATGTGTGAGGGAAAAACTGCAGGGTGAAGAGACCTAGAATAGTTCTTGGATTTGTGGGTTTGAGGCTCCTCCAGCTTTAATCCTAGGAATAAGAAGGATGTGTGGGAGGCTTTTCCCTCCAAGTCCAAGCCCTACAAGCCTACAGGCAGCATCAGTGGCCATGCTGCTTCTGACACTGCTTGAGAAGCAAGCATGATGATCTCTTCCTTTTTCACTTCCTTCTACAACCTTGAAGAACTTCTTGAAGCTTTAAGCATGGCCCTGTAAAGTCAGGCCAGGCCAGAGAAACTGACCCGTGGCAGAAAGAGGGCTCTCTATGAATAACCACCGGGGTGACTGTGGTATCTTGTAATCTCTAATTGTACATGTTGTGGGCCCCAAGATCCATTTATAGGGTTGATTGATGAAATCTTCCCAGGGCTGTTGTGTTATGGATGTTTTCCAAATTTCTCTAGCAAGTTAGATAAATGCAACCACTCTCATCTCTTAGGGCTGGCTAGATCCTGTTTTGAAAAACATAGCAATTTAGCTAACCTACCTCTTCCCATTTTCACTGTTATGTTGTTTATTATAAGATAGTGCCCCTAAAAATAAAGCTCAATAATTTCTACCCAATGCGGAGGGCAGTCTTCTCAGGTGAAGGGTAGCAGCACCAAATGGCCCTAACTTCTTCCAAGATTTCCCTTGTCTTTAAGCTCTTATTTAAATACTGCTGCCTCCAAGCACAGGCTAAAGAAGCGTCACTGTCCCCCTTTTCTTTAATAGTCTAGTCCAACCATGGACAATTGACTCTTCTTGAGACTTAAGCATTGAAAGTATAAAATTATGACACCCTGTGCTAATGAGAAATCAGTGGTTCTCAAAGGATGGACATGGGAACTTATTAGAAATGCAGATCTTTAGGCCCCACCTTAAATGTACTGACTAAGAAATTCTGGCTGTAGAAAGCAGTAGTCTGGGATTTAAATAGCTTGGGTGATGCAGATTATAAAACACAAACATAGATAATGACTATTATCCAGTATTTAAGTATAACCAGTTACTCTGGGGTTTACACAGAGACCCCACCTTTCTGGATTCTTCTGTATCTGTCACACAGCACACCTGTAGACACCATGACTCTTTTTTCCATTTAAGTTCTGCTATCTATCTACAGATCCACTTCTGAGTGATTAGCACTAGGACTCACCTACTCCTGCAGAGGCTGGCTTAGCTTCTCATTCCTATAGGGTTATAACACTGTCTTCCCCTGCCTCAGGAGGATCAGTGCTATCAGTGCAACCTGGTGACAACTACACTCACATGAGACACTTCTATGTATTTGCCTTCTAAGGCAGCGAAGCTCCATGGTGGAGTTAGTTTTGAGTCTGCCAAAACATCAGCAGGGGTTTTCTCCATTTTCAAATGGGAAACTTTGTTCTGAGCACCAGACTAGATGTGTTAAATATCACAAATAAAAAAGCCGGTACCACATTTTATAACCTATGGGACACAAAGCAGTCCTAAGAGGGAAGTTTACAGCTGTGAATGCCCACATCAGAAACACAAAGGAAGGGCCGGGGATTCAACTCAGTGGTGCCTTGCCTGCTTGGCAAGCGCAAAGTCCTGAGTTTGTTTCTTGATATGAAAAAAACAACAACAACAACAACAAAAAACCCAGAGTGAGCCCAAATAACCCAAGGATGCACTTCAAGGTCCTAGGAAAATAACAATCCAAATACAAAACTAGCATAAAGAAGGAAATTGTAAAGATCAGAGCAGAAATGATTTCAGATTAAAATAGTACAATGAATCAATGAATCGAAGAGCTGGTTCTTTAAAAGAATAAACAAAATAGACAAATCTTTAACTGTACAAAAAAGGAAAACAAGGACCCAATTCAATGCAATTAGAAATGAACAAGGAGACCACAGACACTGCTGAAATCCGGAAAATTATTGCTACTTTGAAAACTTTGAAAACCTATACTCCAATAAATTGGAGAATTCAAAAGAAATGGATAAATTTCTAGATACATATGAATTACCAAAGCTGAACCAAGAAATATGAAAACTGAATTCAATAACAGATGATGAAACTGATTCAGTAATAAAAAAACCTACCAACTAAGGAAAGCCCAGTACATAATGGATTCACCACTAAATTCTACAAGAATTTCAAGGAATATCTCCCACCAGTACTCTTCAGACTCCTTAATGAAACTGAAAGGAAAAGAGTACTCCCAAATTCATTCCTAGGAGCAAGCTTTACTCTGATTCCAAAACCAGACAAAACTCCAACCAAAAAGAACTACAGAGTAATCTCTTTAATGAATGTTGGATGCAAAAATACTGACAAACAGAGTACAAGAAATCATCAAAAGCATCATCCATCCTGACCTAATGGGCTTCATTCCAGGGATGCAAGGTTGTTTCAACACATGAAAATCAGTAAATGTAATACAACACATGAACAAAAGTAAAGACAGAAACCATACAATCATCTCAATAGATGCAGAAAAAAGCCATGACAAAAATCCAACATCAATCTATTCATGATAGAATCCCTGAAGAAAATATAGAAGGACCTTATCTCATTCTGATATAAACCATTCATTACAAACCTACTGCCAACATCATATTAAATAGGGAAAAGCTAAACGCTTTCCCTCTAAAATCAGGAAAAAGACAAGAATGTCCACTATGACTACTCTTCTTCAATATAGTAGTCAAATCTTTAGCCAGAGCAATCAGACAAGACAAAGAAGTAAAAGGCATATGTATGAGAAAGGAAGAAGCCAACTTTTATTTGCAAATGACATCATCATTCACATAGAATGTGCAAAAAATTACACCAGAAACTCCTAGAATTAATAATCAAATAAAATAGTGTAACAGTTTACAAAATTCAACACTTACAAATCAATACCATTCTCATACACCACTAATGAACTCACTGAGAAAGAAATTAAGAAAATAATACCATTCTATTGAGAATTGATGCTGTTGACATCAAGAAAAATTAGATACTTAGTAATTAACCTAACCAAGAAAGTGAAAGACCTCTTTTACAAAAATTATATCATTCAGAAATAGATCGAGGAAGAAAGACATCAGAAAAAGGAAAGATATCCCCCTTTTTTTGATAGGCAGAATAAATATAATAAAAAATGTCCAAATTCACAAAACCGATATATAGATTTAACTAAAACTTGGAGGCAGCCTATATGTCTATCAGAAGATGAATGACTAAAGAAAATATGGTATGCAACATGGCTGAATAGAGGAGGAGCTACATTGGAGCTACTCAGAGAAAATTAACTAAAAACACAGGTAATTGGAAGAATGGGAGAGACATACATCCTGACATCAAAAGCAATCTGAAAAAGAGACTAATAGATCAAACAAAACATAGGCATAGGACTTCATAAAACAGCACACCAGCCCACAGGGCTGCAGCTGCATGGTATACTAAGCAAGTATCGCCATACTGGGAAGTCTTCAAAAAATTGATGGACTTCAAAAGTGCCGCTTACTGAAGGCTCCTATAAGGCCCCTTGCCTCGTCTGCCTTCCTCCACACAGACTGTATAGCCTGGCAGCGCATTTCACCAGCACACAGGAGCCACCAGGAAACTGCTCCTTCCCCAGTGAGTGGGCAGCCAGCTTTTTCTTTTCTGTCATGTGCCCTAGCTGCTAACTGGTTACCCTAGCAACAACAAAGTTAGGAACTGCAGCGCAGCAGGAGGCAGTGAAGGAAGTGAGTGGGGAACCAGTGGCTTGAGAGAAAGATGCAGATGCTCGGAATTTGAACAACCTTGGGAGGTCAGCACTTAACCCACTGGAGAGGAGATTGAAGGGAAACTGAGCAGCCCCAGCAGCGACAGTACCCCACCACCACTGGACAACAAGCAGTGCGACAGGATAGAGACCTGCCAGTGGGGCTGAAACAGAGGAGGCTGTGCAAAGACCAGGAGGAGCCAGCTGTACACTGGACGGGAAGCATCCCTGGGCTGTCCCTGCCTGAGGGCACCACAGCAACTGGGAGAGTGGTGGAGAAGCAATCACTGTGAGGAAATCTGAGTGGGCAGCCCCCAGGACATCTGGAAAGCTGCTGGCTGAAGAACGGCACCAGCTTTCATATCTGGAGCCCCAAATCAGCCCTGTACCCAGCACTAATCCTACTGCAGACTTGGCAGGGTTTACCCAGCACAGTATGGGGACAATACTTGCCTTAGACAGTACCACAGAACTGTGGACACCAGAAGAATTTTTTTTCTTTCATTTTACTTTTTCTGTCTAGTTGGTGGTTTTTTCCTTAGGTTGTTTAGGTTCTTATATTTATTTTTTTGTTGTTTTACTCATCTTCCTTCTCTCCTCACCTATCTGTCTTGATTTTAGGATATTTTCATGTAAGTGAACATTGTCTCTTGTCTTTGTGGTTCACTTTGAAATTCTTTTGCTTCATCTTTCATTCTTTCTCTCCTTCCCTCTTCTCCAGTTTCCCAAAGCTTAGATGATCATCCTTTGTCCTCCAGCCTTGCCTCTACTGTATTTCCCTTAATTTATCTTTCTATTTTGTCCCCTATCCCTCTTAAATTCACTCACCATAGAGTAAAACCACTCCACTAAGGGGAAACTCATTGCATATAAGTTCCTGGATTATGTTGGATTTTGTTACTTAACTGTAGATCTTGCTCCTATGGTTAAAGGTACCAAATTAATAGTTACCAGTTTGTCAATTTCTGGGCTGTGCTTGATGCTATTGTTATTGTTAATTGTACTACTTTAGCCAGAATGTCATATTTATTGTAATCAGTTGTTCTCCCTTGTATGACAACACTTTGATTGGGGTCTTAACCATCACCATAATCCAGTACCAAAGCACTGGGTGCTGAGCCAAACAGATAGCAACTTTTCTTTTTCTTTTTTTTTTGCAAACTGGGAACTTTAGTATAAATAAGAGGTCCCGGGGGACAAAGAGGGCCCTGGGGACTTCCATAACTTAACACTCTTCAAAAGCACAGAGGACAGCAAGGGGCAGGATGGAGTAGGGGCTCAGAGTGGGAGCCATGCCCTGCTCTGCCCTCTCACCCAGGGGCACACTGCAGAACTGGGGTTCTGGTGGCAGGGAGCTTCTCCCCAGGAATGACCAGTCACATGCCAGGGACAGGGATATGGGTTAACACTGATGTTTCAGTGGAAGGATTACAGTACTTGGCAATGGGTGGGAACAGGGCTGAGGTCACAGGGGCCACTATGTCCCCCATGTCTGGGCCAGTTTGGGGGACCCCTGATATTTGTGCAGGCCAGGAGACCAGAGCAGTCCTTCCTTTGTGCTTAGTCTTGTTAACAGGTTGATCTGTGAAGTCAGCAGGGAGGGTTATGGCCAGGAGGCTGGGAGCATGGGGTGGAGGACCTCAACATCCATGGCTTCACACCACTGTGCCACTTGGGGAGTTGCCTGGCTGGGAGGAGATGCCTGCCTTGCCAGGCCAGGCCCAGGTGCAGATGAAGCCCTCCTGGCAGCGGTGATGATGCAGTCCTCCAGGAACAACAGCACTGTCAGGTGCTCCTGGGTGATCTTCTTGCACACCAGGGACTCCAGGAATGGCACATCGTGGATGCGTGGGCACAGCGCGGTGCCCAGCACCTTGGCAGGGTCCAGGCAGCTGCAGGGGGCAGGGCTGCTGGGCTTGTCGCCACCACTGCCTTCACTGCCGCCTCAGCTGATGTTGCCCAGGCTATGGTAGCGCTTGTGCTCCTTTTCGGACCTTTGGTCCTGCCGCTCCTGCAGCGTGAGTGTGGTAAAGTGGCCAATGCTGAACAGCGTGCCGGGCTCCGATGCAGCACCTGGGCCGCCAGCCTTGCCACCGCCTGCTGGGTGCGGGAGGCTGTTAGAGCGGGACAGGGAGTGGGGCAGGGGGCCCGGGCCAGGCTCCGGACCCCTCGAGCTGCCAGTGGCTGGCGGCGTGGCACCCGGGGTGCTAGGAAGAGTGTGTGTGCGGGTCAGGGGCGGGTGTGGGGAAAGCACGTCTTCCGTGAGGTCCCACAGGCAGAACTGCGTGTCCTGACCTGCTGAACTGAAGCGGTAAGTGATGGACCCAGCCTCGGGCAGCAGGGAGAGCGGGGCACCCCTACCTGCGCCCGGGCCAGCGGCCTCAGGCTCCTCCTCCTCCTCGCCACTCCCATCCCCGTCACCACTGCCCGCTGTCACCTCTTCAGCCCGCGTGGTATAGGGGCCAAAAGCCACAGCGTTGACCCAGGATTTGTGACCGTGGCCTCGAGCCACCACGCAGCCCTCAGTGAAGGACCACATGGTGACCAGGTCGTCTTCACCCTCTGTCACTACAGAGCAGCCGTCGGGGCGCCAGTACATGTAGAACTCTTCATGAGCCCCTGCAGGAGCACAGAGTCAAAGTGGAAGATGCACAGGCAGCTGTCCTGGCTGACACAGGCCAGGTGGCGGCCGTCAGGCGAGAAGGCAAACTTGTTGAGGGGCCTTTCGCCCACTGCCCACTTGGCCAGCGGGTTGCAGGGTGCTTTGCTTTTGGTGGCATAGACAGCAAAGCCCCTGCCCTGCTTCAGCAGGCTGCACTGGGGTGGGGCCGAGGCACATGGGTGGCTGACATTGTACAGGTACAGGTGGCCGCTAGCATGGGAAGCCAGGAACAGGCTCTCAGATTCACACAGCCACTTGAGATGTTACCTTGGTCTTGTCAGTCAGCCGCTCCTCATTGACTAGCTTGCTGGTGTCCTTCATGATGAGGTCCAAGTATTGCACCTGGCTGGCCGAGAAACCCACCAGCAGGGAGATGGTCTCCGTGGCAGCAGTGAACTGGTTGAAGTCATAGCAAGTGGGATGGTTGCCCTTGTAGATCTGCTTGTCGATGGGCTTCTTGAGGTCAAAGGACCACTGGCTCCCAGGGCGGCAGCAGCTGGGATAGAAATAAAGCTTGCGGCCCAAGATGAAGCAGACGCAGTCTCCTGCGCCCATCCCACGAGCGTGGCAGGGCGGCTCCCTGGCCCCGAGCCTTCGGGATCCCTGAGGCCCACGAGGCTGAGGCCCAAGGCTGGCAGTGAGGGCCCGGGCCAGGGACTGCAGGCGGCAGGGACGACGCCGGGCCTGCAACGGCGAGGCCAGAGGTAGAGGCAGAGCCGGGCTGGGGATGCAGTGGCTAGGGCAGCACCAGGGTCTGGGGGGAGGCCCGGATAGCAACTTCTGATCCTTAATACATTGGGAAGGGAGGATCTTGGGACAGGTACAAAGACCAAGAATCACATATGTCCAGAAGACATCTCTGAGGAATAGACATTTTCTAGGAAAGCCTTCATACTAGTGATAAAGCAATCTTCCATAAGAAGTTTACAAGCATCAACACAGAAAACAAAATGAAATTAAAAATTAGAAAATGACAAGACACAGAAGCAAAATGCAACCCCAGACCTCTAGCCCACTAAGGAAAAGTCCAGGGCACAATGAGATAAAGGACACCGGAAGCCACCCACCTGAATTTTCTGTAATTATAGCCACAGAATTAAAAAACAAAAACCACACGCATGAGGCTATAGAAAAAATAATCTCTCAGGTAAAAAAAGAAATGATCAAAATGAAGGACATGCACAAAGAATGTAAAGTAGACACAAATAAAAAAATAGAGGACCTTAGGAAAATGATTGAAACCATCAATGTCCAACATAGGAAAGAAATGGAATCTATGAAGCAGATTCAAACAGATATCCAGGAAATTAAGATTTCCTTTGAAAGTATACGGAACTGATTGAACGAAGGTGAGGACACAATATCAAATCTAGAAGACAGGATTGTGGTTAGCTACCACAAAAAGAAAGATATCTTAAAAATAGCAAGGGGCCATGAAAAATGAATCTAATAACTGCAAGATGATCCAAAGAAGAACAACATAAGATTGACCAGAGTCAATGAGAAAGCTGGAGATGGAGAAAATGCCATAAAAAAACTATTCACAGAAGTAATGGCAGAAAGCTTCCCAAACATGGAAAAACAATTTAACATACAGATAGGTAAGGCATGTAGAACTCCAATTAGCCATGACCAAAATAAATCTACACCAAGGAATATAATTATCAAAATTCCAGAAATTCAGCACTAGAACAGAGTATTAAAAGCTGTTAGAGAAAAGAAACAAAGCATCTCCATAGAAAGTCCTTCAGAATCACAGCAGACTTATCAATGCAAACCCTTAAGTCAAGGAGAGCTTGGAGTGAAATATTTCAGGTCCTGAACAATAATAACTTCCAACTCAGATTGATGCACTCTGCAAACCTGTCTTTCAAAATCAGTGCAAAAAAAAAGAGAGAAAAAAAATCAGCACACAAATAAGATGGTTTCATAGCAAAGAACAACTGAAGAAACTTATGACTACTAAACCAGCTCTATAAAATGTTCTACAGGACATTTTAGAAAGAGATAATGAAAACCACAATTCTGAGAACACCAGTAGATATAAGCCACCAGGGAGGACAAGCAGTTAAACAGCAGGGAAAGACTGGGAACCAACAGCAGGCAAATAATATGACAAGGATAAGCCAATACATATCACTTATATCCATCAAAGTAAATGGTCTCAATTCACCAATTTAAATAAACAAACTGGCAGAAAGAATCAAGAAACAAGATCTAACAATATGCTGCATAGAAGAAACACATTTAGTTCAAAAAGAAATTCACAGACTGAAAATCAAAGGATGGAAAAGAATAATCTATGCAATAGATACCTAGAAAATAGCAGGGACAGTTATTCTATTTGAAGACAATGTGAACTTCAAGCCAAATTGATCAAGAGACAAAGAAGGTCACTACATATTTGTTCAGGAAAAATTCCAAGAAGAGATAACAATAAAAATATATATACAGCAAATATTGGTGCACTCAACTATATAAAACAAATATTAACAAACATGAAAAATCTAATAGGCACTAATACAGTTGTAATGGGGGACCTTAATATTCCACTGTTACAAAACTAGACAAAAATCAACTCAACAAAAATCAACAAAAAAAGATCAGAACTGAACCAAACCTGTGAACAAATGAACTTAGTGGATGTCTACAGTGTTCTACCCCACAACATAAGAATACACATTGTTCTAAGCTGCACATGAGACATTCTACAAAATAGACCATATACAAGCCCATGGAACATGCTTAAATAAATGCAAAAGAATTGAAATTATCCCATGCATATTATCTGACTGTAGTGCAATGAAATTTGAAATCAACAACAAAAGAAACCACAAAAACTCCATAAGCACATAGAAACTAAAGAACACCCTCTTGAACAACCAATGAGTCACAGAGGAAATTAAAGAAGAAATTAAACAGTATATACAGTTAAGTGATAATGCAGATACAACATACTGGAACTTATCAGATGCAATGAAAGCAGTCCTAAGAGGGAAATTTATAGTGGTAAATTCTCACATCAGGAAAACAGAACAAGTTCAAATAAACAAACTAATGTTGAACCTCAAATGACAAGAAAAAGAACAAGTCAAGTCCAAAGCTCATACAAGGGAGAAAATTATAAAGATCAGAACAGAAATGAATACAATTGAAACTAAGAAAACAATACAAAGAATCAATGAATCAAAAAGTTGATTGTTTGAAAGATTAAATAAAGTTGACAAACCCTTAGCCAACCTTGTAAAAAAAAGAAGGAAAGACTCAAATCCATGCAATTAGGAATGAAAATGGTGAAATCTCAGTGAATCTTTTGGCAATACAGAAGATCATCAATACTTTCTTGGAGAACTTGTACTTTAATATGATGAAAACACAGAAGCAATGGACAGATTCCTAGACAATATGAATTACCAAAGTTAAATCAAAAAGTTATAAAAATTCTAAATAAGTCAATATCAGTCAATGAAATTTAAATGATAAGAAACTACCAACAAAGAAGAGCCCAAGTCGTTATGGACTCATTGCCGAATTCTACAAGAAATTTAGAGATCCCATGCCACTACTGCTCACACTCTTTAATGAAATTAAAAGGGAAGCAATACTTCCAAACTCATTCCTGGAAGCAAGTATTACCTTGATACCAAAACCAAAGAAGGACCCAACCAAAAAAGAGAACTAGAGGCCAATCTCCCAATGAACATAAACACAAAAATCCTCAATAAGATACAGGCAAACAATGCAACAAATCATAATGAAGATTATACAGCATGACTAAGTAGGATTCATCCCAGGATGCAGGGCTGGTTCAACATAGGCAAATCTATAAATATAATACACCATATTAACAGAGCCAATGACAACATTCCAAGAGGAAACATTCCTAAAATTCATTTGTATCCAGAAGAGACCTAGAATGGCAAAACATGGTTATCTCAATAGATGCAGAAAAAGCATTTGCCAAAGTCCAACACCCCTTCATGATAAAAATCATACAGAAAATTGGAATAGATGGTCTTTATCTCAATCTGATAAAAGCCATCTATGACAAACCAACAGCCAACATCATACTATATGGTTAAAAACTGAAATCTTTTACTCTAAAATCAGGAACAAGTCAAGGATGTCCTCTATCACCACTTCTATTCAATATAATTCTGGAAACATTTGAACAATTAGACAAGACAGAGAAATAAAAGGAATAAGGATAAGATAGGAAGAAGTTAAATTATTATTATTTGCAGATGAGGTGATACTCATAGATGACCCTAAAAACTCCACCAAAAGATTTAATAACCAAATTCAGTAGCGTAGCTAGATACAAAGTCAACACTCAAAAATCAATAGCATTCCTGTACACAAATAAATTCACTGAGAGAGAAATTAGGGAAACAATGACTTTCACAATAGCATCAAAAAAGATGAACTACTTAGGAATCAATCTCACAAAGGAAGTAAAAGATCTTTACATCAAAAATTACAGTGCTCTGAAAAAGGAGATCAAAGAGCATATCAGAAAATGAAAGATATCCCTTGCTCTTGAGAAGGAAGAACCAACATACTGAAAATGGCTATACTCCCAAATTGTTACACAGATTTATTACAATCCCAATCAAAATACCATTAGCATACCTCACAGAACTAAGAGAAAACATTCCTAAAATTTATTTGGAACCACAAGAGACCTAGAATAGCAAAAACAATTCCGGGCAACAAAGGCAAGGCAGGGGGCATTACAATCCCTGACTTGAAATTGTACTATAGAGCTACTGTGATAAAAAAAAAAACCAGCATGGTACAAGCAAAAAACAGAATTGAGGATCAATAGAACCATTAGAAGATGGAGAAACAACCCTAAACACACTTAGCCACCTTATATTCAAAAAAGGGGCCAAATATGTTCACTGGAAGAAAGATAGCCTTTTTAATAAGTCCTACTGGAAAAATTGACTTTTCACATGCCAAAGACTAAAACTAGACCCCTGTTTCTCACCATGTACTGAACTAAAATACAAATGGATTAAAGACCTACATATTGAAACAGAAACACTGAATCTGCTGGAAGAGACAGTAGGTAGAACTCTTGCGGAGGTAGATGTAGGCAAAGACTTCATGAACAAAACCCTGATTGCGTGGGAAATACCACAAAGAATCAACAACTGGGATCTCATCTTACTAAAAAGCTTCTGCACAGCAAAAGAAATCACCAACAGAGTGAAAAGGCAACCCACAGTGGTAAAAATTTTACCTAGTTGTTTATCTCAGACAAAGGACTAATATCTAGAACATATAAAACATTGAAAAAATCAGATCCTCCAGATTTAAAGACTTGATGCAAAAATGGGCATCTGAGATGAATACACACTTTTCAGATGAACAGCAAATAAATATATGAAAAAATATTCACAGCATTGGCCATTTGAGAGAATGGAAATTAGAACAACACTGAGATTCCATCTCCAGAAAGAATGGCTATTATCTAGAAATCAATCAACAACAAATGCTGGCAGGGGTATAGGGAAAAAGGAACCCTTCTCCACTGTTGGTGGGAGTGGAGACTGGTGCAACCACCATGGAAATCAATGTGGAGATTCCTCAAAAAACTAGGATTAGAGGCACATTTGACCCAACTATTCCCTTTCTGAGAATCTTCCCAAAACAATTAAAAGCATAATACCACAGTGATATATGCACACTCATGTATATGATAGCATAGTTTGTAAGAGCTAAATCATGGCAGCAATCCAAATGCCCATCAATGGAAGAATGGATAAAAAAGATGTGGGTTTTTTTTATACAACAAAGTACTACTCAGCCATAAAGAAAGGATAAATGGATGCACCTTGATAGCATACTCTTAAGTGAAATAAATCAGACACACATATGTAAGTATTGCATTGTCTCTCTGGTGTAAGAAACTGAAAGTGTAAATGAGGACCAAACTATATAATAGGAATTGTGTAATAGGGAGAAATTGTTCCAAAGAATTGGAGAACTATGGAGGGGGGAGGGAAAAGGGGAGGAAGAGAATAGACAAAAAAAATGAGAAAAGAAGGATAAAATGGAAACAAAGCTTTGTAAAAGAGGGGAAGAAGGGTTGATGGGATAGGAGGGGAGGGGAATGCAGAAAATAAGAGGAATCAAAAGCATTTGGTGCTTGAATTTTTGGGGATTTTTATGATGTTCAGATTACTGAACATTTAAATGTTCTCATCAAATTTAAACACTCATGTTGAATATTGTATTTTTATAGTTGAATGAGTTCAGTTTTGAAGATGTAGATGACCTATTCCTATCGCACTGTAATATTTTATGAGTATGACAGCAGGTTTTCTACTCTTCAGTTGATGATATTGAGTGATTCTACTAATTTGATATGGCTTGAAAATTCTCAGCAAAGAACTATCCATGTATATTAAAGAAATAGTGGCTTTCATTTTTTCCTTGGGTACACAAAAGTGAACCAACTATGACATTAATATATGTATACCTTTAATTTCACTTTTACAACAAGTTAAGAAAACATTTATCCAACCAAAACAGTAGACGAGTTTTTCTCAATGCCCACTTAAAAATATGAGACAAGGTAGAGCCCAAGATTTGGCAGTTTATTGAATATAAGATGGGTTGAATATAAAGTAATTTATGTGTCCATGAAAAGAGAGATCTCTTAAAACTAGTAAGAGACGTTGAGAAATCAATCAAACAGCTCCTAGATAACACAAAGAAGAATAATATAAGACTGATAGGAGTCCATGAAAAAGCAGGAGAAAGTACAAATGACATAAAAAAAACTGTTCACAGAATCAATGACAGAAAACTTCCCAAACAGATCAAAAGAATTTGACATACAGATCAGTGAGGCATATAGGACTTCAACTAGCCATGATCAAAAATATCTACACCTACACATATAATAGTCAAGATCCCAGAAACCAAACAGAAGAACAAAATACTACAAGCAATTAGAGAAAAGAAACAAATCACATGCAAAGGAAAGCCCATCAGAATCACAGCAGACTTTTCAACACAAACCCTCAAATCAAGGAGAGCCTGGAGTGAGGTACTTCAAGCCATAGAAGAAAACAAAGTCCAACCTAGACCGTTGTATCCTGAAAAATTATCTTTCAAAATTGATGGGGAAATAAAATACTTCCATGACAAAGAACACCTGAGAAACTTCATGAATATGAAACCAGCACTCCAAACAATTCTAAAAAATATCCTAGGAAAAGACAATGAAGGTCACAACTCCATGAGGCCCAACAGAACACATGCATCAGGTAAGGCAAGAAATTAAAAGGAGATGGGGAAAAAATGAAAAAGAGCCAGCAACAGGAAAATAACATGACAATGATAAGTCAATATATATCACTTATAACCATCAATGTCAATAGCCTCAACTCACCAATCAAAAGAAACAGACTGGCAGAATGAATTAAGAAGCAAAATCCAACAATATGCTGTATACAAGAAACTTACCTAGTTCAAAAAGAAACTTATAGATTGAAAGTAAAAGGATGGAAAGCAGTTTTCCATGTGACAGAAACCAGGAAAAATAGCAGGGGTAGCTATCTTATTTACAGATAAAGTAAGTTTCAAACCACATCTAATTAATAGAGACAAAGAAGGTCACTACATCCTTGTAAAGGAAACAAGCCAAGAGGAAGAGATGACAATCATAAATATATATGCACCAAATACTAATGACCCAACTATAAAAAACAAATATTAAGAGACATGAAAAACTAAATAAGCACCAATACAATTGTAGTGGGGGACCTCAATACCCCACTGTCACAAATAGACAGATCATCTAGACAAAAAAATCAACAACGAAATGCTAGAACTGAACCAAGCTTTTGAACAAATGGACTTAATAGACATCTACAGTGTTCCACCCCACAAAATCAGAATATATATTTTTTTCAGCTGCACAGGGGTCATTCTCTAAAAACAGACCACATAGTAATTCATAGAACAGGTTTCAGTAAATCCAAAGGAATTGAAGTTATCCCGTGTATATTATCAGACCATAGTGCAATTAAACTGGAGATCAATAGCATATGAAACTGCAAGAATTTCACAAACACATGGAAATTGAATAACACTAACACTCTCCTGAACAACCAATGGGTCACAGAGGAAATTAAAAAAGAAATTAGACAGTTTTTGCAATTAAATGATAATGCCAATACAAAATACAGGAATCTGTGGAACACAATGAAAGCAGTTCTATGAGGGAAATTCATAGCAGTTAATGCCCACACTAGGAAAACAGAACAAGCTCAAATAAACAAAATAATGGTGAAACTTAAGCTTCTAGGAAAAGAAGAGCAAGACAAACCCAAACCTCATACCAGGCAGGAAATTATAAAGATCAGAGCAGAAATCCATGCAATGGAGACTAAGAGAATGATACAAAAAAATCAACGAATTGAAGAGTTGGTTTTTGAAAGAATAAATAAAATCAATAAACCCTTAGTGAACCTTATCAAAAAAAGGAAAGAAAAGTCTCAAATCCGTGCAATTAGGAATGAAAAAGGTGAAATCATAAAAGATTCAGCAGAAATCCAGAGGATCATCAATACCTACTTTGAGAACCTGTACTCTAATAAAGTGGAAAACACAGAAGAAATGGACAGATTTTTAGATACATATGAATTACCAAAGTTGAACAAAAAAGACATAAAAATTCTAAACACATCAATTACAATCAGTGAAACTGAAAACATAATTAAAAATTTACCAACAAAGAAAAGGCCAGGTCCTGATGGCTTCACTGCCAAATTCTACAAGACATTTAGAGAAGAACTATTGCCAATACTCCTTAAACTTTTCAATGAAATTGAAAGGGAAACAATACTCCCAAATTCATTTCTGGAAGCAAGTGTTACTTTGATTCCAAAACCAGGGAAAGATCCAACCAAAACGGAGAACTACAGGCCAATCTCCCAATGAACATAGATGTAAAAATCCTCAATACGATACTGGCACGCAGCATACAGAGGGTCATCAAGAAGATCATACACCATGACCAAGTCAGATTTATCCCAGGGATGCAAGGATGGTTCAACATACATAAATCAATAAATGTAATACACTGTATAAACAGAGACAAGGACAAAAACCATATGATCATCTCAATAGATGCAGAAACAGCATTTGGCAAAATTCAACACCCATTCATGATAAAACCCTGCAAAAAATTGGAATAGAGGGTCTTTATCTCAACTTGATAATGGCTATCTATGAAAAACCAACAGCCAACATCATACTAAATGGTCAAAAACTTCATGCTAAAATCAGGAACAAGACAAGGATGTCCACTATCACCACTCCTGTTCAATATAATTTTGGAAACATTAGCCACAGCAATTAGACAAGAGAAAGAAATAAAAGGAATAAAGATAGGAAAGGAAGAAGTTAAACTGTCATTATTTGCTGACGATATGATTCTCTACATATCATCTACTACTCTACATTGAAGACCCAAAAAACTCCACCAAAAGACTTCTGGACTTAATTGACGGATACAGTAGAGTAGCTGGATACAAGGTCAACACTCAAAAAAACTATAGCCTTCTTGTACACAAATAACAGACCCACTGAGAGAGAAATTAGGGAAACAATCCCTTTCACAATAGCATCCAAAAATTGAAATATCTAGGAATCAGTATAACAAAGGAAGCAAAAGTCCTCTCTATTGAGAACTACACACTCTGTAAAAAGAGATCAAAGAGGATATAAGAAAATGGAAAGACATCCCTTGTTCCTGTGTAGGAAGAACCAATATAGTTAAAATGGCCATACTTCCAAAGCTGCTATGCAGATTCAATGCAATCCTGATTGAAATCCCAAAAGAATATTTCACAGGTCTAGAGAAAACAATCCAAAAATTCATTTGGAACCAGAAGAGACCTAGAAGAGCAAAAGCAATTCTAGGCAACAGAGTCATTGCAGGGGGTATCACAATCCCCAACTTGAAACTATACTACAAAGCCACTGAGTTAAAAACAGCATGGTACTGGCAAAGAAACAGACCTTAGGATCAGTGGAATAGACTAGAAGATACAGAAACAACTCCAGACTCAGCTACCTCATCTTTGACAAAGAAGTCAACCATCCTCACTGGAGGAAAGATAGCCTCTTCAATAAATAGTGTTGGAAAAACGGGATTTCAGCTTGCCAAAGATTAAAACTAGACCCCTATCTTTCACCATACATTAAACTAAAATTGAAATGGATTAAAGATCTAAATATTAAAACAGAAACACTAAACTTGCTGGAAGATAAGTTAGGTAGAACTCTTTTTTTTGTTTGTTTTTTTGCTTAAATTCTTTTATTGCTACATTTTAGGTATAAAATATGTTTACATCTATCATTGGGTGCTTGTTCCTGTACATGATTTATCTTGGTTCTTATTTTTTCCCCAGCTCTTGAAGACATTAGCATAGGAAAAAACTTTATGAACAAATCCTCAGTAGCATGGGAACTAGCACAAAGAATCAACAACTGGGATCTCATTTTATTAAAAAGCTTCTGCCCTGCAAGAGAAACCTCCAACAGAGCTAAGAGACAACCTACAATTTGGGAAAAAAATTTTACCAGTTGTTCCTCAGACAAAGATCAACTATCTAGAATCTATAAAGAACTTAAAAAAATCAGACCCCCCAAATATAAAGACCCAGTTAAAAAATGGGCATCTGAAATGAACAGACATTTCTCAGACAAAGAAGTAAAAGCAGCAAATAAATACATGAAAAAATGTTCAACATCACTGGTCATTGGAGAGATGCAGATGAAAAGCAACACTGAGATTCCACCTCACCCCAGAAAGAATGGCTGCTATCAAGAAATCAACCATTAACAAATGCTCGTGGGGTTGTGGGGAGAAAGGAACCCTTCTCCATTGTTGGTGGGAGTGCAGACTGGTGCAACCACTGTGGAAATCAATATGGAGATATCTCAAACAACTAGGATTAGAAGTCTCATTTGACCCAGCTATTTCTCTGCTGGGTATCTTCCCAAAAGAATCATACCACAGTGATATATGCTCACCCATGTTTACAGCAGCACAGTTTGTAATAGCACAAACTTGGAAACAGCCCAAATGCCCATCAGCTGGAGATTGGATAACGAAGATGTGGTTTTTCTGTAAAATGGAGTACTACACCTCAGCCATAAAGAATGAAAAACTAGAGACATTTATAGCTAAGTGGATGCACATTGAGGCCATACTCTTTAGTGAACTAAATAGGACACGCATGTGTAAATAATGAAGTTTCTCTGGTGTGAAAAACTAAAAGTGTAAATAAGGATCAAAATGTATAATTGATATTGTGAAATAGGAAGAAATTGTCTAAAGGAGTAGGGGAAGTGAGAGGGGTAGGGGAAAGGAAAGAAGGGAAAAGAAAAAATATGAGAAAAGGAAAAAAATAGAAACAGACATTGTCAATAGGGAAGGGTGGAGGGGGTGAAGGGGGGCAGGGGAATGGGGGAAAAAAGAAGAACCAAGATACATCGTGTAAAGGTACAAGATCCCAATGATGAATGTAACTATTGTATACATAAATTGTAACAGTAAGCTTAATGAAAAAAAAAGTAATTTATTACTACTGGTTGGAAATTTTTAATTGGTTCATTGCCCATTGAGGTTCATGTTCTGGTAAATCATATTATTAAATTTTGCCTGTTTTAAAAAAAGGAAATGCAGTATTTATAAACAGTGGAGTAGTAAAATGATAAATTTGAGTCATTTGTAGGAAAATGCATGCACTTTTGACTATAACGTTAAGTGAAGTAAATCATACACACAAGCTTAAATAATACATTCTTTCTCTTACATGAGAAATAGCAAAAAGAAGATAGATAATAGGAAACAGTGAGATATAACTTTTGCAAAAGGGAAGTGGACTAAGAAGGAAGAGAGATGGAGATGAAGGAAGGGAATTAAGATGGGTTAATAATTAAATTGCATTATGTACATGACCTACTCCCCCAATCAATGTAATCCTTATGTGCTGCAAATATATACTAATAAAACATAGCCAATACTGTATAGAATACAAATTTTATAGGCAAAATCCAGGTGTAAGTATCAGAGCCTAATGTCACAGTATAATTTCAGCCTAGATAAACATGCTATCACATTTCATTTTTGCTTTCCTCTATATAGTTTAGTTTCTGTCCCTATCAGCCTATTTAATAGTTAATGAGAATTCTCTATTTAAAATTTTAAAGCATACTTCAGTTTTAAAAGTAAGATAGGTATCACGGGCCGGGGATTTAGCTCAGTGGTTCCAGTGCCTGCCTCTCAAGTGCAAGGTCCCGAGTTCAATCCCCAGTACCAAAAAAACTCAAAAAACGAAAAGTAAGATATCAAAGTGGAGTTCCTTAACATCCATTGAAATGATTTAAATCTTGGAAGATGGCTTCATAAAAACAAACACAAAAAGGCTAACATCTAAATACTTTTTACTTTCTTTAAAATCATGCAGGGAGCATCACCTGTTGGTTATAAGTATGGGGAGCTTCAATTATCATGTATATAGCAGATATACAGCTTCAAAGAAAATTTCTTTCCTCCTAACAATTTTTTTCCCGAACATAATGAATCCAGCAAATCAAAGACAATAATATTGCAACACTGTTCTTCCTTTAAAAAATTTAGGCTGATTTATGGTAAAGTATACAAGTGGAAGGCCCAAATGTCTATTTTTCATAATAAAGAGCAAACCTACCATATAGTGCCTTTGTGTTGCTTAACTCTGTACACATCCATTGTTAGTTTCTGAACCTAAATTTTCTAATTGTCCTCTCAGAAAATTAATCTCTTTTCTATGTGCAAAATGTGTGTTTGACCTTTACTATCAGTTTGACTTTTATACTAACAGAATTCTATTTGCAGAAATATAACACCAAAGTGGGAGACAAAGGAACTCAGCTCTCTGGTGGCCAGAAACAGCGCATAGCCATTGCCCGTGCCCTTGTTAGACAGCCTCGTATTTTGCTTTTGGATGAAGCTACATCAGCTCTGGATACAGAAAGTGAAAAGGTAAGAATTTAAATAGGGTTCATTCATACTTGAATCATTTGTGCTTAAAGGGCTTAAATTTATATTTTCCTTGCCATTAGTAGAGGACACAACTTTGTCAGTCATGTTAATTGTGTATGTGAACTTTCACTAGAATTTAAACAATTTCTATAGCTGTTGTTTAGAACTAAGATTATATAAATCAGTCTTGAGTGTTGTGGCAAATTAGGAGTTGAAATGATCTTACAGAGACCAGGAGAGTTGGGTAAAATAAGAAAGAAGTTTATTGCCAGGCAATGGCCAGTCTAAGGAAACGAGTCCTTATAGACTGACCCCGAGTTCAGACAATTTCTCCTTTATATACCTTGTACAGAGTAAAAAGTTCGAGTAGCAGTCAAAACAGCAAGGGACTTTTTATGGCTTTAAGGTTGGGGACTTACATAAACAATCTCAAGGCTTTTTTCTTATCTCTCCAGGATCAGGGTGTCTCACATGAGGGGAAAGGCCACCCAGTATTTTTAAAACAGAGACAGGTTGACACAGATGGGGTCTTTGCAATAGTCTACACAGAGCACAAAAACAACATATACAGATATGCTACAGTAATTACCCATTATGTTTGGGAGCTCTTTCCACTCCATGAGCACATACACTTCAAAGAATAGCTCAGCATCACTTTTTCTCTAAGTGGCTGCATGTGGAAGGCATATTCCCCATGTCTCCTTACATATCTTGTCAGCAGTACTGTGAAGAGTTTAGATTGTAAGACAAGGTTAAAATCTAGCTGTACAGTACCTCAAATAAATGTGGGTGATCATTTTTAGAAACAGGTTAAGAACTCTACTATTTGAAACATAGACTGGCCAACTCCACACAAGGAATATAAATATGTTCTGGAAACACGTACTGAAAAACAACTAACATAGTAGGCAGCTGTGTTTGGCCTTAGCTCTGGCTTCCTGATTTGCTGTGGAGCTGCATTAGGGAGTTGCTTTCAGGGATATTATATGGTGAAGAACATTTGGAAATGTTTTCAATTAATTGGATGATCTCTTGTTTGCTGCTATAACTTAAAGAACAGGTCTCAGAACTCTCTAAACTATGGGTGAATTTACTTCAAGTGTAACGCATCCCTTTGTTTCTAAAAATCAGTTATATTTCAGTGACAAAACTGTTAAAAATATGGATTGGAGAAATTGTGAGGCTTGTTATGGAGGAGACATTAAAAGAAGAGAACTTTATTAAGAGAATTAATTCATGTGATTATGGAACAGGTTGTCCAGGAAGCCCTTGACAAAGCCAGAGAAGGCCGCACCTGCATTGTGATCGCGCACCGCCTCTCCACCATCCAGAACGCCGACGTCATCGTGGTGATTCAGAACGGCAGGATGGAGGAGCACGGCACACACCAGCAGCTGCTAGCACAGAAAGGCGTCTATTTCTCAATGGTCAGTGTCCAGGCTGGAGCAAAGCGTTAGTCAACTATGACCTTATGGGATGTTAAATATGACATCAAATCAAACTAAAAAGAAAAGCATTTATTGGATTAGATAGTTATATATTTAACATTTCTTGGCACAACTGAAGATAATATGATCAAGTTCAGAGTCTTCAGAGACTTCCAAATTAAAGGATCATAAATACAGTCTTCATCAAATGGGAAGGTGGGTAATGGTTTTAATTTTACTATAAAATTCATGAAAGATTTCAAGTAGTTTTTTTGATAAAGTAATTTTTAATTTCTACTTCCTGATTTGAACTGTATCTGCCTTGCTAAATGGTCATATAAGTATCAAAAAGTAGTAAAATGCCTAAAATAAAACTAAGCTTTGATATTATTGTAGTCATCATGTCTGAAATATGTGTGAATACATACCCATCTTCTTTCAATTAAAATATTATAATTTTGGCCTTTAAAGAACTGATTCACTGAAAATCCCTTTATTTCTGTGGAAAGTCCTAAACAATTTAAACAAATAGTATTTTATGTGTTTTCATGTTGCACCTTAACAGGACCATGAGGCTTCCTTCTTCTGGGCCTTATTCCTACTGATTTTTTGATTTTTTGTATTATATTCCTCAAACTTTTGTATTATATTCCTCACACAGGACATTACAAAATTTGGGAAGATGGGGTGAAGTCCAATTTTGAAGTGAATATCACTAAGATATACCCTAAATGTTTTGGTACCTTTAATGGCTTTAAATGCATTGCTTTCATAAGGGGGTCTTCAAGGATTTTACTATTGTTAACATATAATTAGTATTTTAACATATAATTACTGTTTTTCTGTCTTGATAATGAATCATTATTCTCAGTAATTGGTCTCATAAAGCTGATCTTCCTGGCTTGCAGATGTTTAAAAATGCTCTATGAGTTTAACTACTTCATGATGAAAACCAACCGAAAAGGAGAAAGTATCATAAATATTGGTACTCTGACAACACAATTTTAAATGTTAGCCACAAATCATTATAGGCAAGATTGAGATTCACTAGCCATGGGCCATATTTGCCATATTTATTATAAGAAATTGATCTCTTTAATAAGATCATATAAAGAGAAGAAAATCTTCTCCAGGAAAAATTAGCCAAAGAATATAATCAAGTAATTTCCAAAGAAGGTAATGCATGAGAAGAAAGTGAAATTTCAGTAACCAAAGACATTCTGATTAAAACAAAATACCCTTTATTGCCTAATATCTTGGTGATGAATTAAATCTCTACTTCCATTGTAATCAGTGTATCAACTTCACACACACACACACACACACACACACACACACACACCAAAAATCATGAGAAAACAAGGCAACAAGAATCCTCCAACAATCCATAACTCCCCCAAAACTTATCCCTCAGGTATTTATGTAGATGAAATCCAAAGAATTAACAAAAATTGATAGTAAAATGATTGCTGGTAAAGACACCACACATGAATCCACTCATTAAAATAGGCTTTTTTGTTGTTGTGAGAAAAAGAAAAGCTTATTCCAGTGGACAAGGACTAAAATCAGGGAGATTCTAGCAGTTAGCTGGGAAAGATTTCATCCTTGGGTGGATGGGCTAACACCAAGAGAGAGATATTAGCAGCTAACTGGGAAAGGAATTAGGCTTATATAGGTATTGAATGGGCTAAGGAATCTGGGATGAACTGTTTATGACTTGAATGCCTAAGGACAATCTGCTCAGGTGTGTAGACAGTTGTTGAACTTCTCAGCACCAGGAGGGTTGTATACTTTGATTTGAGTCCATTTGTCCTATTTACTGAGAAGCTGCTATTGTTTGCTAAAATGAGCCTGTTTGTTTAGGCCAGGCCTGACAATCATGAGATCGAAGAAACTAGAAATTAAGCAGCTGAATGAAACAATTATTAAAATTATCAATAAACTCAAAGAAAATATAAATGAGCAACTAAATTAAGGAAAATGATTCAGGATATAAACTACTGTTGCTGGGTTCTGGTGTGCTGGAGTCTCCTTTTAAAGATGATTTCTATGTCCTTTCTATCATGAACAAAGAATTGAATGAAACAAGCATAAATGGTGGCAATGTTTCACATTTTTTAAAGGGAAGAAAAAACAGAAGAGTAAAGAAAAATATGGGTTCCACAGAACAAGATTGGGCCAAGGAAAAACAAACAAAAATAAAAATACACCCTACAGTGTAGGGTGGGCTACCATGAAGATACACAATGGCAATTGCTTAATGGCAGCTGTCTTTTTTATATGTATTTCCCTTGCTGGCATCATATCCAGGTCATCCTGAGCTGGAAAAACGATCTCTGAGCAAAAAGTTTTTCTGCAGCTAGTGGACTGACAAAGAGCCACTCCCAGCTCATACCCCCTCTCACACCTAAAACATGTCCTCCTTCATTGTTTTTTGTTTTCAGTGTCTGTATCCTCAAGATGATGTAATCCCTACTTTCCCACCATATGCACATGTGGTGAACTCCAGCGTACTTTTCTATCCAGTCATTTAAACTGAATGTAACTTCCTCAACCAATGAACCGGTGTTAAGTGCCTTGCCTCTGTATCCTTGCCCTTCTTCCCTTGATCCATATAAACCCTGTTCACTGCCAGCTTCAGGCTGATCACCTTGTGGAGAAATCCCCAATCAGTTCCACCATCAAAATAAAGCTGTACACTTGCCTCCAATTTCGGGGTGTGTTCTTGAACTTGTTCTTCTTGACCTGATCCCGGTAAACCACTAAGAGTTGTAACACTGTGAACTGCAAGTTTGCCTTTACATTTGCTGAGTTGGCCAAGAAAATAGACCATGCTGATTGATTAAAATCCCTAGTCTAAACCCTTGCAGAGGGAGGCGGGACCTCTCTGGCCCCTCGATGAGATGGCACACCCTCAGAGATTTCTCTGAGTCGCCTCAGAGGACTGGGACAAACTGCTCACTGCTTACCGCTTTCTGGACCCAGAAGGAGTGACAACACTTGTCTGGTTTAGTCCAATCTGGTCATCTGATAAGGTGAGGCCCCCGGGGACACCCTAGTTAATTTGTTTAATCCTGCCCTGCTCAGGCAGGAGGGCTTGGCCACCCCTGTATGTGAACAAACATTTCTTGCATGTTTTGGTTGCTTTAGTTTCTGCCTGCTAGTCTTGAGAGGAGAGAATCCCTGGGAAGGGGGTTGGAATGTTTAACCTCTGAATGCCTGGAGAGTGTGAGTGTGAATGAATGCAACCATATGCTATCCTCAGTATTTGATCCACGTGGCTCCACAGCAAGGAGAGGGACAATCCCCCTTGGACCTATGAGTCCCATTGAGTTTGTTCTGTGATTCTTTGGATGCATCTAAGAAAGGCCAGTGAGAGGCTCTTATGACATCCCCTCAGGCCTGGATGGTCCTTAAAATGGCTGAGAGGCTTGTGACCAGACAAACGCTTCTTTGGTCCTTCCCTCAGGGGAAGGGCACCCATTCTTTGTCTGTTTGCATCTCTGAACAAGGAAACACCGCACATAACTAGGGAGCTAGCGAGAATGGGTGCAAGTCAGTCCAAGCCCATGGTATTAGAATGTATGCTAAAAATTTTTAGGGAGGGCTATTCTGGTAATTATAGAGTGAAAATGAAACCCTGGAAGCTGTGCACTTTCTGTGAGATTGACTGGCCAAAACTGCCCAGAATGGCTGCCAGAGGGGACTCTAAATACAGACATTGACTGCCAAGTTTGAAACAAAGTTACTGAGACCAATGAAGGAGGCTACCCTGACCAGTTCCCTTATGTAGAGTCCTGGCTTAATTTTTGTTTAAACCCGCTGCTGTGGCTTCATGTTTGTGCGGTGGAAAACCCAGGAGCCATTTTAGTCATACAGAAGAACCTCACCAGTCCTGGGAACAATAGTGGGAGGAACCACCAGCCACTTTCCTGGGAACAGCACCAAGCAAAGAGACTTTATCTAGTCCTCCCAGAGGATCCTTCTCAGGAGGAATCAGATTCTTGCCCCTGCATTATGTGACACAACCTTGGGCCACAGCACCATCATCCCCATCTCTTCCAGTGCCTGCCCCTAGTCCTATGCCAGCATTATCTGACTCTACCTCCACCCTGGCACTTCTGCTGCCAGGGCCCACCCCCATACTAGCAATTGCACCTGTTCCAGTTCCAGTGACATTGCCAGGTCTTGCCTCAGCATTTCCACCACCACCACCACCTGCTCCTCCAGTCCCATGGCAACCAGTTTCTAACCTTGCACCTGGAACCATACCTTTCCCTGCTCAGGTGACACCACCCAGTACTGTTTTTCTCCACTGATTATAGTGCAACCAAACCTGGCCTCTGTCACGTCACCTGTGACATCAAGTCCGGCGGGCACTGTTTTCTCACCTCCTCTGCTCCATTTAGTTTCTGAGATGCAGTCAGGATCCTCCCCACTCGCACCAGAGCCAACAGAGGTCCCCTTCAGACATTGTCTCCCATCAGTCACACAGTCTGAATGATTGGTTCACCTTCAGATGCTATAGCATGTATATCAGGGAATTCCCCCAGCACCTGGCCAGCAACCCTTGAGATATCACCAGCTTTTCAGCACCAGCAATGTTCTGAACTGGAAAAACCACAATCTGTCTTACACTGAGAAGCCACAGAGGATGAGAGAACTCATAATCTCCATCTTCCAAACTCACCAGCCTACTTGGGACCTTTGTCAACAATTCCTTATGTCCCCAAGGGCAGAGGAGCACAGCCCCCGTCCCCCAGCCACAAGGAGAAGAGCCAGCCACTCGGGCACCAGCAGCACGAGCCCCCCGCCATGCCCCCCCGCCCCGCCCCAGACCTGTGCTGAGCCATTACCTGGATCCACACTGCAGAGTTTCAGGGATCATAAAGGACATTGTTCTGAGCTCCAGAAGACAGAGCAGAAGTGAACGCGAACAACAGCAAGAGGGCCTCTCTGAGGCTCCTTGATGAAAGGAGGCTCCTTGGTGAAACCCTAGGTTTAGGTTTAGGGCTAGGATTAGGAATAGGGCTTGGTCTAGTACTAGGGCTAGAGTTGAGGTTAGGGTTAGGATTAAATAAGGAAAGCTTACAAATTCAGATGTTACTTTGCACTCCTTTATTCATAGGGGGAAATTGAAGAATAATATTTAAATTGCAGTTTGTGACTGCAAATGTCTAGAGCTCTCAGTGTTTGGAGATGGACTAGATACCAGGAATGACATCTGGCTGTTCTCTCAGTAATGTCTTCCTTTCTGGAAAACTGATTTTTAGTGTGCATGTATATCACATCTCTATATTGAATAACCCTTTGGTCTAAATAGTGATATTTAGCTGTATTTAAAGGTAGGAGGCAACAGATTTCTTAATGCATCACTAGCAGAAAGCCTACATTAGATGTCTGACTAATATCACAGATTTATTGTACTCTTTGAATGAAAGTTGAAGACAGATTTTGCTTGACACTCCTCTACTCATAGAATTGAAAGGATGAATAGTGCAGTTGGTTACTGGAAACAATTAGAGGTTTGGTTATAGACTAGATAAAGGGAATGGAGTCTGACTGTGCTTTCTGGAATGTCTGCCTATCTACAATACTGATTTTTCAGAGAACATGTTTATCACCTTTATAGTGACTAGCATTTGGCCTAAAATGTGCTATTAAGCTCTTTTGAAAAGCAGGAGGCAGCAGAGTTCTGAATGTCTCACTACCAGAAACTCGAGGTTAGAAGTCTAAATGATATCACAGATTTGCCTTGCTCTTTTAAATGAAGGTTTCTGAGTTATGAGTCTGATTTCCTTGGCACTACTGTATTCATAGGAGTAAAGAATAGTTCATAAAGTGCAGTTTGTAACTGCAAAAAGCCAGAGCTCTGTATTTAGATATAAACTAGAT
Organism: Heterocephalus glaber; assembly: GCF_053883595.1. Lineage (NCBI taxonomy): Eukaryota > Metazoa > Chordata > Mammalia > Rodentia > Bathyergidae > Heterocephalus > Heterocephalus glaber. The sequence continues at coordinate 39,800,834 of NW_028258147.1, read as the reverse complement.
ACAGGGTAAGAAGTCTGGCTGTCCTCTCTGGAATGTCTGTCTACAATATTAATTTTCAGAGTACATGTATATCAGGCCTGTATAGTGAATCGCCTATTGGGCTGAAAATATTCAGCTGCTTTCAAAAGCAGGAAGCTTCAGAATTATGCATGTCTCAATAGAAAAAACTGTAGCTTAGATGGTTAATTGATGTCACCTATTTTGTTCTGATATTTTATTTTATTTATTATTTCCCCATTAAGTTTATTGGTACATTTTAGGTATAAAATACAGTTACATTCATCATTGAGATCTTGTACCATTACATGAGTATCTTGGTTCTTATTTATTTTTCCTTCCCTTGCCCTCCCTTCATCCCCTCCACCCTTCCCTATTTGCAAAGACTTTGTTTCCATTTTTCTCTTTTCTCATACTTTTTATTTTCCCTTCTTTCCTTTCCCCACCCCTCCCACTTCCCCTGCTCCTTTAGACCTATTACACAACATCAATTATACATTTTGAAAATTACAATATCAAGATCTAGGAAAGAGAGAAGCTGAGCCAGTCCCAGCACCTGGAAGGAAGCTCCTCTGCCACCATCCCAAGCTCCTAGGGCAGAGAAGCTGAGCTGGTCCCAGCGCCCAGAAGGAAGCTCCCCCAGCCCCATCCTAAGCTCCTAGGGCAGAAAAGGTGAGCTGCAGGGGTGCCAGAAGCACCCCCTGCCCCGTGGAAATGAGAAGACATGTAAACAAGCCTCAAAAAAAGACTTCTGGATCACCTACAGAAACTCTAAAGGGAAATGAGATGGAACAATCTGATACTCAATCACCTGGACTCTCTGAACTGGCAACAAAAGAGGATCTGGGAAAAATGAAATCAGAAATAATTACTCAGATAACAGCAAAGATTGTACTCATAGTGCAAGACATGATTAATCTAGAGAGGACACAGATAAAAAAAAATAGAGGATCTGAAAAACATGATGGAATCCCAACATAGGAAACAAATGGAATCCATAAAACAGATAAAAACAGATTTCCAGGAGATTAAAAACTCCATCGAAAGTCTGTGCAGCAGAATTAGCCAATGTGAGGATAGAATTTCAGATATAGAAGAAAAGATTGCAATTAGTGACCAGGAAAAGAAAAATTGCTTTTAAAATTGTAAAGGAACATGAGAAATCAATCCAGCAGCTGCTAGATGATGCAAAAAATAACATAAGACTGATTGGAGTCAATGAAGAAACAGGAGAGAGTGCAGATGACATAAAACAAACTCTTCACAGAAGTGATGTCAGAAAACTTCCCAAGCAGGGGAAAAGAACATGACATACAGATAAGTGAGGCATATAGGACTCCAAATAGCTTTGATCAAAAAAACTCTACACATAGGCATATAATTGTTAACATTCCAGAAACACAACAGAAGAACAAAGTTCTACAAGCAGTCAGAGAAAAGAAACAAATCACATACAAAGGAAAGCCCATCAGAATCACAGCAGACTTCTCAACACAAACCATCAAGGCAAGAAGAGCTTGGAGGGACATATTCCAAGCCCTAAAAGAAAACAGCCTCCAACCCAGATTGATGTACCCTGCAAAACTATCTTTCAAAATTCATGGAGAAATAAGATACTTTCATGACAAAAAAGCACCTTAGGAACTTTGTGAATACCAAACCAGCACTCCAAAGAATTTTACACAATATCCTAGGAACAGATATTGAGGAGCACAACCCCAGGAAGCAAAGCAGAATGAACCCATCTGGCATGACAAGAAATTAAATGTAAAGGGGGAGAACCCAACAGAAAGAAAAAGTCATGGCAATGACAAGTCAATACATTTCAGTTATAACTATCAACTTTAATGATCTCAATTCACCAGTCAAAAGAAATAGACTGGCAGAATGGGTCAAGAAGCAAAATCCAACAATATGCTGCATACAAGAAACACACTTAATTCAAAAGGAAACTCATAGACTGAAAGTTAAAGGGTGGAAAACAATACTCCATGCGACGGGAACCCGAAAAAAAGTAAGAGTAGCTATCCTCTTTGAAGATCAAGAAGATTTCAAACCAACACTGATTAAGAGAGACAAAGAAGGACACTACATCCTTGTAAGGGAACAATCCAAGAGGAAGAGATGACAATCATAAATATCTATGCACCAAACACTAGTGCGCCCAACTATATAAAACAAATACTAACGGACATGAAAAGTCATATGTGCACTAATACAATTGTAGTGGGGGACCTCAACACCCCACTGTCACAAATAGATCAGCTAGACAAAAAAGTAAGTAATGAAATACTAGAACTCAATTGAACTCTTGAACAAATGAACTTAACAGATGTTTACAGAGTCTTCCACCCCACAAAATCACAATACACATTCTTCTCAGCTGCACATGGGTCATTCTCCAAAATAGACCACATACTCACACATAGAACATGTTTAAGTAAGTGCAAAGGAACTGAAGTTATCCCCTGTATATTATCAGACCATAGTGCGATGAAATTGGAGATCCATAGCAAAAGAAACTCAAAAAATTTCATAAACACATGGAAATTGAACAACACACTTCTGAATGGGTCACAGAGGAAATTGAAGAAGAAATCAGACAGTTCCTTCAATTAAATGACAATGACAATACAACATATCAGAATCTATGGGACACAATGAAAACAGTCTTACAAGGGAAATTCATAGCAGTGAATACACATATTAGGAAAACAGAAGGAGCACAATTAAACAACCTGATGCTGAACCTCAAGCTTCTAGAAGAAGAAGAGCAGGACAACCCCAAAGCTCATACAAGGGAGGAAATTATAAAGATCAGAGGAGAAATCAATGCAATAGAGACTAAGAGAACAACACAAAAAATCAATGAAGCCAAGAGTGGGTTCTTTGAAAGAATCAACAAAATTGACAAACCTTTAGCCAACCTTGTCAGAAAAAGGAAAGAAAAGGCCCAAATCCATGCAATTAGGAATGAAAAGGGTGAAATTACAACAGACCCAGCAGAAATCCAGAGGATCATCAATACCTACTTCCAGAACCTATATGCCAATAAGATGGACAACACAGAAGAAGTGGACAGATTCCTAGATACATATGAATTACCAAAGTTGAACAAAGAAGACCTACAAATTCTGAACAACCCAATATCAACCAATGAAATTGAAAATGGAATTAAAAACTTATCAACTAAGAAAAGCCCAGGCCCTGATGGCTTCACTGTTGAATTCTACAAGACATTTAGAGAGGAACTGCTGCCACTACTGTTTAAAATCTTCAATGAAATTGAAAGGGAAGCAATACTCCCAAATTCATTCCTGGAAGCAAGCATCACCTTGATTCCCAAAGCAGAGAAAGACCCAACTGAAAAAGAGAACTATAGGCCAATCTCACTAATGAACATAGATGCAAAAATCCTTAATAAGATAATGGCAAACAGAATGCAGAAGATCATCAAGAAGATCATACACCCTGATCAAGTGGGATTCATCCCAGGGATGCAGGGATGGTTCAATATATGAAAATCAATCAATGTAATACACTATATCAACAGAACCAAAGACAAAAACCATATGATTATCTCCATAGATGCAGAAAAAGCATTTGACAAAATCCAACATGCATTTATGATAAAAACCCTAACAAAAATTGGAATAGATGGTCACTACCTCAAACTGATAGAAGCCATCTATGAAAAACCAACAGCCAATATCATACTAAATGGTCAAAAACTGAAATCCTTCACACTAAAAGCAGGAACAAGACAAGGATGTCCACTATCACCACTCTTGTTCAATGTAGTTCTGGAAACATTAGCCACGGCAATTAGACAAGAGAAAGAAATAAAAGGAATAAAGATAGGTAATGAAGAAGTCAAATTGTCATTATTTGCAGATGACATGATACTCTATATAGAAGACCCCAAGAACTCCACCAAAAGTCTTCTAGACTTAATAACCAAATTCAGTCAAGTAGCTGGTTACAAGGTCAACACACAAAAATCAGTAGCTTTCCTCTACACCAATGACAGACTCACTGAGAGAGAAATAGGGCAAATAATTCCTTTCACAATAGCATCCAAAAAACTGAAATACCTAGGAATCAACCTAACAAAAGAAATCAAAGACCTCTTCTCTGAAAACTATGGCACTCTCAAAAGAGAGATTGAAGATGATATCAGAAAATTGACAGACATCCCCTGCTCCTGGGTAGGAAGGATTAATTTAGTGAAAATGGCCATACTTCCAAAACTGCTATTTAGATTTAATGCAATTCCAATTGAGATCCCAGCAGCATACTTCACAGACCTCGAGAAAAAAATCCAAAAATTCATTTGGAACAAGAAGAGACCCAGAATAGCAAAAGCAATTCTAGGTAACAGAGACATGGCAGGGGGTATCACAATCCCCAACCTGCAACTATACTACAAAGCTACTGTGATAAAATCAGCATGGTACTGGCAAAGAAACAGACTTGAGGACCAGTGGAACAGATTAGAAGATGCAGAAACAATGCCAGACACACTCAGCCATCTCATCTTCGATAAAGGAGCCAAACACCCTCACTGGAGGAAAGATAGCCTCTTTAATAAATGGTGCTGGAAAAATTGGGCTTCAACTTGCCAAAGATTAAAACTAGACCTGTATCTCTCACCATGCACTAAACTAAAATCAAAATGGATTAAAGATCTAAATATGAAAATAGAAACTCTGAACCAGTTGGAACAGAGGTTAGGTAGAACCCTTGAAGACATTGGTGTAGGAAAAGATTTTATGAACAAAACCTCAGTTGCCCATGATCTAGCACAAACAATCAACAAGTGGGATCTCTTCTTATTAAAAGGCTTCTTAACAGCAAGAGAAACCACCAGCAGTGTGAAGAGACAATCCACAATGTGGGAAAAAATCTTCACCTGCTCTTCCTCAGACAAAGGTCTACTATCTTGAATCTATAAAGAACTTAAAAAAATCAGACCTCCCAAATTTAAAGACCCAATCCGAAAATGGGCATCTGAAATGAACAGACATTTCTCAAACAAAGAAATAAAAGCAGCAAATAAATACATGAAAAAATGTTCAACATCACTGGTCATTCAAGAGATGCAAATGAAAACAACACTGAGATTCCACTTCACTCCAGAAAGAATGGCTGCTATCATGAAATCAACCAATAACAAATGCTGGCAGGGCTGTGGGGAAAGAGGAACCCTGCTCCACTGCTGGTGGGAGTGTAGACTGGTGCAAGCACTGTGGAAATCAGTATGGAGATACCTCAAAGAACTAGGACTATAAGTCCCATTTGACCCCGCTATTCCACTGTGGGGATCTTCCCCAAAGAATTAAAAGAATCATACCACAGTGATATATGTGCACCCATGTTCATAGCAGCACAGTTTGTAATAGCTAATACTTGGAAACAGCCCAAATGCCCATCAACTGGAGACTGGATAAAGAAAATGTGGCTTTTTAATAAAATGGAGTACTACTCAGCCATAAAAAATGAGAAAATAGAGACATTTATAGCTAATTGGATGCACATTGAGGTGATACTCTTAAGTGAAATAAATAGGACACACATGTGTAAATACCGAATAGTTTCTCTGGTGTGAGAAACTGAAAGTGTAAATAAGGACTAAATGTCTAATAGGTAATGTGAAATAGGAAGAAAAGGGGCAAAGGGGAAGGAAGTGGGAGGGCTAGGGGAAAGGATAGAAGGGAATGGGATTATTATGAGAAAATGGAAAAATAGGAACAAAATCTTTGTAAATAGGGAGGACTGGAGGGGTTGAAGGGAGGGCTGGGCAAGGGTGAAAAATAAGAACCAAGAGAGACTATGTAAAGCTGCAAATTTCCAATGATGAATGTCATTTTATTGTATACCTAAAATGTACCAATGAGTACAATGAATAATCGATAATGCAAAATAGGAAGAAAAGGTCCAAAGGGGTAGGGGTAGTAGGAGGGGCAGGGGAAAGGAAAGAAGGGAAAGGAAAAATGCTGAGAAATGGAAAAAATGGAAATAAAGTCTTTGTAAATAGGGAAGGGTGGAGGGGGTGAAGGGAGGGCTAGGAATGGGGAAAATATAAGCACCAAGATGCATTATGTAAAGGTACAATTCCCAATGAGAAATGTAATTGTGTTGTATACCTACAATGTACCAATAAAAGAATTTAATACAAAAAAAAAGAAAAACAGAACACAAATATCTATTGTATTCAAGAAATTCATCTAATGAAAAAGATATTCATAACTAAAAATTAAAGGATGGAAAACAATACTTCATGCACTCTGAAATAAAGTGGTAGCAAGTCTAATATCAGACATGGTAAACTTCAAGTTAAAGCTGGTTAGAAGAGACAATGAAAGTCATTACTACTAATTAAAGGAACTGTTCAGCAAGAAGAGATAACATTGATAAATATATATGCACCAAATACTGGAGCACCTATTTTCATAAACAAGACCTGCTGAAATTCAAAGATCAAATAAACACTAACACAGTTGTAATAGGGGATTTCAACACCTCACTTTTGGAAAGCGACAAATCAACTAAACAAAAGACAAATTTCAGAGCTGAAACACACTCTTGAACATAGAGACTTAATTGACATATTGTACACACTTCGGCAGCACATATACTAAAAGAGCATTTCAACCCTTTGGAACAGAGTATACATTCTTACCCCTTTACAACAGAGTATACAGAAGCACATGGTACTTTTTCCAAAACAGATCACATACTTGTCCACAAAGCCTGCTTAAGTAAGTATAAAAGAATTGAAATCACTCCATGCAACTATCAGACCACTATGCAATAAAAATAGAAATCAAGGACAGAAGAAATTTCAGAAAAGGCAAAAGCTCCTGGAAAATTAAAAACATTACTAAACAATTAATGAGTTAGCAAAGAAGTCAAAGAAGAAATATTAAAATTTCTGGAAGTTAATGACAGTGACTCTACAATTCAACAAAATATCTGGGACACTATGAAAGCAGTCCTAAAGAGGAAAATTCATCACAATCAATGCTCATATTAGCAAAACAGTGAAACCTAAATAAACAATCTTATGAGAAATCTTAAGATACTTGAGAAACAGCAACAAACTAGCCCCAAACTGAAATTAAGAAGGGAAATTATATGGGCTGGCGATTTAGCTCAGTGGTTCCGCTTGCCTTGCAAGCGCAAGGACCCAAGTTCGATCCCTGGTACCAAAAAAAAAAAAAAACCAAACAAACGAAAGAAGGGAAATTATAAAGATGACAGCAGAAATCAATGAAATTGAGACTAAGAAAACTATAAAAATCAAATAATTGAAAGAATAAATAAAATAAATAAGCCATTAGCAAGACCTGATGGACTGGCTGCTGAATTCTATAAAACTTTTAAGGATGTTAGATCACCAATACTCCTAAACCTCTTCAAATAAAATGAAAGGGATAGAGTGCTCCCAAATTCATTTATGGAAGCCAGTATCACCCTAATCCCAAAACTGGATAAAGACCAAAAATCCTCAACAAGATATTAACAAATCAAATGCAGTACATTATCATAAAGTAATACATCATGATCAAGTAAGCTTCATCCCAAAGATGCAAGGATGGTTCAACATATGTAAGTCAATAAATGTAATACATCACTTAAACAAGAGCAAGTTCAAAAACCATATGATCATATCAATAGATGCAGAAAAGGCTTCTGACAAAATCCAACATTCCTTAATGATAAAAAAAACTGAAGAAAACAGGTATAAAACAACCATACCTGAATACGATAAAGGCTCTTTATGACACACCAATAGCCAGCATCATACTAAAAGTGGAAAACTAAAAGCATTCTCTCTAAAATGAGGAACAAAACAAGGATATCCAGTATCAACTCTTCTATTCACCACAGTACTGAAAACATTAGCCAGTGCAATTAGGCAAGAGAAAGAAAGAAAATGGATACATATAGGAAAGGAAGAATTCAAATTATCATTACTTGCAGATATGATTCTCTACATAGAAGACCCAAAGAACTCCATCAAAAACCTCTTAGAATTAATAACTATCTTCAACAAAGTAGGAGGATACAAGATCAACACACAAAAATCATTAGCATTTGTATGCACCAACAATGAATGAAATGAGGAAATTATGAAAACACTACCATTCATAATAGCTTCAAGAAAAGTGAAATACGTAGCAATTAACCTACCCAAGGAAGTGAAAGACCGCTACAAAGAAAACTACAGTTCTCTGAGGAAGGAGATTGAACAAGACATCAGAAAATAGAAAGATGTCCCTCCTCCTGGATAGGCAGAACCAATATTGTCAAATGGCCACACTTCCAAACTGTTATACAGATCCAATGAAGTCTCAATCAAAATACCAACAGATCTAGGGAAAGCAATCCTAAAATTCATATGGAACTGAAGAGACTCAGAACAGCAAAAGTAATTTGAGGCAAGACAGCAAAAGCAGGCAGCATTACAATACCTGACTTCAAGCTATACTACAAAGCAATAGTAATAAAAATAGCACGGTACTGGAACAAAAACAGATAAATGGATCAATGGAACAGAACTGAGGATACAGAAACCTCCCCAGACACACTCAGCTATTTGATCTTTGATAGAAAGAGACAAAAGCCTGTGTTGGAGGAAAGACAGCCTATTCAACATGTGTTGTTGGGAAAACTGGTTATCTGTAGAAGAATGAAACTGGAACCATTATCTCACACCATATACTAAATTCAAATCAAAATAGATCAAAGATTTAAACATTAAAACAGAAACATTAGGGCTGGGGATTTAGCTCAGTGGCTCTGCTGCCTACCTTGCAAGCACAAGGTCCTGAGTTCAATCCCTGGTACAAAAAAAAAACCAAAAACCACAACCAGAAACATTAAACCACTGGAAGACAAAATGGGTAAGACACTTGAAGACATGGGTGTAGGAAAGGATTTTCTAAACAGAACCTCAATAGCACAAGAAATAGCAGTAAGAATCAACAAATGGGATTATAAAAGACTAAAAAGCTTCTGTACAGCAAAAGACTCATCAGTAGAGTGAATAGAAAATCTACAGAATGGGAAAAAAATTTTTCCAGTATTACTCAGACAGAGAAGTAATATCTAGAATATTCTAAGACCTAAAAAACAAATCCTAAAATTAAAGACCCAGTCAAGAAATAGGCAAGAGAAATGAGCAGACACTTCAAAGAGGAAGAAATACAAATGATCAACAAACATATGAAAATATCAACATCTCTGGCCATTAGAGAAATGCAAATTACAACAAAACTAAGATTACATTTTACTCCAGAAAAGAATAACAATCATTAGGAAATCATACAATAACAAATGATGATGTGGCTGTGGTGAAAAAGAAATCCTCCCGCATTGTTGATGGGAATGTAAACCAATACAACTAATAAACATAGAAATCAGTATGGCGATTTCTCAAAGAACTGAAATTAGAAACTGCGTATAAGCCAGTTATCCCTCTGCTAGATATCTTCCCCTAAGAGCTTAAGTCATCAAATGATGGTGATACATCCATACCAATGTTTATAGCAGCACGATTGGTAATAGGTAAATCCTGGAAACACCTTGTATACAACAGATGATTGGCTAAAGAAAATGCGGTGTCTACATATAATGAAATACAACTCAGCTGTAAAGAATGACACATTTCAGATGTTTTTAGGAAAATGGATTCACTTGGAAAATATAATTTTGAGTGAAATATTGAGACACACAAACTTAAATTACAGTATGGTATCTCTCAGTTGAGTGAGGGAAAGTACAAAAGAAAATAATAAAAGATGGACAAAAAGGGATATGGGGATGAATCTCTTCCAATAGGAGAATGGTCCAAGGGAACAAGGGTGAAGGGTGAGAAGGAGGAATAGGGGAACTGAGAGTAAAAAAGATATGCCATATACAGGAACCTAATAAACTCAATTACTGTAAACCCTATATCCCATAATGTGACCTAAGACAAATAATATCTACAAGTATGAAAAAGGGGATAGGGGAATTGGAAGAGGAGAGGGAAGGGGGAGGGAAGGTGAAGGGGATTTAAAAATGGAAACAAGCTGTGGTATATACATGTAACCACTCCCCAAGATGATTGTAAACTGCATGAGTTGCAAACACATACTAATAAAATTTTAAAAATTTTAAAAGTAATTATTCAAGAAACAGAAATAGAATGGATATGTGTATGAAATTAAGATATCAAATTATTTTTCTTGAAGATAAAATGATACTCATTTCTGTGTCCTTATATACAATATTTTCTTTATGCATTCATAATAAGGCACCTAAGCAGATTCCATAGGTTGCCATTGTGATTAGTGCTGTGATAATTATGCACATCATGTAGGTATTTTTATGGTGTGTCAAATTTCATTTCTTCAAGTATCTACTGAGATGTGGTATACCTGGATAATGTGACGGTTCTATGATAAATTTATCAAGGAACCTTCAGGATTCACCCAAAGTGTGAGACAGATGAGAAATTCCTGACACTCATCTTTGTCCTGTGCCAGCCAGATAGGTGTATGGCTTGGCACACAGCTCTCATGCCCTTCTCCTGCTCTTCCCTCTGCTCCCTCTAGCATCCCAGAGGATTTCTGGGGACAACATGCCTTTTGTCTCAGTATCCTCTCAGCATTCCTGAGGTTAGCTTCACTCTGAGAGCAGGTGCAGCTCTGCCATTAACCATGATGCCCCTCCCCCACTTCTCGTGCTCCAGACACTGAAGAAAGTTGAGGCCACCCTAATGTGATGATCCAAGAGGTAGGAATCTGGGCCCATTACTAACATCCCTAACCGCCCCAAGTCCCAGTAAGTGGTGATGAGCACAGCTACCCCTCCTGACAATTCCATAGTTTCATGTTTCTACATGACAGCTGTCAGTGGAGTAGCTCCCACCTACCTACCTGACCTTCCATTGAACTGCCTCCGTGACAGCTGTAGCTCTCATAGATATGCCTCACTCCTGAAGCCACTTGGGCCAATCACAGGTCTTCACTTGAACTAATCAGCAGGCTTAAATTTGAACCAATTATAGGCTTACACTTGGAGAGCTCATTGGCATACACCTGTGATATAAGTAACACTCCCCTTACACTTTTGCAGTTAGTTTTGGAAGATTCCTCCTGGTGTTTTGACTTCCCTGTGCTGCCACACAAGTCCTGTTAAAATAAGGCCTCACTCTAATGGCCCTGTAAATCTGCTCATGGTTTACTTCATGGATAGTGTAGACTCAAAAGGTCCTGTATATCTCATCAGGATTTTTATCCTAACTAGTGTGGACAGAAGAGTTGCTTTAAAAGACAGAGAAATAAATTCTAGAGGCAGTTATCCTTGAAGTGTTCCAGAAGCTAGCAGCCAACAAACATTAGTTCCAGATAGCAACCACCCTCAAAATGGACTGACAACAATCAACAGAAGTTGGTGTTGAATTGTAGCAGCCAGCATCAGCCAAGAGCAGCACCTGGCAGCGTCGACCAATAACATCCAACATTATCTGGCATCAACTTATGGTATCAGAGCCACCAACAAGGTTGTACTTTGGCAATTTATGATTTTTATCTAAATCAAGCAAAAGATTCCTCAACACACTGGTAACAGTTGTATTAACATGTGTTTCCACATTCATCTTAGGTGAATTTCAGTTTGTTATATGTATCTAGATGTTTGTCTATTTCCTGAAGATTTTCCAATTAATGGGAATAAGCTTTTTAATAGAAAGCCTGAATGACTTTCAGTTTCAGTGCTAACTTGTGTAATATTCTTCCTTTTTCTCTAATTTATTTATTGGAGTTTTATTTCTTTTTTGGTTTCGATAAGAATATATCAATTTTATCTATCTTTTCAAAAAGCCAACCCTTTGTTTTGTTGATTTCTCTATTGGTTTTTCATCTCTATTTCAATTATTTTGTTCTAATCTTTTATTTTTTTCTCTTCCCCTAAATTATTGTGCCATTGGTTTGCTCATATTTTTCTAAGGGCTTGAGAGGCATTATTAAGTTATTCTACTTCTGTTGTGGTCTGAGAAGATGCATAAAGTTATTTCATTTTTATGAATTTTGTTGATTTGTTTTGTGGCCTAAAAGGTTCTATTTTGAGAAAACTTTCTGTGTGGATGAAATGAACGTTTATTCTACAGCTATTCAATGAAATACAGTATTTTGAAGATGTCTGTGGAGTGCATTTGATATGTAACATAATTTAACTCTGATATTTCTTTGTTGATATTTCCCCGAATATTGGTAGCACTGGAATATTGAAGTCATTCACAATTTATTGTGTTCTAATTTATTTCTCTATTTCTGCCCTATAGTGTTTCTTTTAAAAAAATTTTAAATTTTATTTTATTAGTACAGGTTTACAGGACATGAAGTTTACATTCACTGAAGGGAGTAGGTATATGTGCAAAATATATCTTGATTCTTTTTTAATGCCCTTCTCCTCCCCACCCATCTCCCTCCTTTTATCGCTAAATCTCCTTTCCCTATTTTCATTGTTATTGTTATTATCATGATTTTTAGTACATGTTTTTGACTTATAATGTTTACATTTACTGTGGGTATTTGGTGCACGCATATGACACCTGTTAAATTTTTTACTCCCTCCTTGGTCTCTTGGACTTTTTCCCATTTGCAAAAGGTCTGTCTCTCTGTTTCCTTCTATCAAGCATTTATTTTGCTTTTTGTTTGCACTTTGTCTTACTCAAATGAGCGATCCCATACAGTATTTAAACTGTGTGTCTGATTTATTTCACTTATTATATTTTCTAGGTGTACCCATTTTCCTACAAATGTCTTGAATTTATCTTACTTTATAGTTGAGTAGTTTTCCATTATGTATAGATACCACATTTCTTTATCCATTCATCTGTTGAGGGACACATAGGGTGCTTCCAGGATTTAGCTATTATGAATTGTGCTGATATAAAATTGGTATGCATGTATCGCTGCAATATGATGTTTTTAGCTCTTTGGGGAAGATATATATAAGGGGAATTGCTGGTTCAAATGAAAAGTCTAATTGTAGTTCTCTGAGAAATTCCATACCGATTTCCACAATTGTTGAACATTCCCACCAACAATGTAGGAGGGTTCCTTTTTCATCAAAGTCTGGTTGGAGGAGATGGGTCACCTGGGGCATAGCCTGGAAGGGTCTATCTCTTTCCCCCTTCTCCCTTGACCTTCCTCTCCACTTTCTATTGCCATGTCATAAGCGCTTTCCCCTTTACCATGCTCTTCTGCCATGTCGCCCTGCCTTGCAGCCGGCTGACTGTGGACTGAAATCTCTACAAACTATAAGCCACAGTAAACCTTTCTTCCTTAGAGGAGTTAGATAAAAATTATTAGTCAACTGGAGAGGGTTTGGGTCTTCAAGGAAGTTGGTGCAAAAATGAGACACATCAAGATTGTGGAGGTTAAACTGAAGAGACCCACACCTCAGGATGGAGATGCAATAGCTAGGCCTTTGAGCCTGCCTTGAGATAAACAGATACTTGAGATTATGCTGTAATTAGCACCACCTGGTCCAGTGAGCCCAGACAGCCACCAGATGCATAAATGGGTGATCAGAATATCTGGACCCATACTCCTATCTCTTTGCATGAATGCCTTTGTTCTTTCCATATATCCTTGTTATGTGACTTGTTTCCCTACTGGATCAATATTAGCTAAGTGATTATACTTGTAATCCTACTACAGCTTTGACCCACATTGAACACACGTTGTGATTTTGCTGTATAAATGACCCCTGATGAAGAGCCTTGGTGGCCATCCACTTAAGAGCCTTCCTGGAAATCCAGGAGCTGTTCTCCTTATTTTGAATAAAACTCTCCTAATTTTCTCCTTTGGTTAGTGACTTCATTCCTCAGTGTTGTGAGACCACGTATTGTGCACATCTGACATCTAACAGGTTGGGAGTTACTGTATTTTCCCCATAACAGTCCCAACACATTTTATATGTATTGAACTTTGTTGCCTTAGGATATTACTTCTGTTGTCAAATCTCAAGGTACCTGCTCACAAGAGCAGAGGCCAGAAAAGTTAAGTAAAATTTTAAAATATTTTTTATAATATTCTTTCCATCTGTGAATAACACACACACATATACATAAAATTGATAAATTGATGTAACTTTTTTCATGGTAGTGTGGATTGAACCCAGGGCTTTTGCACTCAATTACACCCCCAGCTTTTTTTTTTTTTAACACAAGGTCCTGCTAAGTCTCTAAATTGCTCAGGCTGTGCCCAAATTTTGATCCTTCTGCTTCTGCAACCCAGAGTGCTGAGATTTCAAGCACACACCACCATTCCTAGCTCTGATATGACTTTATATAAAGTTTAAATGCAAACGTCCCCCAAACCGGAAGTATTCCCACAAGGAGTAAGTCCTACCTTAAAAATAACCACCACCAGAGGATTTAGATCTGGTGAAACCAAGAATCTGCCATTCTGTCCTTATTCATCCTTGGGTTGATGTCATTTACAGTCATTCAAGATCTGGGGAGGGGCTGAATCCCTGTCCAATCAGAGGTTGAAAGCTGTCCAATCAGACGCGGGGCTAGAGCGGAAAGGGCGGGCTTTCACTAGCTCTTGGACCTTTGTCTGATGGCAGGGCTTGCTCGGGTAGTTTCTCAGGAGCCGTATTTCCCTTTCTAGCTACAGGAATCTGTGCTGCAGTCTTAGCGATTTTTCTTCTCTGTGACCAGCTATAGGGAGCTCCTCAGGGAAAACGCTAAATACCCTAGAAGCCAGACATGGTAAGTGTGTAGCCTGGTATCCTGAGACTGGGAAGGGAGGCAATGTGACCCCTTGGGCACTAGACGTGGCGGGGCTGGCCCTCTGCTGTGGCTTCGCAATCTGCAGCCACGGTCCTCCCCGGGGCACGGGCCTTGGCTCTTCCGGTGGTGCGGTGACAGCTAGGCTGCCAGCTGGGGCGCAGGCGACCTGTCCGGTCCCGTCCCTGAAGGGTGACTGAATTCCTGAAGGAGCTCTTTCTGGGCCGCAGGGCCCCTAGTCTCCTCTGGCTTCCGGATGGGACTGGGCCAGCAACCTGCACCTGGGTGACCTGTCCCGTCCCTGCCCAGCGACTCCAGACGCCACCTGGAGCCTCTCTTGCCACCGCTGCCGTGCAGCCCCACATCTGCACAGATTGTGGGGTGACAGCGTGGAGGATCATCGGGACGATCCCAGCTGTGTTTGTTACAGTGTTAGAGGAGCTGTTGTCCACGGACGCCCAGCCTTTCCTTGCCCTTTGGGATCGCCTGATTTCCTCTTAGGTTTTTTAAACACCCATATTCTCTACCTTTATTTTTGGTGTTGAGGATGGAACCCAGGGCCTTGTACCTTTTAGGCGCATACTCTCCACTGAGTTATGTCCCCAGCCCTAAACTCTGCATTTTGAACATATGTTAGGGTGGTAAAGATAGCTACCTCTATTACTCTTATAATTAAGAAGTTTTTTGGGTTAAAAAAAAATTTATATATATATATATATATATTTGAATTTCACATAAATATGAGAATTTTTAGGTTTGTTTGGTACCTTCCATTACAAATTCAGCACGTTGAAATTTTAATGGAATGATATCGATTAATTGAGGAGAAACAGTGACTTTTGTAATGAGTTTCATCATGTACACAGGATGTGTTCAATCAGGGTTTTTTTCAATGTGCCTTTACAAATTTTTAACAAATTCTGTATATTTCCTGCTTAATACATGCACGTATGTGAAATATCAAATACATGTTATATTATATAAAATTCACGTGGTGTTTGTTACTACTTGTTAAACTGGACATATAAGATCTACAGTGTTGCTGGAACATAGAAAGTGCCTCACACTTTATTATGTTACAGTGTATTATTATTTAGTATGTCTTTCATCCTGAATGTGCCTCCTCTTGTGCCTACCCCCTGAATTTCAGTTGTTTGCACCACTACTGCTATGTCTTCATATGTTATGGTTCTCCTGTACACTAATTTCAGTACATTTATAACTGTGGTGGGGAAATAACAGCTGAATTGTTCCTCCAAGTGGATAATAACAACTCTCCGTCTTCAGTTCATGACTGCTTCATCCTTCCATGTCTTTATCAATACTGTTGGTCAATCTGATGTGACCTTCTTTTTTTTTTATTATTTCTGAAGATGTTGAAGCTTTTTCTGACAGTTATTGAACATTTGATCTCCTATGTAATGTGGCTGTTTGTCTTTTGCCTATTTATCTCATAGAGCCTCCTGTCCCTTCATTTATTGTTTAAAATGTTTAGTTAGATGTGAGGCAAATAGTTTCTTCCACTCTGTCACTTCACTTTGCACTCTGTAATGGGTTAAAGTCATGAATAAATTTTTATTTTAATGTATTTCTGTTTTTTTGGTATTGGGGATTGAGCCCAGGGCCTCCACACTGAGCTACATCCCCAGCCATCTTATAATTTTGAGACTGGGTCTTGCTAAATCACCAGATTGCTCAGGCTAGATTTGAACTTTTGATCTTCCAGCCTCAGTCTCTCAAAGTGCATGGCTTAATGTCTAGTTTATGAATATTTTATTTTTATATTGTTTTATGTGACTTTGAAAGAAATAATTTCCTTTCCTAAAGCAACTGGAATGTCTTAGAGTTTGCTTTTATACTTAGGTATTTCTTGCCTCTGGAAATGAGTGGTATGAGGAAAAGATACAATAGCATTTTTCCCACATAGATACCGTATTTTCCTAGCAGCTTGCATTCCAAAAGGAGTCTTTTTTTCTTCTCCACTGTAGTCCAATCATTATCATATGTGTGTGTCTAAAAGGAAATGGTCTTTTTATGTATTATAGTTTTTAGCTTAACTGGTATACTTATATCTCTTTACCAGATCAACACTGATTTATAATATATAGTCATGTGCTACATAATGATGTTTGGGTCAATAATGAATTGTTTTTAACACAACAGTAGCTATAACATATAACTTGAGTGTGTAGTGAGCTGTGCTTTCTAGGTTTGTGTAAGTACACTATGATGTTCGCACAATAAAGGAATCACCTAACAATGCCTTTCTCAAATGTATCCTCATGATTAAATGAGCCATGACTGTATGTATGTATATATATTTTACAACTATATAACAATATGTATTATCACATTTTCCAGAACTCTTTGAATTTTATTAGTCTGTTAAAAAAGAACCAACATTTGTCATTGGTGTTACTCTATAATATATTCATTTTTAATAAAGTTAAATTTTGCTTCTTTATTAAGAATTCTTTTTTTTTTGGCGGGGGGGACCAGGGATCAAACTCGGACCTTGCACTTGCGAGGCAGGTGGCAGAACCACTGAGCTAAATCTCCAGTCCAAGAATTCTCTTTCATAAGCTTTGTCTTTTCTAAGTTATTGAGACAGATGATTAGCTAATGGATTCTTACTCTTATTTTACCTATTTAAGACTGTTTATTTCCTTTTAATCTTAGATTTACGTGTATAATACTTTTAAACAGATTTATTGAACTATAATTGACAAAATTTGCATGTGTTTAACATACTTTTGATACATGCACACATCTATGAAGCCAGTACCAGAGACAACATAATTAACAAATCTATAAACCACTGAGTCCTCTAGTGCTCTCTTTTGAACCTTCTTTCTGCCCATCACCACCTTTTGTTTAATAGATGTATTACTTATTATTAAGACAAAAATGGGAAAAACATCAAAATTTATGTCCATGAATATTACAAAATAAACACACAATATAATTATTACCTAGATCAAGAAATGGAACAGTACTAATGCTCCAGAAAACCTCTGCATGCCCTCTTTTATCAGTCCGTTCTTTGTAATGGTAACTACTAGTTTTGGGTTCCAACTAGTACTGTTAGAATCTATTCTTATAGATTCTGTCCTGCTAGGAGTAAAATTAATGATTCATAGGGTACACATGTGAAGTTACTGCCAAAACATGTTCTGAAGTGGCTCTAGTAATTTACACTGCCAGTGGCATTGCTTGCCAATTCCAAACCTGAAAAGTTTTATGATTGAGAGTGGTTTGTTTGTTTGTTGGTTTGGTTTTGGGTTTTGGGGGGCTTTTCGCATTTTTTTGCCAGTGTTGCTTTTCTTTTTACCTTTCTGGTGATCATGCAATACGTGTGCTTGTTTCAGTGTTAGCATCCCTATATTGGTACTGATTTGTCTATAGCAAACTTGAGAATGATTTTTGCACCTTTCAGTACAGAATTCTGTGTGTGCATATGAATTTCTCTGTGAGGTATAAAATTTAATATGACTTGTATTGCTATGCAACATTATTTTATTTTTCAATGGGATGGCCTCTGTCTTGCATTTCTTCTAAATTTCTAATGGTGTTGAACTGTTTGAGCATTTCTATATCTTAGAAAGTATTTACTTTTGTTTTCAGTAGAAGGCAAATTTTACTGGATGCAATATTCTTTACAGTTTTTGTTTCTATCAGCACTTTGTTTTCCCTAATTCCTTTCTGATTTCAAGGAATTTATAGAGAAATCTACTGATAATCACATCGAAGCAAGGTTATAGTTGACACATCATTTTTTTCTTGCATCTCTGAAGATTCTCTGTGGGTTTTGTTTTGTTTTGTTTTGGTACCAAGGATCAAACTCGGGTCCTTGTGCTTTCGAGGCAGGAGGCGGCACCACTGAGCTAAATCCCTGGCCCTCTCTGTGGTTTTTCAAACTTTGATTTTAATGTGTTCCCTTTTGAAGCTCTTCATGTTTATCCTAGTTGGAGATAATTGACCTACATGAATTCAGATACCTTTTTCTTTCCTCATATTAAAGAATATTTCAGGCATTGTTACTTTTGAATTCTTACACCAGTTTTCTTTGTTTCTATTAAAATTATTTTATGTGTTAATGTTCTTGTTTTCCTTATCTCCTGCACTTTTCTGTGTTCTTGTTTTAGTTCATTGAGCATTTGTGTGTGTGTGTGTGTGTGTGTGGCCCAGCTAACCATCTTTCTTTTCTTTTAAGCACATGTTTGCCATGCATAATGGTTACAATTATCACAGGGAGTTAGTATATGTACATAATACATCTTAATTCTTTTCTCTATCTTTTTTCCATTCCTTACTTATCCTCTCTTTCCCTGCTCCCTCCAACTCTTGGTCCCTTTCCCAATTGCTGCAATATCTACAAGGAGTTACCTGACACATTATTCACAATAACCATGATATGAAATCAATCAAAGTTCTCTTCAGTGAATGAATAAATAAGAACAAAAATCACTATTTGGCCATAAAAAGAGAAAATCTTGAAATTTGATGCAGTACAGGCAAACATGCAGGATTTTATATAAATGAAGTAAGCTTGATACAGTTATTGAAAAATCTCATTTGTATGTGAAATCTTAAAAGTTTATACACATAGAAAATAAAATGGGGTTCTTAATTCTAAGATTGTTGGAGAATGGGTTGAGATACTGTTAGATTACAGAATTTTAAATAACAAGGTTTAGAAAGCTTAAGAAATATACTATACAATATGAGGAATAGAGTTAATATGGTGCATTTATAAGAACTACTAATCAGATATGTGTAGTGTTCCTACCGTAGAAATGACAGTTGTGTATAATAATGTGTAATTTGAAAATGTCATGCTGTGCTAGACATGACTCCTGCCTTTCAAACCTGTTTTAGTATGTGTCTGTCCTGGAATTATATTTGTAATTTTTCAGTTAAAAAGTTTACCCATATTTCTTAAGACTCCAGTCTTTCCTATACCTGCTGATTATTTGTGGTACTGTCCTCACTTTATTAAGATTTAGATTTAGATTTAATCTCAAGTAGCCTGAACTGTCTTATAAAATATACGTATTATCTCTCCTTTGCTGTTTAAAGGCAGATACAAATCAGTTTTTAGATCACCCTCACAAAACCATAAATATGTTCATGTATTCCACTTTTCTGTTTCCGAGGGTCACAGTAGTGGATTGAAAGGTTTTTTCATAGTTACCCAGTGTGGAAAGGCAGAAGAAGGAATTGCGACTGACAAATTTAAGGAGTACACTTCCATCCCATTTTAGAATTGTACTCAGTAAGATTGCTGTAAACTTTTAACAGATTTTTGAGTGTTCTCATAAAGGGAATCTAATCAGTATTTTGTTGTTCAGCTCATGTATCTATGGGAAAGTTAAGACTTTTGTGTTTTTTGTACTCTATTATCCTATTCAAGTATTCCACTTACTATAATATTAACTGTTAGATTTGTAAAAATATTGACCTAAGTTAACTAACTGGGATAGTTATTATTTTCATTTTTTCAGGTATATCTTCTCATCATATTCAAGGATTTTTATCTGAGCCAGAAGTACATTATTCCTTCTGTAAAGTGACAAGTCAGAGATACAAAAATTATGGCCATAGCAGTTTACAACTTAGAAAAGAATGAGAAATTGTTGATAAGTGTGAAGGTCCAAAATCATTTTGTAATGTACTTAATCAATGGCGGACAGCTAAAAATAGTAGAAACTTCACTGTCAACAGTGACCAAAACCATATAACATCTAAGAAAGTATCTGAATTTGTGCCACTTACTTTCAGTGATCCCTGTGATTCCATAAGTGAACATTCACATCAAATTATGAAATATAACTTATCTTACAAAGAAAATTTAAGCTAAAAATGTGTCTCGCTTGTGATTCAGTTAATTACTTGAAAAAATTCAAATTCTTTGACTTTGGATTAAATTTTCATTCAAACATGTCTGTAGACAAGAGACTTTAAAAAGACAAGCAGACTTCTAGATGTGATCAGTTAGAGATTTCCTTTATGAAAAATACATTATTCTGCAATCACCAAATTGGTCTTTCTTCTGCCATAATAAACAGTTTTGAAAAGTATGGGACATTATTTACCCATCTGTTAATGCTTAATCAAAATCCAGCTATAGATATTTGGAAAACTCACGATATACATAATGAACAAGGGAAGGGCTTTAGTGAGGACTCTACCCAACAAAATTACCAGGATATTTACACTGGACAGAAAATTTATCAGTGTAATAAAATTCATGAAAACTCTGCACATGGCTCAAATCCTTGTAAACATCAGTGTATTCATTTTCTACAGAATATTTACAAATGTGAGAAATGTGGTGAAGTCTTTGATCAGTGCTCAAAATTTATTGTCCATCAAAGTGTCCATATCCAACACCAGACAACTGATACTGTAGAGAAAAATTAAAGATGTAAAGAATGTGACAAAGTCTTTGCCAAAATTTCAGCCCTCACTCAACACCAGAAAATTCAAACTGAAGAGAAACCCTACAAATGTAAAGGTTGTTGCAGAGATTTTAAACAAAACATAGCTCCTACTCAACATGAGAGAATTCATAGAGGAGAGAACCCTTACAAATGTAAAGTTTGTGGCAGAGCCTTTAAATTTTGTTCAACTCTTACTCAACACCAGTTAATTCATACAGGAGAGAAACCCTACAAAAGTAAAGAATGTACCAAAGCCTTTAATCAAAGCTCTAATTTTATCAGACATCAGAGAATTCATACTGCAGAGAAACACTGTGAATGTAAAGATTGTGGCAAAGCCTTTAAATATCGCTCCACTCTTACTGAATACCAGAGAATTCATGCTGGAGAGAAACCCTACAAATGTAAAGAATGTAGGAAAGCCTTTCATCAATGCTCAAATCTTACTAGACACCAGAGAATTCATACTGGAGAGAAACCATACAAATGTAAAAAATGTGGCAAAGCATTTGCTGGAAGTTCAAATCTTACTTTACATGAGAGAAGACACACTGGAGAGAGACCTTACAAATGTAAAGAATGTGGCAAAGCCTTTCATCAAAGCTCAGCCTTTACTCAACACCAAAGAATTCATACTGGAGAGAAACCCTAAAAATGTAAACACTGTGACAAAGCCTTTGACAGAAGTTCAACACTTACTGAATACCCAATAATTCATACTAGAAAAAAACGATACAATGCAAAGAATGCGGCAAAGGCTTTTATCAAAGCTCACGTCTTACCAGAACCCAAGAATATACATTGGAGAGAAATCCTACAAATGTAAAGAATGTGGTATAGAATATGATCAAAGCTTAACCTTAATGAGCCCTAAAGAATTTATAGTGGAGAGAAGCCGTAAAAATGTAAGTAATGTGATAAAGCCTTTACCAGTATTCAAAGCTTAGTCAACATCACCATATTCATGTTAGATAAAAATCTCATCAAGGTAAAGCTTCTGGAAAAGCCTGTAACTGTTTTTCACATCTTACTCAACATAAAAAACATTTAAAAATTTACACTAGCAAGAAAACCTACAAATGTAAAGAAGGGTCAGACTGTTTAATCAAACCTTAAACTTTTTATACATCCCTGTCCATTAAATAGCCTCAATTTTGAAAACTAGGTAACAAAAAACTCAAATTGATCATTGTACCTGAAAAACAAAACTGCTTTCAGACAGTTAATGAAGTGTTGTTTTTTTTTTTACAGAGAACATGCAGTAAATTTTGAATTATTTTCTTTAAATTTTCAATTTTTTAGTGAATAAAAGAAAGGTTCATAATGTGCTAACAGTGTTGTGTAGTGAATGATATTCTACCACAGACATTAAACTCTTCCATCTTGTTCAAGTTTTTAAGAATTAGATGGTAACAATATACTATTGAGCAAATAAAATAATGCTGTATCTTTTTCCTAGGGTGATTGTGTGATGCGAAATATGAAATATTGTATCTCCCAACCTGTTAACTGTATGATACGCCAAGATCTTGTTCTCTAGAAATCGAAGAATGAGTCCTAGGAACGATGGAGGTTAAAAGTAGGAAGATATTTATTGATAGGAAAGCTCCTGAGGGCCAGTAAGTGTCCCAAATGGGTAGCCAAGGACCCCACTTTACAGAGAAGTTTTATAGGGTGAAACCCACATAGAAACAATGTGGACCACAGCCATGAACATCCAATAAGGTTACAAGTACAGTCACTTAGGTAATGGTGGTCCAGTTGGGAAGCCAGTCACATAACAAGCATGAATGGAAAGAACAAGGATTCTCCCAGGAGGAGGTGGGTCCAGAGGTCTCTGGTCACATCCAGGGTGGGGTGGTCAATGCCTATCTATACTTCACTAAGCCCAGTTCTTTAAAGAAGTATGTGGGTTTGCTCATCTCTCCATCTTGAGGCCTGGTTTTCAGCCGATGTGCAGCTATGGTGTGTTTCACCTTTGTCCTGGCCCTCTTGAGGACTTAGCCCTATCTGACTGCCTATAATATTTCTACCTAGCTTATCTATCTATAATAATTGAACTTGAGATAATTTGGAGAGTGGTATTTTCATTAGTCATAGTTTTATTCATTTCTCCATTTGTAATTACTGGGAAATTACAATACTGAAATTTAAAAATAAGCCCTTTCTGAATTGTTAATTGCTATTTTTAAATTTACTCTGGTTTATTTTCACTTCTCACTCCTTTAGGGTTGCAAAATACACACAGATCTTTGTATTTATTTACATTAAAGGAAAAGTATACATATTATTAGCTAATAATGAACCAAGAATAGTTGAATTGTATAATTATGTACTGTGTATGTGTGTAGATTTATGTCTGAGTGAATACTTACTGAGAAGAAAAGAAAATTATTGAACCAAAAGATAATTTCAAAAGGTGTGATTATTTGCTAGTAAACAAGAAACCACATATAATTAAACGTTTTATTTGGCTACATTTATTTACTCAAGATGTTATTGTTCCTGGTTCTTCTTGCTAAATCTGACCATTTTTATTTGCCTATTACTAATGCAGAACTTACTATGGCTTACTAGTGGAATTTTATGAAGTATTCTTTTACCTGTAGAAAATTTTTCAGAGTGAGCTTTTGCTATTTTAAGTTGTACCAAGTTTACTTTGAAAATATAATTCCATGACAACTACAGTAAGGCACATTTTTAAAGTGGTATATTATTTCTTTCTGATAGAGAATAATTTACATTAATTTTAACTTGTTCCTTTCAATTTGTTTAAAGACTTTATATAGATTAATGTATTTATTGAACCAAGTTTTTCAGATGAAAATTCCTGAGGCTTTTAAATACTATAGTTATTTTGAAATTTATGTGAAATAAATATTCAGAACAGTGCAGAGTATGCAATAGATACTCTATAATTAGGAGAAAAGTGTTCCTATTAGAATTAGTTCATTATTTCATGTAAGAGAATAAAAATTTCAACATGAAGGCATATTCTGTTTGTTAGGAGATGGCGCCTGTTACAAGACTTCATACATGGCACTTTCAGAATTTTTTAAAAAAGGAATTCTTCATTTCTTGATTATCTCAAGTATGTCATTGTCTTTTTAGTTCTTTAGCTACATATGCATCATAGCTGTTCTTCATTACCATTCTGGCTTGGTTCCCTCTCCCCAGCAGGAGGGACATGTGGGTGTCTCTCCCTGATCCTGGAGCCCTGGGCCCCCTCCTCCTGTCCTGCTGTCTGCCTTGATGAACTCTGTTTTCTAGCCCCCATGTGGCTAGGTCCCTCCTTCTCTGGGGTTTGCTGTATTTTCAGGTTCTCAAGGGCAGGAGTTCTAGTGCCACCTGCAGGGCGCAGCCCGGCCTAGTCTTCTTGGCAATTGTGGGTATCTTCAAGGGATGCATGCAGCCCTCTCCCCCGAAAGGCCCATCTCCAGCCCTGTGCTTACAGGATGAAGGCACTTGACAGCTACTGACTTGCTGCTCAAGGATGCTGGGAGAGAGGCTCTGGTGACTGTACTTATACACGCTGATCCCCTTAATACCTCTCACCTATGGCCACAGCCCAGGGCTCCTCAGCAGCAGAAGTTTGTGCAGATGTTAAGTCAATGCTACTGTATCCTATGCCCAAGAGCATGGCTGGGGGTGGGCATCCAGCAGAGAAAGAGGTTCTCCCCATTCCCTAAAGGAACACTGGGTGAGGCAGTGTAGGGTCTTTGCACAACACCAGATCCCTCTTCTTGGGGCTTCACCGAGGCACTCAGAGGGGTGGTCTTAGTGGGAAAAGGGATATTGATGGCTTCAGGAAGTACAGTAGCTGCTGACTTGTGTGTGTCCTCAGAACAGTGTTGTGTCACACTTTATCGAAAGCCTAGGGAGGTCAGGAGCTGCCGAGTGCTTCTGCCCACCTAGCCTGTACTTTGGAGGTCTGTTTCCTCATTTCAACAATGCACCCTGAAAGCCCTCAGTGATGGCTGTGGCTCCACTCTTCTCTACCCCATGCAGTGCCTGCCCTGCAGGTCCAAGCTCAACCAGTTCTTCCAGAGGCCAAGGCTGGGGTGTCCCAAGTGTCCCAGGCTGATCTCAGGGAACCTCCATGCCACCTCTCAGGCTAATCTCAGGGAACCTCTGTGCACCTCTCAGCTCACCACTGCCTTATGCTGCATTCCTTGGCTGCTCTGCCAAGCACCTGTCCATCCAAACCAGCTGGTGTCCCAAGTCCACAGAACCCCAAATGGGCTGTCTAGAGGCTCTCTCTGCACATCCCCAAGCAGCTGCCACACAGGTGTCCTTCCCAGGATATCCAGGGCCTGTTATTGGATAGCACCTTCAAGAAATGGCTCAGCACATAAACATTTTCCAGGTCCTTCCTTCTCTTCTTGAACAAACAATGGAACAAGACAAGCA
Organism: Heterocephalus glaber; assembly: GCF_053883595.1. Lineage (NCBI taxonomy): Eukaryota > Metazoa > Chordata > Mammalia > Rodentia > Bathyergidae > Heterocephalus > Heterocephalus glaber. The sequence goes on along the minus strand of NW_028258147.1, from coordinate 39,775,190 downwards.
AAAAGGAAGCCAAAGTTTATTTGAAAAAGTGAAGGATGAGGGAGAAACGCTCTGCACAGTGAACTTGGGGCACAAAAAAAGAGAGGAAATAAAAGCAAAATTAAAAGCACATCCTGGGGGACACAAGCAGGCTATCCTGAAGAGACACTGTAGCAGGCTCTTCATGGTGTCTCTCTTTATGCCATCCACACTTCACAGGAACTGGCAAGAACTTACATACGGGATCTGGGGAGGCAATGTTGCCTAGGTTCTGGGATCCTGCCAGGCCTCTCTTCCCAGCCAGTCTAAGCCACACCCTATCTCCTGTCTCAACCCTGCACCTGCTGTCCTCAGGGAGGTTCGCACCCATCTTTCTTGGGCTCAGAATGCATTGCTTTATTCCCACAGGGATTGTGTTCCCTGGTAGAGAAGTGTAGCAGGAGATCCTGGGCCTGTGCCAACACTTCCCTGTGTGCCAAATCAGTAAGAAGAACTTAGAAACAAGACTACCCAGTGTTAACATTACAGTTTGCACATTAAACTTTCAACCTTACTTTTCTCCTTGGAAAATTACTGGTTTGTAAAAACAAACAAGCAAAAAACAATAATGATACTTCTATTCTGGGTATAATTAAGGCTAGATAATTACATAAACTTAATTTCCCTGAAATTTGTTTAAGGGACTTAATTTTTATTAAGTGATTTAAAGACAAATTAAAAACATGCTTTATAAACATAAAAAATAATTTTACTTAAAAATTTGATTTTGGGGGTGATTTACTGCAGATTAAACCTCAGGTCTCACAGAACTACATTCCTAGTCCCATCCCCCATTTTTTCATAGAGTATCTCCCTAAATTTTATAGGGTGGCATGAATTTGTGATCCCTTTCCTCAACCTCCAGAGAAGTGATTACAAGCATGAACCACCACTCATGGCATTAGATTTGTTAGAGATGTGAATAGAATATACACATTGGACTGGGGATTTAGCTCAGTGGTTCCACTGCATGCCTCACAAGCGCAAGGTCCTAAGTTCGATCTCCAGTACCAAAAAAAAAAAAAATTTTGAATATACACATTGAATAAATATGACTAATTCCTAATCATATTGAAATACCCTTGTAGTTTCCAGCTCATAGTTAATATTAAAAGGAAAAATCCCTTAGACAAGTTAAATTTAGCAGAGTTTGAGCAAGGAAAGTGAAGCATTTTTCTCCCTGCCAGCCTTCAGATTCAGTGCATGGAAAGATCCAGGGCTGCAGTGGGAAGAGCAGTGCCTGTGAAATGAACTCAGACACAGAGACATGGCTCAGTTGTTACAAAGACAACTTAATTCATGATGCTAGGCACCCACACATTCAGCTGCAGAAATCAGTATAGCATAGTCACTTAGGACTCTGAATAAGATTTTCACTTTTAATAGAAAATTAGATTGCAATTTGTGTTCCGAGGACTACAGAGTGGAAGTGGCTTCTGACTGCATCTAACTGAAGCTGACCAGTGAAATTTTGAAAAATGGAGTAATATTCACTTTATAAAAATTTACAATTTTGTAAGCAATACAAATTTTTAAAATTTTTTCCCTCTACTTAAAAAAATTTAGTTCATTAGTACATGTGTGTAGTACATAATGCTTACCTTTCATGTGGGAAATTGATACACGTACATAACATCTCTTAATTCCTTTTTCATCCACTTTCCCTTTCCTCCCTACCCCCTCTATTCATCCCTTGATACTTTTCTTTTCTTTTTTGCACATGCTTACAGTAAATAACATTTACATTCCTTGTGTAGAGTTGGTATATGTACATAACACATCCTGATTCTTTCTCGTCCCTCATCCTTTCCTTCCCTCCCACCTCCCTTCTTCCTCCTTCTATCTCTTGATCCCTTTCCCATTTGACCCATAATTTTTGTTTCATGGTTTTCTGCTGGCTTTTTTGTGGTGCTGGAGATTGAACCCAGGAGGTTGAACATGCTACTCAAGTGCTACACTAATGAACTATACCTCAGCCCAATTCCATTCCCCTTTGAGAATGGCCTAATACTAACTATGGTATAGGGAGAGAAGGGACCCTTAGTAGGGTTAGAATTAAAGACCTGGGCCCTTCTGAGAAAGTAGAAAAAGCAGCCTGAGTGTGGCTATGTGGCTATGAGCAGTTAGCAGTTTTCAAGCAGCTTTGTGGTTTGAAGCTGACAGGTTATGGTGTTCACACTGGCCTCTGTGCAAACAACACTGTCCCTCCTAGTGCAGGTTGCCACGCTTACCCATACTTCCTCATTAGCCCACAAGACCAAATCCCTAGCAAGCCCCATATCCAATCAATCAAATGTCAACCCTCAGGGAAATGGAGACCGACCCCTACCCCATGAAATAAAACTGCAGCCCTAGATTCAGTGGTGTCTCAGCTCTGGGTCCCACCACTCCTCTGGATGGATCTTTATCACTTTCTCTTGCAATAAGCACAATAAAATTACTTTTGCTTTGCACTGATCTTGTTTTGACTCCTCTTCCTCTTTCTACATTGGAGAGAGAGACAAGACCAGTGAGGGTGAGTCTGTGGACCCCTAGACCCCGAACCACCAGACATAATATAAACAGAGGCTTGTCCAGGATGGGAAGACCACTAGACACAGTATACTCTGCCTAAATGGGAGTAGACATGGGAGGACACTCTGTCCTCTTCTCGGCTCACTTTCTTAGATATCCCACCACCACCACCATGATCTAGCACAGTGGAAACCTAACTGGGCCCCTTTTGAGTGTGCTGGGTCGATTCAGTGCAGTCTGACAAGAAGGCAACTCAAACTTTATCATCATATGGCTTAGTGGCAGATTCATGCTAGAAGGGAAACTATGCTAATGGGAGATTCTTCCGATCTGGTTAGATTTAGGGTGCATGGGTGAGAGGGGAGGAAGGATAGGACTCTCTACATGTCCCACACACTCTGCCTACACACTGTAGGGCAACATTTCTTTCAGACCATTTCTAGCCTCTTTCTTTCACATACAAAGACAGATTATTCTTAAGGAAGTGTTTCTCATGGCCACTTGTCCATTTAGATTCTTCACACCCTCTTGGTCTAGACAGCAAAATTTGTTTTCTGTCATTTGTCACCTATTTTTCCATACTCTGGGAATCCTAGATATTTTGTATAAGGACATTAAAGCCTAATTTGGTCCTAGAGAGGTCATTGTCAGAAGACCCCTCTACCTGCTTCACCTGTTGGAGGTTTTATAAATCTACCCCATCTGAGAATATAAATTAAGGCCTAACCATCCAAAGTCTGACTTGATGACCTATTTTAACTCACATTTCCTAATTTGCCCCTCCTCTGGAGCCCCTGAGTCTCTTGAGAATTGGCTCTGGATTCTTTTCCAACCCATAAGGAAAAGAGCTTTTTGGGAATTGCATACATTTGAGGATTGGAGATATCAGTGCTATTTAGGCCACGAGAAAGGGTCTTTGGGACCTGGGCCTCCTTGGCTGTGGTCAGGAAAATGTCAATGCCACACACCCTATCAGTTTGGGGTAGGTTGGAGTAACAGCAGGGATTTCAGGTAGCACCCAGCCCCAGTACAGTGGACAAGAGACATCTTCTCAAAAGCCAGTTCAGAGGTGGTTTGTTCAGGGATGCATGCCAGAAGGTAGTTTCCATGGGGACAGTAGGAGGTTCAGTGGAACTAAGCCTCCATTTGTCTCCCCCCACCTTTTATTTCCCCACACATGGGTGCCGAATCCTTAGCTGTTCCACTGCACTCTTCCCTGGAATGTCTCCTCAAATACTGGAAAGAATTAAATCCCCAGTCCCTTAAGGAAAAAGACATCTTTTCACTGAGGCATGGGTGCAATACCATTTGGGGGGCTCCCTAAATTTTAACATTATTATTCAGTTAGATTTTTTCTGTAAGGGAGATGGAAAGTGAAATGAGGTGCCCTATGTCCAACTTTCTGCACACTTTGGGACCATCCCAAGTGGGTCTTGACTGCTGAAAAACTGGAATGTATGCAGGACCAGGGGCAAAGAAGGGACAAGAGGGGCACCATGGGGAGATGGGAGCCAGAGCTGGGCTCCTCCTCTTCACTCTTAGAAAAGCCCTACAGCTCCTCCTGCTGGATTACTGCTCCATGGAAACAATTTGAGGGAGGAGAACCAAAACAGGTCCCATTTACTTACTTCAGATTGAAAATTTCATAGATGACCCAGATAAATATATAAAGAGCTTTGGAAAGGGTGACTTCTCCATGTATGTTAACTTGTTTGCCTTTAGTGAATCTCTTAATCAAGGAGAGAGGGAAAGAATCTTAGGGGTGACAGAGCTAACAAAGTATATGCACCCATAGGGGAAAAGGCTTGCCCCTCATCCAAACTTCCATGGGTCTGTGAAATGCCTCCTAAAAACCAGGCCCCTTTACACTTCCTCTGTTACATTAAGAAGAAACTAAGAGAAAACAAGAGTTAAGTGTGTTACCTATGCAAAATTAGGACAGTTTGTCAGAAGGATAAGAACCATCCCCCCACCCACCTCAGTGTTCTTGTGACATCTAAAGGGCACAATATATCTGAGAGTGCACTCTGATTTAAATGCAATTGTCAGGGCTGGGGATTTAGCTCAGTGGCACAGCTGCCTGCCTTGCAAGCTCAAGGTCCCAAGTTCGATCCCCAGTACCAAAAAAAGAAAAAGAAAGAAAGAAAGAAAGGCAATTGTCTTGTATACTTGTCTGTCTGTCCAATATGTGCTTGTAACTGGTTACAACACCTGCTACTGCTCTGTCTTTTTAAAAAAAGAAAATAACTTTTTTTTGCACAATACTCTAATTTTCTTTCTTTGATCTTTTTTTTTTAGCTGTCCATGGAAAATAGTTTTATATAAGTTTAAACAATTAGGTATACAGCTTAATGCTTGTGGTTCACATAACTTAGCAGTGGGGTAATTTAAATAAAGGTAAAAGATGTCTTTAAAAAGATATCTGTTATCTGTCAATCAAAATGATATAGAAATGGGTTTTGTGAATATAGTGCCTATTGTTGTCTACATGTAATAACTTGTTGGTGCACCATTTCTGATCAGTAAAGAGGTCATACTTGGGAAGTTGTTTGTTTTTTTTTTTGTCAGAGTACTGTGTTGACTGTTATGGTCTGAAATCATCTGGGAAAATTGTTAAGGTAAATAAGTGAGGATCCCTAGGGCTTGAAGGGGACTGCTGGACTAGACTCCCCTTGGTGGATAAAAAAGCAGTTGCCCGAAATTTAATTCATTTCAGTTTTGTCCACTGATGGGATTCCCAGTGGTTTTCTTGTTCAAGCCTTATGGAGAAGACACCCTAACAAACCTCGCTGAGTATTATTGTAATACATTTGCATTGACTATCACCAAAAGGTTAAGTTCTTCATTGAAAAAACAATGAGGTTTTCTTATTAAGAGATGCTCAAAGCCCCCCACTGACCAGCAAGCAGACAGTGAGGACCTCAGCCACATGGAGCAGGGCTCCGTCCCACCCACGCCCCACCCCCCAGTGACCAGCTAAGCCTCATGGGCACCTGCAGCAACCCCCCCACCCCGCCTCTGGCCTCCTGGCTGTGCTGGTACCTGGTTCCACACTACAGAGGTACAGGGGTCATAAAGGCCATTGATTTGAGCTCCAGAAGATAGAGCAGAAGTGAACAACAGAAAGAGGGTCTCTCCCAGGCTCCTTGATGAAAATTGAAGCCCACTGGAAAAGTGAAGAAAATCTCTGCAATAAAGGCATACCAGACCACTGTACTTGGTAAGTTGGAGGGATCATTACCTCCCATCAGAACCTGGACTATCTTCAAGGAAAGGGCAGCTATAACCTGCAGTAGAACATTGCAGAGTTCAACCCTGCTTTGCAGGAGGACAGGGAGCTCAACTTGGGACTTGCAGCCAGAAATCTGCCTTAATCTCATGGGTCTGCTACTGGTTTGCTGAGACTCACTGACTTATATCTGTACGCTACTGCCTACATTGTATATTGTGACAGCAGAGACATACCCTGAAGGAGGCCCTTCATTTTTATTTTTTGTTATTTTAAAAATATTATTTTGCTCTTATTTTTAATTTTTATTTTTTCTATTCTTTTCAAATTTTTCTTTTTTCTTCTTATTTTCTTTTCTCTCTCTCTCTCTCTCTCTCTCTCTCTCTCTCTCTCTCTCTCTCTCTCTCTCTCTCTCTCTCTCTCTCTCATTCTCTCACTGTCCTACATTGTTCTTAATCTTCCTTTTTGTTCCTGTTCTGGCCCTAATTCAGATTTCTTCTTTACTTTACTTTTCTTCTCTTTTTCCTTGTCTTGATTGTCATTGGTTTTAAAGGAAAGAAAATATAGTTTCTAGCCTCCTTATTGCTGTTAGGTTGTTCTGTTCTCATATTTGTTCTTTCATTCTGTGTTTTCCTATGTTTTCAACAGTTTCTTAGAGTTTGTGTGATCTTCCTGTGTCATCTGGGCTCACTGCTAAGCTTTCCTTATCCTTCTACCTATCTATTCCTCCCACCCCAACTCCTTCTAACTCCCCATCCTGAAGGGTAAAGTTGCTATATTGAAGAGTTTATTCACTATAAACATATGTTGGGTGGGTCCTCGATTTTGATTTAATTCACACAGTTAAAGGTGATAGATTAATAACTACCACAAATTGTCATTTTCTAAGCTGTGCTTGATGCTATGGTGTTACTGATTGTATCACTTGGGCTAAGGTGTTGTGATTGATCTAATCAGTTGTCCTTTCTGGTATAATGAAAAGGAGACAGCCTCAGAGTCATTAGAGACTCAAATCCTAAAGACCAGCTATATCTGGACGACACTTCTGAGAAGCAATCATTCCACAAGGGTTCTAAATACAAGCAACAAAGATACTTACCATAAGCAATTTTGAAGTATCAGCCCAGAAATTAAACCAAGGACAGTACCAAAAACAAAAATGAGAAGACATTTAAGCAAGGCACAAGCCCAGACCCCCACCCCACCAAAGGGAAATTCTAGGGGAAATGAAGTGGAAAAGTCAGGCAATCAACCACCCAGGCAACCTGAACTGATGGCACATGAAGTAACAAAACAGATGAATGAGGCTTTAAAAAAACTCAAAGCAGAAATAATCTCCTAGATAACTACAGAGATGGTGAGCAGAGTGAAAGACATGATTAGAGGCTCTAGAACAGAAACATAAGAAAATACATGAGCACAGAAACATGATGGAAGCCATGAATACTCAGCATAAGAAAGAAATGGAAACCATGATCATCCAACATAGGAAAGAAATGGAATCCATGAAACAGATTCAAACAGATATTCAGGAGATTAAAATCTCCATTGAAAGCATGCAGAGCAGACTAAGAGAATCTGAAGAGAGAGTATCACTATAGAAGACAGGATTGCAGTTAAGGACCATGAAAACAGAGATTTCTTAAAGATAGTAAGGGACCATGAGAAATCAATCCAGCAGCTGCTAGATGATGCAAAGGAGAATAACATAAGACTGATAGGAGTCCATGAAAAAACAGGAGAAAGTACAATTGACATGAAAAAACTGTTCACAGAAGTAATAGTAGAAAACTTCCCAGACAGAGGTGGAGAATTGGACATAGAGATAAGTGAGGCATATAGAAGTCCAACTACCCATGATTTAAAAAAAACTACATATAGGCATATAATAGTCAAGATCCCAGAAACCCAGCAGAAGAACAAAACTCTACAGGCAGTTAGAGAAAAGAAACAAATCACCTACAAAGGAAAGCCCATCAGAATCATGGCAGACTGCTCAACACAAACCCTCAACTCAAGGAGAGCCTGAAGTATTTCAAGCCCTAAAAGAAAATAACTTCCAACCTAGACTGTTGTATCCTGCAAAATTATCTTTAAAAATAGATGGGGAAATTAGATACTTCCATGACAAAGAACACCTGAGAAATTTCATGAACACCAAACCAGCACTCCAAACAATTTTAAGCAATATCCTAGAAAAAGACAATGAAGGTCACAACTCCATGAGGCCCAACATAGGGGAGCCACCAGGCAAGGTAAGACACTAAAGGGAAAGGGGGAAAAAATAAGAAATAAAAGAGCCAACAACAGTAAAACATCCTCTGACAAGGATGAGTCAATATCTATCAATTATAACTATCAATGTTAATGGCCGCAATTCACCAATCAAAAGAAATAGACTGCCAGAATGGATTAAGAGGCAAAACCCAGCAATATGCTGTATACAAGAAACACACCTAACTCTAAAGGAAATTCATAGACTGAAAGTAAAAGGATGGAAAACAGTTCTCCACACGACAGGAACCCAGAAAAAAGCAGGCGTAGCAGTCTTATTTGCAGACAAAGTAGATTTCAAACCAAAACTAATTAAGAGAGACAAAGATGGTCACTACATCCTTGTGAAGGGAACAATCCAATAGGAAGTGATGACAATCCTAACTATATATGCAGCAAATACGAATGCCCCCAACTATACAAAACAAATATTAATGGACATGAAAAACCAAATAAGCACTAATACACTTGTAATGGGGGACCTCAATACCCCTCTATCACAAATAGACACATCATCTAGACAAAAAATTAACAATGAAGTTCGGAACTGAACCAAGCTATTGAACAAATAGACTTAATAGATGTTTACAGAGTGTTCCATGCCACAAAATCAGAATACACATTCTTTTAGGCTGCACACAGGTCATTCTGCAGAATAGACTACATGCTAGCTCATACATGTCTAAGCTTAGACTACATTCTAGCTTTTACATGTCTAAGTAAATGTAAAAGAATTGAAGTTACCCCCTGTATATTATAAGACCATAGTGCAATAAAATTGGAGGTCAATAACATAAGAAACTGTAAACCCCCCACAAACACATGGAAATGGAATAACACCCTCCTGAACAACCAATGGGTCACAGAGCAAACTGAAGAAGAAATTAAACAGTTTCTATAAGTAAATGATAATGCAAGTACAGCATACAGGAATCTATGGGACACAATGAAAGCAGTTCTACGTGGGAAATTCACAGCAGTGAATGCCCATATTAGGAAAACAGAGAGAACTCACATAAATAACCTTATGCAGAACCTTGAGCTCCTAGAAAAAGAAGAGAATAACAAACACAAAGCTCATACAAGAAAGGAAATTATAAAGATCTGAGGAGAAATCAATGCAATGGAGACTAAGAGAATGATACAAAAAAATTAATGAATCAAAGAGTTGGTTTTTTGAAAGAATAAATAAATTCAATAAACCTTTAGCCAATCTTCTCAAAAAAAGGAAAGAAAAGGCTCAACTTCATGCAATTAAGAATGCAAAAGGTGAAGTCACAACAGATCCAGCAGAAATCCAGGGGATCATCAATACCTACTTAGAGAACCTGTACTCTAATAAAATGGAAAACACAGAAGAAATGGACAGATTCTTAGATACATACGAATTGCCAAAGTTAAACGAAGAAGATATAAAAATTCTAAACACCCCAATTACAATGAGTGAAATTGAAAACATAATTAAAATTTTATGAACAAAGAAAGGCCCAGGTCCTGATGGCTTCACTGCTGAATTCTACAAGACATTTAGAGAAGAACCATCACCACTACTCTTTAAACCCATCAAGGAAATTGAAAGGGAAGCAATACTTCTAAATTCATTTCTGGAAGCAAGTGTTATTTTGATTCCAAAACCAGGGAAAGTGTTATTTTGATTCCAACCAGAAAAGAGAATTACAGGCCAATCTCCCTAATGAAATAGATGTAAATGTCCTCAACAAGATACTGGCAAACATAATACAGAGGGTTGTCAAGAAGGTCATACATCCTGAGCAAGTCAGATTTTTCCCAAGGATGCAAGGATGGTTCAACATATGTGAATCAATAACTGTAATGCACGATATTAACAGAGCCAAGGACAAAAACCATATGATCATCTCAATAGATGCAGGAAAAGCATTTGACAAAATCCAACACCCATTCATGATAAAGAGAAAACCTACAGAAAATTGGAATAGAAGGTCTTTATGTCAACCTGATTAAGGCTATCTATGAAAAACCAACAGCCAACATCATACTAAAAGGTCAAAAACTGAAAACTTTCACACTAAAATCAGGAACAAGACAAGAATGCCCACTATCACCACTCCTGTTCAATATAATTCTGAAAACATTAGGCACAGTAATTAGAAAAGAGAAAGAAATCAAAGGAATAAAGATAGGAAAGGAAGAAGTGAAACTGTCATTATTTGCTGATGATATGATACTTTACGTAGAAGATCCAAAAAATTCTGCCAAAAGACTTCTAGACTTAATTGACAGATTTAGTAGAGTAGCTCGATACAAGCCCAAAACTTAAAAAACAATAGCCTTCTTGTACACAAATAACAGAATCACTGAGAGAGAAATTAGGGAAAGAATTCTTTTTATAATAGCATCCAAAAAAATGAAATATCTAGGAATCAATCTAACAAAGGAATCAAAAGATCTCTACACTGAAAACTCAGCACTTTGAAAAAAGAGATTGGAGAGAATATAAGAAAATGGAAAAACATTCCTTGTTCCTGGGTAGGAAGAACCAATATAGTGAAAATGTCCATACTTCCAAAACTGCTGTATAGATTTAATGCAATCCCAATTGAAATTCCAACAACATATTTCACAGAACAAGAGAAAACAATCCAAAAATTCATTTGGAACCAGAAGTGACCTAGAATAGCAAAAGCAATTCTAGGCAACAGAAACATGACTGGGGGTATCACAATCCCTAACTTGAAACTATGGTACAAATCCACTGTGATGAAAACAGCACGATGCTGGCAAAGAAACAGACCTGAGGATCTGTGGAATAGATTAGAAGATATAGAAACAACTCCAGACATATTCAGCTACCTCATCTTTGACAAAGGAGCCAACCACCCTCCCTGGAGGAAAGATAGCCTATTTAATAAATGGTGTTGGAAAAACTGCCAAAAGATTAAAACTAGACCCATATCTATCTATCTCCATGCACTAAACTAAGATCAAAGTGGATTAAAGATCTAAATATTAAAATAGAGACACTAAACTTGCTGGAAGATAAGTTAGGTAGAACTCTTGAAGACACTGGCATAGGAAAAGACTTTATGAACAAAACCTCAGTAGCATAGGAACTAGCACAAAGAATCAACAACTGGGATCTCATCTTATTAAAAAAGCTTCTTTTCTGCAAGAGAAACCACCAACAAAGCTAAGAGACAACCTACAATGTGGGAAAAAATTTTACCAGCTGTTCCTCAGACAAAGGTCTACTATCTAGAATATATAAAGAACATTAAAAAATCAGACACCCAAATTTAAAGACCCAATTAAAAAATGGGCAATTTGAAATGAACAGACATTTTTCAGACAAAGAAGTAAAATCAACAAATAAACACATGAAAAAGTGTGCAACCTCACTGGCCATGTGAGAAATGCAGATGAAAACAACACTGAGATTCCACCTCACTCCAAAAAGAATGGCTGCTATCAAGAAATCAACCAATAAGAAATGTTGGTGGGGTTGTGGGGAGAAAGGAAACCTTCTCCATTGTTGGTGTGAGTGCAGAGTGGTGCAACCACTGTGGAAATCAGTATGAGGATACCTCAAAGATCTAAGACTAGAGGTCCCATTTCACCCAGCTGTTCCCCTGTTGGGTATCTTCCCAAAAGAATTAAAAGAATCATACCACAGCAATATATGTGCACCCATGTTTATAGCGGCACAGTGTGTAATAGCTAAAGCTTGGAAACAGCTCCAGTGCCCATCAACTGGAAAGTGGATAAAGAAGATGTGGTTTTTCAATAAAATGGAGTACTACTTAGCCATAAAGAATGACAAACTAGAGATATTTATAGCTATATAGATGCATATTGAGGCCATACCCTTAAGTGAAATAAATAGGACACACACGTGTAAATACCGAATAGTTTCTCTAGTGTGAGAAACTGAATGTGTAAATAAATGATTGAAATTAAAATGATTGAAATGAATAATTGATAATTTGAAATAGGAAGAAAAGTTCCAATGGGGTAGGGGAAGTGGGATGGGAAGGGGAAAGGAAAGAAGGGAAAGAAAAATTATGAGGAAAGGAAATAATGGAAACAAACTCTTTGTAAATAGGGAAGGGTGGGGATGTGAAGGAGTATAGGGAGTGGGGAAAAAATAAGAACCAGGATATATCATGTACAGGTATGAGTACCCAATGATAAATATAAATGTATTGTATACCTAAAATGTACCAATAAAAGAAATTAAGGAAAAAATAAAATAAAATTAATTGGCACAGACCAAAAAAATGTTCTTTCAAAATAAATCATTTCACCAGAAAAAAAAAGAGATGCTCAAACACTGTGCAGTCCAGGCAGTGTCACTCTAAAAACTAAAGATTAGATGTAACTCTAAGAGGTGCACCTATGGACAGGTGTATTCTTGGATGACAGTCTATTGAAGGATGACAAATTTGAGTAAAGTTTATGTCATTTAATATCTTGTAATAAATAAAGATGACTATGACTGACTAGAAGTTGTTCTATAATAAGTTAAACATTTTAATGTGTTTCAGAGATAACAAAATTTACTTGTTCTAATACAATAATGTCATCATAATTCTTATGCTAAAATGTTGTGCTGCCCTCAGTCTCCAGTTTTCTCTGTAAAGTATTATAATTGTTCTCTGTTAACATTCTGCAGAAACTCAAATTTCTAAGACCACCATGATTGGTAAGAAATAACAGTTGTCTGGTCATATTATTTATTTCAAAATGTTCAATATTTAGATACAATCATAACATTAAACCTACTGCTGCCTTAACAATACTGGTGTAACTAACACTTCTGCATTTCAACAACTGAGGTTTGTTGAGAACCAGGAAAAAAGATAACTGGGCCAAGAAGACTGCCAATATTTTGGCCACGGCCCTCCAAGATCAACAAGGTCCCAGAACAAGACAGGACCTTTCCTACCAGATCCTACAATTTTGGTAAGTGTTTTAGTTACTTTTCTCTCATTGCTGAAACAAAATATCTGACACCCAAAGTTAAAGGAGGATAGGTTTATTTGCCTTACAGTTCATAGAGGTTTCAGTCTATAATTGGCTGGCTCTAAGTCAGGGTGGCAGAGAGGCAAAAATTCATGGTGGTAGAAGACATCAAAAACAACAAGAGACCTTAATATCATCTTTCTACCTCTTTTATCTTATTCACACTATTTAGGGTGGGTAGCACTCATGCCCTTAATCCTAGTGCTCTTGGGAGTAGCTCCACCATGAATCAATCAAACAGTCTAGATTCAACCACTTCTGAAAAAGCATGAGGCTTTGGGGGAACATCTAAACACAAGCCATAACAATAAGTCATCCAACCTCCTGGGCAAGAAGATAATTGGACCCCCCAAAATAAAAATCAACCAAGGCACACTGTGCTAAAAAAAAAAAAGAGGGTCATCAGAGAGGAAAAAATTCTTTCCTGCTTCTATGGGAAGCCAGATGGTCAAGCAAGACCATGACCCATCCTGACAGCTGACACTGAAAAAGGAGCTAAGAGGCTCTGCACATGGTTTCGCAAACTCTGGAGAGCCTTAACTGACCTTGATATTTGGCAAGAATTTAATTTTGATTATTACAGGTCTCACTTTAACTTGGTCTTGAACATCCAGCAAGAAAGCATAACCAAATATATAAAAGTAATAATAATATAGACTAAACATAAAACGGGGCTCCAATCACTAACACCTGCTGCCATAGTTTCAAGCCACACAAGTCTAGTAGCTAGATGGATACACTTGTCCTTTCCATACTAGTGCACATGCTTTGGTCATATGAGCTTTAATCTCTTTGTAGAGTTTGTTTTTTACTAGATGCTTCCAAATTCCAAGTGATCATGCAGACGGTCCTCCAGATGGTGCCAGCCATCTCCTTCCCTCTACCATGGCCTGTTAGATTGATGTTCCAATAGACATCATCCAGCTGACACCCCCTTTTAGGCAGAAGTAGCCAGAGCAGTTGTCACCCCTGATCTCAACACCACTTAGATGGTGGTTTCCAAAGGGAGAAATGTAAGGACAGAAGAGACCCTTAGGATTGGAATTAAAGACCAGGGCCCTTCTTAGAGAGCAGAAAAAGCAGCCTGAGTGTGGCTATGTGGCTATGAGCAGTTAGCAGTTTTCAAGCAGCTTTGTGGTTTGAAGCTGACAGGTTATGGTGTTCACACTGGCCTCTGTGCAAGCAACACTGTCCCTCCTAGTGCAGGTTGCCACGCTTACCCATACTTCCTCATTAGCCCACAAGACCAAATCCCTAGCAAGCCCTATATCCAATCAATCAAATGTCAACCCTCAGGGAAATGGAGACAGACTCCTAGCCCATAAAATAAAACTGCAGCCCTAGATTCAGTGGTGTCTCAGCTCTGGGTCCCACCACTCCTCTGGATGGATCTTTATCACTTTCTCTTGCAATAAGCACAATAAAATTACTTTTGTTTTGCACTGAACTTGTTTTGACTCCTCTCCCTCTTTCTACATTGGAGAGAGAGACAAGCCCAGTGAGGGTGAGTCTGTGGACCCCTAGACCCCAGACCCACTGGATGTAACAATAATATCTTTTATTTTACTCTGGGTTTCTCATAAGAGAAACAATGTGATATTTAAGCTGTGTGTATGACTTATTTCACTTGTAATAGATCCAGTCTATAACTCATAATGTTTCACAGGACCTTAACATATTTTTGATTCAAAACAATGTAAAGTTTCAGGGTTTTTGAGCTCGCTCCTTCACCACTCTGAGGAGCTGCTACTGTCACAGTGTCTACACCATCTGCTGAGACAAGCATATGCTCCAGCACTCATTCTATGAACTCAGGGTTCTGGGACCCACCCTGTGCGGCCACAGCATCACCCGTGCACGGAGAGGGACAACCCAGAGCTTGGTCCTTACCCAGTGCCTGCCACAACCTCCCTAGCATCTCAGTCATCCATTGCTCAGAGCTAGCACAGGACCCTGCCCTGAGGTCTATTCCACCATTCCTGCTGCTGGCACTCTAGTCCCTCCAGGGTTGGAAGAACTCACAACTGGGAATACCAGAAGGCCAGCTCTTTAAGGCAGAGAGGCCAGGAAGTTGATGACATCAGAGGAAGAACTCAGCACTGCCAGACTCGGGGGAGCCCAAATTCTCCCTGGTGCAGAAGTTGTGTACCCAGAATCCTTAGTGTGATTTCCCCTTGGACTATCATACCCAGTCTTCTGTGGGGCCACAGAATTATATGCCCAAAATCCTCAGAGTAATTTTCTCATGAACTGCAAGACCCAGAATTTTCCATGGGGCTATAAGACTATGGTACCCAAAATCCTCAGCATGATTTCCTCCTGGACAACCATACCCAGAATGCTTTGCAAGGCCATAGGCCTACACATCCAGACTCCTCAGTAATTTTTCCATAGACTACCATAACCAGAATATTTCTGTGGCCACAAGACTACCGTACCCAGAGTTATCCCTGTGGATGACCATACCCAGAATCCATTAGGCAGATGCAAGCCAATAGTACTCAAAATCTTTGCCATTTTTTTTCCAAACATGGACATTATTCAGGATCCTTGGCATGCCTATTGAGAAAACTGTAAGACTTAGAATATATAGTCTGCTACTATGGCTATGGTATCCCAAATTTGGACATTTTCCCCAAAGGTCTATGGTACACTGAGGACTTCCACAAACCTGTCAAAAGCTACAATACGCAGAATCCTCAACACAGCTGTGGAGTGTGATACCCATAATCCCTTGTGCATTGCCTAAGCAATGACTACCATATTCAGAATCCTCAGTATTCTCCTTCAATAACTATAACACCACAAAGCCTCCCTGTGGCAGCCTGATACCTAGAATCAAAGATATGTTCCTGTCACCAAGGACTACATTACCCAGAATCCTTGGTGTTCCTGCCCCAGAAAACTACTGTACTCAGACTTTACAGCAACATCTTTGATATCAAGAGCCCTAGGTGTGTTTTGCCAAGGACCATGGTGCTAATTACCCTCCGTGTCCCCTTCTCCCCCAAACTAGGGCTATGATACCCAGAATCTTCTGCCAAGGACTATAATAGGTAGAATCCTCTCTGTTGTAATGGACTAGAAATGTAGAATCCCTGGGAGTCTCCATAGATCCACCTCTTAGGACCTAAACCCAGGTGTTCACCCAGGTGTGCATGACAAGTCCTTTCTCAGATCTGCTAGGGGGTCTGAAGGTTTTTGGTCCAAGAGGGCTATTTTCCAGGCCTTGGTTTCTTATTTTTAGGAGCTTATGCATACATTGGGTACATTTGCCATTTCTGTGATACAGGTAGTTTTCCTAGTGTCTTTGGACTTTGCTCTTACTATTTTTCCTATACAAAACTTAATTTCTTATTCCTTTTATGTGTCTTATTTTTAAATTCAGCATTTTGAGTCTTAATTGGGAAAATGTTTCCTCAGAGCTTTTTTTTTTCCTACAGGTTTTGTGGCTTTGTTTCTTGCATTTAGATCTCTTAGTACTTTGAATTTGTACAGATATATAACAGCAGTACAAATCCAGTGTTAACTTTTTCCTAGTTTATATCAATTTCCCAAATTAGTTTCTCTAAAAATACAGTCCTTATGTTTTTATTTATTGCTTTAAATACAATGTAATAAAGTGTACAATGTACTACATTTCATTTATTTTTGCACATGGGTCAATTTCTAGGGCTTATTTTTTCTTTTACACTAGTTTATATAATTGTTGACCACCAAAACTATCATAATCTTTTAATTATGGAAGGGTTATAATTTGCTAATATCTTTTAGGGGTAACCAGAGCTTGTTAACATTATTTTCAGTATCTCACTAGTTACATCTGCTGTTTTAATTTTATAAATGAACTGTTGTGGTTTTAATTCCAACATAAAAATTAATAACTGAAAGTTAATCCCATTTGTGAAATATTAAATAGGTAGTTTAAGAGGAATCTTAGGGGGTGATTAGGAAATGAGCGAATTAATCCAGTCATAGATCCAATGACTCATGAGGAGAGGGGTTTTTTAACAAGCCAATTTGGAAAAGTCTCAAGCAGGAGCAGGTGGTGCAGGGATCCAGACCCCGCGTAGCACAGGCCATCGTTCTGAGCTCAGGAATGGTACAGAGGTGAGCAGCAGAGAGAGGGCCTCTCTGAGGGCTATTGCTGAGAATGAAAGCGCACTAGGAGAGGAAATGAAGAGAGTCATTGCAATAAAGACGCAGTAGACTGCAGTGGTTGATGAGTCTTTGGGAGCCTGGATTCACAGCAAGAGAAGGGCCACTCAAGCTTGCAGTGGAACCCTGCAGAGTTCAAACCCCCAAGAGGTCAGGAATCTTACTTCCAGCCTCACAGCCAGAAACCAGCCTGAATTTCAGTGGACTATGGCTGGCTCTCTGAGATTAATCAACTCAGATCTGTACACTGCCCATATTGTCTACTAATGACAACGGAAACATGCCTTGAAAGGGACATTTTTTTCTTTCTTATTTTTTTTTCATTAAGTTTATTGGTGCACTTTAGGTATATAATATGATGACATTCATCATTGGGAATTTGTACCTTTACATGATATATCTTGATTCTTATTTTTCCCCCTTCCCCTGCCCTCCCTTCAACCCCTCCACCCCTCCCTATTTACAAAGACTTTGTTTCCATTTTTTCCTTTTCTCATATTTATTCCCTTCCATTCTTTCCTTTCCCCTACTCTTCCCACTTCCTTTTCCCCTTTACACTTTTCTTCCTATTTCACATTATCTATTATATATTTTGATTCTTATTTACACTTTCAGCCTCTCACACCAGAGAAACTATTCAGTATTTACACGTGTGTTCTATTTATTTCATTTGACAGTATGGCCTCCATGTACATCCAATTAACTATAAATGACTCTAGTTTGTCATTCTTTATGGCTGAGTAGTACTCCATTTTATAAAAAACAACCCATGCCTTTTTTTCCCCGTAAAGTTTATTGGTACATATTAGGTATACAATACAGTTACATTCATCATTGGGATCTTGTACCTTTGCAATATATATCTTGGTTCTTATTTTTTCCCCATTCCCTTGCCCTCCCTTCACCCCCTCCACCCTTCCCTATTTGCAAAGGCTTTGTTTCCACTTTTTCCTTTTCTCATATTATTTCTTTTCCCTTCTTTCCTTTCCCATACCCCTCCCACTTCCCCTACTCCTTTAGAACATTTCTTCCTATTTAACAATATCAATTGTACATTTTAGGGGACAGGGATTTAGCTCAGTGGTTTCGCTGCCTGCTGTGCAAGTGCAAGGACCCAAGTTCGATCCCTGGTACCAAAACATATATATATATACATTTTGAAACTTATTTACACTTTTAGTTTTTCATACCAGAGAAACTATTTGGTATTTACACGTGTGCCCTATTTATTTCACTTAAGAGTATGGCCTCAATGTGCATCCATTTAGCTATAAATGTCTGTACTTTCTCGTTCTTTATGGCTGAGGAGTACTGAGTAGTACTCCATTTTATAAAAAAACCCCACATCTTCTTTATCTAGTCTCCAGTTGATGGGCAATTCAGCTCTTTCCAAGTTTTAGCTATTACAAACTGTGCCCCAAAACCCTGCTGCTTTTAGTTCTTTGTTTATTTCCGATGCCCATTTTTGAATTGGATCTTTATATATGTGGTGTCTAATTTTTTTGAGTTCTTTATATAGTCTAGATAGTTGACCTTTGTCTGAGGAACAGCTGGTAAAAATTTTTTCCCACCTTGTAGGTTGTCTCTTGGCTCTGTTGGTAGTTTCTCTTGCAGTGCAGAAGCTTTTTAAAAAGATGAGATGAGAGTTGTTGATTCTTTGTGTTAGTTCCCAAAAACCACATCTTTTTTAACCAGGTTCCAGTTGATGGGCAATTGGGCTGTTTCCAAGTTCTAACTATTACAAACTGTGCCGCTATAAACATGGGTGAACATATATCAATGTGGTATGATTCTTTTAATTCCTGGGGAAAGATACCCAGCAGGGGAACAGCTGGGCCAAATGGGATTTCTAATCCTAGTTGTTTGAGGTATCTCCATATGGATATCCACAGTGGTTGCACCAGTCTGCACTCCCACCAACAACAGAGAAGGGTTCCTTTCTCCCCACAACCCCACTAGCATTTGTTATCAGTTGATTTCTTGATAGTCACCATTCTTTCTGGAGTGAAGTGGAATCTCAGTGTTGTTTTCATCTGCATCTCTTGAATGACCAGCGATGTTGAACATTTTTTTCATATATTTATTTGCTGCTTTTATTTCTTTGTTGAGAAATGTCTGTTCATTTCAGATGCCCATTTTTGAATTGGGTCTTTGAATTTGGGGTGTCTGTTTTTTAAAGTTCTTTATATATTCTAGATAGTAGACCTTTGTCTGAGGAACAGGTGGTAAAATTTTTTTCTCACATTGTAGATTGTCCCTCAGCTCTGTTGGTGGTTTTCCTTGCAATACAGAAGCTTTTTAATAGGATGAGATCCCAGTATTTGACTCTCTGTGCTAGTTCCCATGCTACTGAGGTTTTGTTCATAAAGTCTTTTCCTATCCCAATGTCTTCAAGAATTCTACATAATCTATCTTCCAGCAAGGTTAGTGTTTCATTTTTATTTTAATTTAGTGCATGTTGATAGATATGGGTCTAGTTTTAACCTGTGGCGTGTTGAAAGCCAGTTTTTCCAGCACTTATTAAAGAGGCTATCTTTCCTCCAGTGAGGATGGTTGGCTCCTTTGTCAAAGATAAGGTGGCTGAATATGTCTGGCCTTGTGTCTGAATCTTCTAATCTATTCCACTGATCCTCAGGTCTGTTTCTTTGCCAGTACCATGCTGTTTTTACCACAGTAGCTTTGTAGTATAGTTTCATGTTGGGGATTATGATACCCCCTGTCATGTGTTTGTTGCCTATAATTGCTTTCGCTATGCTGGGGCTCTTCTTGGTGCAAATGAATTTTTGGATTGTTTTCTCTAGTTCTGTGAAATATACTGTTGGGATTTCAATTGAGATTGCATTGAATCTGTATATCAATTCTGGAAGTATGGACATTTTCCCTATATTGGTTCTTCCTACCCAGGAACAAGGGATGTCTTTCCATTTTCTTATATCCTCTTCGATCTCTTTTTTCAGAGTGTTGTAGTTCTCAGTGTAGAGGTCTTTTGCTTCCTTCATTAGATTGATTCCTAGATATTTCATTTTTTTGGATGCTATTGTGAAAGGAATTGTTTCCCCAGTTTCTCTCTCAGTGAGTCTCTCATTTGTGGACAAGAATGCTATTGATTTTTGAGTGTTGACCTTGTATCCAGCTACTCTACTGAATTTGGTTATTAAGTCTAGAAGACTTTTGGTGGAGTTCTTGGGGTCTTTTATATAGAGTATCATGTTATCTGCAAATAATGACAATTTAAATTCTTCATTTTCTTTCTTTATTTATTGTATTTCTTTCTCTTGTCTAATTGCTGTGGCTAATGTTTCCAGAACAATATTGAATAGGAGTGGTGACAGTGGACATCCTTGTCTTGTTCCTGATTTTAGCATGAAAGCTTTCAGTTTTTGACCATTTAGTATGATGTTGGCTGTTGGTTTTTCATAGATAGCCTTTAACAGATTGAGATAAAGACTATCTATTCCAATTTTCTGTAGAGTTTTCATTATGAATGTGTGTTGGATTGTGTCGAATGCTTTTCCTGCATCTATTGAGGTGATCATATGGTTTTTGTTCTTGAATCTCAATCTGAGAAAGAGAGATCTTCTCAGATCATCTCTAGAAAGAATGTTGATAATGAAGAGCTACAAAACAGAGGAAAGCAGGTGACCATGTACATAGTGTGCACATAGTATTCTGTATACATAGTGTTAGGGATTTTGTCCTTTCTGAGGCTCTTATTGGTTGGCAGATGCTGTTTTCTTGAAAGTAGTTCTGATATGCAAAGACTTAACAGACGTCAGAATGAAATATGTACTTGAATATTTAATATTCATATTTCAATATGGAATATGTATTTGAAGGAATATTGTAATATAGATTTCAGACAAATGGGTGGATGCATATATAAGTTTATTTACTCTAGGCACCTAAAATTAGTATCATTATTCTTAATATTATTAATTTTGTTTTGGGGACAAAATAGACTTATAGACATACAGACTTTAAGGAGAAAAGATTTTTGCTCACACTTTCTTTGAACAATAGAATTTTTCCAATTAATTGTATTTCTTTCTACTTTGGTTTCTTTTGAAAATGTTAATTATATCCATACATTCTTTGTACCTTTTATTCTATTAATAACAAAATAATTAATTTTTTCCAGTAATTTTTAATATGGTAAAAAAAATGGTGGTTGAACAATTTACATAGGACTTCTAGGTTTCTATGTAGTTGATAATACATACTGACCTTTACAGCAAAATGTTTGTGAGAGATATATTCATCATCTGAGAGATATATATTTGAGATATATTTTGAGAGATATATACTTATAATTTGTGTTCTTCTTGTGAATGACTTTGCTTTATTGTATTTACATAGTTTTATCACTTCTTGGCCTTTTGACTAGGATCAAGTATAGTTTTAGTGAGTATTAAACCTATAAGGCACACTTCTCCAGTGATCTTGTCTTTCACAGCATTTATCTCTCTGTTATTGCTCTGAAATGTTATATCTTTATTCTTTTATTATTTGTGAATAATGCTTCTTCCATTTCAGTCTTTATGTCATTTTCTTATTCTTGCTTTATAACACCACATGACGCCAGGGATTTAACTCAGTGGCACTGTGCCTGCCTCGCAAGTGCAAGGTCCTGAGTTTGATCCCTGGTACTGGGAAAAAATAAACAAAAACAAAAACAAAAATATAGCATCATGCAAATTTTGGTTTCATATGAAAGAAAAATGAAAACAGTTAATGTACTTGACTTACTTCTGATCCTAAAATAATACATGTATAGTGTCTCCATATCGTGTCCTTTGTGCTTGTTTTCTGATATATTTGCTTTATATAGTAATTGAGCCCCTTTTAAGAAATAATGAAAATTGCATTTTAGAAAATATTTTAGGTTGATCAAGATAATTACATGAGGATTTTCTTTGATTTGTGTGATGAATTTCATGACAGGTTTCTGATGGTGAATCAACTTTTCATTTGATAAGATAAACACCACTTAAATATAGTATAGTGTGTGTGTGTATGTGTGTGTGTGTGTGTGTGTGTGTGTAAGTGCATTTTACTGTGGATTCAACCTAGGGCCTCACAAAGGCTAGGCACCCATGTGACCACTTAGTTACATGCCAAGATGAAAAAGTGTTTTGTAATACACTGTTGTGTTTCTAGGTAATCTATTATCCTGGATTTGAAAAACTTCTAAGGTGTAAAGGGCCTATAACTGCCTTGTCTCACAATGTTACCTGATTTTAGGTAAAGATTGCACTAACTTGATTAAATGAGCTTCACAGATTTCTTTATTACAGATATAAGACCATGCCCAGCTGAGTATATCTTTTTATTAAAATTTCCTTATTAACACAAACATGCATTATATAATGAATACACAGATCACTGTTGATCAATATCTTAGAACTTGCAATGAATCACTTGGAAACTTACTGGAAAATCAACTTATGGAGAGACGCATTTTTATTGCCACTTCAGTTGCTTGCCAACTTATTTGATTCTCCAACATTCCCCTTTATCTTGTATCAGATATGAAATATTATATATAAGAATTAATTTATGTGCTATCTAAAATTTATTGTCATGACTTTGTTACAATTTTTTCTTTTAAAATATCCTTTGTTAGCCTTGTTCAATGGTGTGCATTGTAATTCCAGCATTCAGGAGGCTGACACAGAAGATCAACAGTTGATGTCCCCCATAGACTGAGACCTTTTCTCAGAAATTAAAATATAATTGATTTTTGTAATTAATTCTCTATGTCTTACTATTACTGCTTTTGTGTCCTTACTACCTGTCTTGTATATCTTTGCCAATATTTTGATTCCTATTACATTATTTGTTGTAATTTTTTGGATTTTCTTGCTTCACATATTCCTTATATGCTGCATATTTATCTAAAATTATGTTTATTTCAAACTTTGACCTTACATACTAAAATTATCATCGAATTTTCAAATGACATTTCTTAATTCTTTTTTCAACGCTCTCCCTCCAACTCCTTGTACTTGCAAGTCTTGGCCCCTTTTCATATATATGAGAAGACACCTAAAAATATATTTTGCATCAAATACACAAAGGTAGGTTGGGAATGTGGTTCAGAAGTAGTCAATGACAACTGTGACTGAGGTCCTGGACCCCCCCCCACACACACACACACTAAGAAAATAAAACATCAGATTTTTAAAGCTACTCCTTTCCTATAATTTCTCATTTTTGTGTATTATAATTTCTATAAAGTTTATAATTTATTATTGAAGAAAGACTTCATATGTTCTCACCGAATATTTTGTAAAAGTTGTGTATTTGTTTGGAAAAACATGTATTATTTATTTATAATCTAAACATATCTTTAATACCTACATTATGAATATTATTAAGTATATTAAAATGAAGGATTCCTACATTGCATTTCTGAAATCTGTTAAAATATGCAAGTACAGTTATCTGCCCATGAATTATTAATTTATCTGGTTCTACTTCTCTCTCCATGAAGTCATAGGGTTTACTAGTTGAATTCCAGGGAATTTACAAAATATATTTGTGATTTTATGCTGGTGGCCTAGCAAAATAAACTCAGGTTAAGTTGCCCATTTCATCCTTGAAGTTGTGATCTCCTTAGAGTCCCAAGAAGCTGGGTCTGCAAGTGTGTAGCCCTATCCCTAGTTTCCTTCATATTTTATAGAACAGGAAATAAGCTGTTTGAAATGAGTATTATAAACTTAGAATAAAAATAAGTTTAAATTAATACATTTCAAATAATCAATTAAGAGATAAACACTGTCAGAGAAAACATTTTATAAAGCAACCAAATTCAATGTATATTTCATAGAACATGCATACTGTGAAAAGCCTTATACCCTGATCATCCATAACTGTCTGAAATGGTTCCAAATGCATGTCCTTTCCTGCAGTCAGTCTTAATAAAATCTAAACAGTTTTAAAACTCTGGCTGGGGCCTCAATATATTGGTCTCATTTTACTCTATCTTCATGGTGAATGTGAAGGCCATTATTACAGAATAGATGAGGGAAAAGATAAAGTAATGCAGAAGATGCCATTCAATAACATAGAATAATTTATTTGCTATTTTATTTGTGTCACAGCCTAAGCTTTCATCATTGTATCATCATTCTCTTTTGAATCTCAACAGATACAGCAGCCCTGCTTGTTCATCAGAACTATTACCTTTTTTCTCAGTTTATCCTCTTTGGGTTCTTGGCTTTCCTGTGGCCATTGCAGCTAGCTCTTTTCTGCTTTCCTGCCTGTTCACACTGCTGTGAAATCTCATCAGGGTAATGTCTAGAGTGAATGTACAGTACCCACATCCACGAACCTATTCTTGTCTTACTTATGTAACAATGCGTTCGGTGTAATCATCCATGCTTGTCAACCTGTGCACCCCAAATTCTGTGGTCACATTTGTGGTCTCAGCCAAATGTTCTTCTTCTGCATTTGATACACTCAAGCCTTGCTCCTGGCTATGATTGATGTCCACTATGAGTAGTACTCCACTGTGCAGAAATATTTTCTTCATTCATCTGTTGATGGACCTGAATGTTGCTTCCAATGTATAACTATTATAAATTGAGCTTCTATAAATATGTTTATGCATATATCACTGTAATATGATTCTTTCACTCAAGAAGATACTTAGAAGGGAAAAGCTAGGTTTATTTTTTGAGGCATTTCCATACTGATTTTCATATATGTTTACAAGTTTACACTCCCACCAACAATAAAAGGGTTCCTTTTTCCATGCAGTCTCTCCAGTATTTATTATTGGTTGATTTTCTTGAAAGTACCCATTCTTTCTAGACTGAGAATCTTTGTTGTTTGGATTTGCATTTCTGGAATGGCCAGTGTTGTTTAACGTTTTTGCATATTTATTGGCTAGATGCACTTTTTCACCTGAGAATTGTCTATTCATTGTAGATGTCTATCTATTGATTCTTTAAATTTGGGGGTCTAATTTTTTGAGTTCTTTGAATATTGAGGAATTAGTCCTCTGAGAAGTCACTGGCATTTTTTTTTTGCCATTCTGTAGGTTGTCTCTTCACTCTGTTGTTTCTTTGATTGTGCAGAAGCTTTTTAATTTGATGTGATTCCATCTGTTGATTCTTGGTATCATTTTTTGTGCAACTGATATTCAGCAAGTCTTTACGTACACCTATGTCCTCAATAGTTTTACCCATTGTGGCTTCCAGCAAATTTCTGTTTTTATATTTAGATCTTTTATTCATTTGATTTTAGTTTAATGCATGGTGATAAATAGGTTCAATCTCCAGCATGTGAAGAGCCAGCACTTTCAGCACCATTTATAAAAGAGGCTGTCAAACTTCTAGTGAAAGTATTTGGCCTCTTTTTGAAAAATAAGATACCTGAGTGTGCCTAGAATTGTTTCTCCATCTTCTATTCTGTTCCACTCATACACTCTTCTTTTTTGACAATATCATGCCATCTTTATCACTGAAACTTTGTAGTATAATTTGAAATCTGGGATTGTGATGACTCCCACCTTGCCTTTGTTGCCCAGAATTTCTTTTGCTATTCCAGTTATATTCTGTTTTCACATTAATTGTAGGATTGTTTTCGCTAAATTTTTGAGAAATGCTATTAGCATTTTGATTGGGATTACATTAAATATGTACAATAGTTTTGGAATTATGGCCATTTAAACTATATTAGTTCTGCCCATCCAGGAACAAGAGATATCTTCCCATTTTCTGTCTTTTTTCTATTCTTTTTTGGAGTACTATAATTTTCACTGCAGAGGTCTTTCACTTTCTTGGTTATTATTGCTAAGTATTTCATTTTTCTGGATGCTATTGTGAAAGGTACTGTTTTCCTAAATTCTCCCTCAGTCAGTTTATTACTGGTGTACATATATGCTGTTGATTTTTGAGTGCCGACTTTTCATCCTGTTGTACTACTGAATTTTGTTATTAATTTTAGGAGCATTTTGGTGATTTTGGGGGTCCTCTATATAAATGATTGTGCCATTTGAAAATCATTTTAATTTAATTTCTTCCTTTCTTATGTCTTTTATTTCTTTCTCCTGATTATTCTGCTTGATTTGAGAACTATAATGAATGGGCCTGGTGAGCATCCTTACCTTGCTCCTGATTTTAAATGAAAAGTTTCCAGCTTTTCCTCATTTAATTTGATGTTGGCTGTTGGTTAGTTATAGGTGGCTTTTATAAGATTGAGATAAAAACCCATCCATATTTTTGTCAGAATTAGGATTTTATCAAACAGGTTTTTTTGCATTGATTGATATGATCATGTGATATTTGTCCTTGTTACTGTTCATGTGACATCTTACCTTGATGGATTTGCTTATATTGAACTATCCCTGCATCCGTATGATAAAGCCTATGATAAAGTCATGATGCATGATCTCTTTTTTTTTTTCTAAAAATGTTTTATGATAACTACCCAAAAAGTCAAATGCAAAGGAGTGCAAGAGATTAACCGCACACTAGAAGCTCAGAGGATTAGCTGAGGGCCTGGATCCCAGCAGTTTCCCACTCAAGTCCAGCTAAAGGCTGAGAGTCCAACACAATGTCTTCCCGGAGTCCACCAGTGGCCTACAGCCCAGGGCAATGTCTCATGCTTGTCCGTGTTGAGGATCTGCACCTGGAAGGCCCAAAGGCCGGTGGTGCAAGCCAGAAAATGTATGCTGGTGAGATGAAGGATTTGTGCCACCAAGCTGAAGGATCCACACTGGAGCCAGGAAGTGATGCTTATGGTGAAGATCAGAGCTCCCCTGATGAGAACAGCAGTCATTCCCAGAGACAGTGAGGTCCTGGGCTCCTCCTCTGACGACAACAGCCTAGTTTGCATCAGGAAAATCATCTGCACCAAGCTGCTCCTAGAAAATCAACAGGCCAACTTGCCAAAGATTAAAACTAGACCTATATCTCTCACCATGCACTAAACTAAAATCAAAATGGATTAAAGATCTAAATCTTAAAATAGAAACTCTGAACCAGTTGGAACAGAGGTTAGGTAGAACCCTTGAAGACATCGGTGTAGGATAAGATTTTATGAACAAAACCTCAGTTGCCCGTGAACTAGCACAAACAATCAACAAGTGGGATCGCTTCTTATTAAAAAGCTTCTGCATAGCAAGAGAAACCACCAGCAGTGTGAAGAGACAACCCACAATGTGGGAAAAAATCTTCACCTGTTCTTCCTCAGACAAAGGTCTACTATCTCGAATCTATAAAGAACTTAAAAAGATGATGCATGATCTCTTTAAAGATTTGGTGCATTCTGTTTGCCAGTATCTTATTGTAGACTGTTGTAAAGGAGACTGGCCTGTAACTCTCTTTTTTCAGTTG
This sequence comes from Heterocephalus glaber, assembly GCF_053883595.1. Classification (NCBI taxonomy): domain Eukaryota; kingdom Metazoa; phylum Chordata; class Mammalia; order Rodentia; family Bathyergidae; genus Heterocephalus; species Heterocephalus glaber. The sequence continues at coordinate 39,747,653 of NW_028258147.1, read as the reverse complement.
AGTCTTTTCCTGGTTTTGGAATCAGGGTAATGTTCACCTTCTGAAATGACCTTGGAATTACTGATTCCCTTTTGGTTTCATTAGAACTTGAACAGTATCGGCATTATGTCTTTTCTAATGTTCTTGTAGAATTTAGCAGTGAATTCATCTGGACTTGGGCTTTTCTTGGTAGTTTTAAAATTATTTCAATTTCACTGACTAATAATATCAATTATTATCAATTTCACTGATATTAAACTATTCAAGATTTTTCTATTTTCTTGGTTCAGCTTTGGTAGTTCATATATAGCTAGGAGTCTATCCATTTCTTTTGGATTTTCCCTTTATTAGAGTACAGGTTCTCAAAATAGTTACTAGTGATCTTCTGGATTTCAGCAGAATCTGTTGTGATTTTACTTTTTTATATTTCTAATTGCATGAATTTAGGTCATTTCTTTCCTTATTTTGATAAGATTGGCTAAGAATTAATCTATTTTATTGATTCTCCAAAGAATAAGTTCTTCAATGCATTGATTCTTTATATTGTTTTGTTAGTCTCAATTTCATTAATTTCTGCTCTGACCTGTCATTTCCTTCTTTGCGCAAGTTTTAGATTTGGATTATTATTTTCCTAGAACTTTCAACGTGATTTTTAATTTCCTGGATTTCTGATTGAAACCTTTTCATTGACTCTAATTCTTTGGTAAACAGGTCGTCCATTTTGTATCATTTTGTTTAGCTCATCTACCTTTCTATTAGTGTCTTGTGAGAGCTCCTGTAACTTTTTGCTTATTACTTCCATTATCTGTTTAGTTATATCATCTCTAATCCCAAGAGTATCACTCTGAGCTGTTTCCTAAACTCCTCTGCTATACTTTTGAGTAATTCAGGTGTGTGGCTTGTATTATTCTGCCCCTTGGTGCCCCCTGGATTGGTTTTGGAGGCATTTGGGGTTTTGGGATGCATTTTGTTGCCTTTTCTTCTAATGTTTCTATTATTTTTGTTTATTTGTTTTGTTTTGTGCTGAGGTTTGTGAGTGCGTGTAATCTAAAGACTTTGCTGGTAGTATAGAGAACTCTTTCATTGCTTTTGAGTGATGTACTTTGGGCATGGCTAATTTTTTTTTAAGTTTTGTAGTTTTTATTTAGGTCAGAGATGCATTTTCAGTTAATTTGTGTGTGTGTGTGTGTGTGGTACTGGGGATCAAACTTGGGACTTGGCACTTGTGAAGCAGGTGGCGGCACCACTGAGCCAAATCCCCAGCCCTGGGCATGGCTAATTCTTTGTTACATCTACAAGATTTTATTACCCTGGTCATTTTGGGAAAGAAGGATACAGTATAGTTAACCCAGCAACCAAGTCTTCTGGGAATGTACCATAGTATTGTTAGTCTCACAAAGGCAATCTGAGCGTTGGCATACAGAGATATAATGACACTTATATGACTTTGTTAACATCAAGTGAAACAGCTACAGTAGTATTGTCCAAGACAAATTAGATCTTAAGTACCATAAGACCCAGTTATGACCACCCTTAATCTTAGAGAAGAAACTATCAAGTATGATATAACAATTAAGGCAACCCAGGTATGACTTACAACTAATATGCACTAAATGCAACAGCTAATGTATATCTCTGCTGATGGCAGAAAGAAAGAGAAGTGGTACAACGGATCTTACTGTGGAGAAGAAGGATGTCTACTGAATCAAGTAAATGTAGGCCAAAAAACTAGCAAGAAATAGAAGATAAAAGAAAACTAAAGAAATTATATAGAGAGTAAAAATAAGAGAGAAGTAATTAAGGGGAGAATTATAAAAGAAGGAAAAAAGAAGAAAAAGATTAAAAGAAATGTTGAAGAACAAAGGAAGATTACACAAGCCACAGGGAACTGAAGAAAAGAACAAAAGAGAAGAAAAAAACCCTAAAAGTAATGTAAAACACACACACACACACACACACACACACACACACACACACAAGACCAAGCAAATGAACAAAAACAAATTTTTCAAAAGAAAAACAAAAGAAATGTCTCTGTGATTTCAAGCCTGTGGTTATCTTCTGAGCTCTACTCTTTTGTGATAGTGTCCAATTCAAAGTATGACCCTGCTCTTGCTGGTAGATAAAGGAAGCAAAGCCCAGGTCTATGGTGGATTATCACCAGCAAGCCAGCAGTAGAATTACAGCAAGGTGACAGTTCTGAGACCTTTAAATCCACAAAAATTCAGCTGAACTTGGCCTCTGGTCATGGAGGTAAGGCCTGAGTTGTTTAGCCTATAACACTATGGGTGTCTCACTACCCTGATGACAGCTCCTTGGCCATGGACATCTCCTATGGTTGTCCTGCACCCAGTCACTATGGGAGTTTAACACTGGGGACCCTGAGATGAAGCCAACCCACAGTTGCTCTGAGTCCCAGGTTCAGCTGCCCCCCTCATGGCACCTGACCAACCACTCTCTCCATGGTATATGGCAGATATTTGGGACTGGAGTAACTCACCAGCTGTCGCAATGCAGAATATCCACTGATCCATTCCACTGGTGCATTTCTCCCTTAAGGCCTCTAGAGTCTCCCTCTTTCACTGGGTCTCTATAGGTTTGATCTTTTTCTCTCAGGAGTCAGGAGCCAGGAGCTGAGGAGAAAGTGCAGATTGCCCCATTCTTTTTCTGTGCTGTGGTCTGTCTCTTCACTTTCTCTGTAGGCTCCAACTTTCCCATCAGATCCTTCCTGGGTCTCGGGGATCCACTTCCCTCCTGTTCTTCACCAGTGTCTGGATTCTGAATCTTGGAAAGGTTGATTTGTTGCTTCTCACCACTCTGCCATCATCCTGCAAGTCCCCCAATTTTTGGTGTTTCAACTTTTATTACACACTCTTCAGAGATTCATTTTTCTTTCTTTCAATTTCAGTACTATCATCCCCTCTCCATTGAATACAGCCCACTCTTCAACTGTGTAAATGTGTACATTCACGTGGGTGGCAAAGGGCCTTCCTACATGGTAGTTGAGGGATACTAGCTATAACCAATTTGTCATAGATACTAAGTGCTTCAACTTATGAGTCTGTTCTATAATGGTTATCAATTACCACTAGGTGGTGGTACATCTACATTTTTCAGAATAGTCCCACTTTTTGCTTCTAATTTTCTGTCCATTATATTGCCATAAAAGAATAGTTAATCTATAATAGCCAGAGATTTTTTTCTTACAGATTTGGAGGCCAGAAAGTCCAAGATCAAAGAACCATAATCCGGTAAGGATATTCTAACTGCATCTTCCCACGGCAGAAGAAGGAAAGGAAGACAGCACAGAAGAGAGAGCAAGGGCCAAATTTATTCCTTCATGAGGAACTACCTCCATGAAGATTGCATTAGTTTGTTAATAAGGACAAAGCCCTGACTGACTCCATATGGTCTCACTTCTGAACACGGTTGCATTGGGAATAAAGATTCCAACACAGGAATTTTAGAGAATGTATTCAAACCACAGCAGGTATTTCATGAAGATAGGATATTAGAAGGGCCACAGAAATCCAAAGCCAGAGATGATGAAGGAGGCACACAGGAATGGTCACAGAAGTGTCATTATCTACATTACTGAAAGTAGTTCAGTCCAATACTGCCCTCCTGTTGCCCCATACTATGCTCCCCTATGCATTACCACACATGACTTGCCTTCACATGTGTCTGTTGTAGGATCAAAAGAAATACTTCATATTATCTGTAATTATGCTGAGATATATAGATATCTTCTCAGAACGAAAACATAATTGCTAGTGTACAAATTATTTGAAAATAGCTGAACTCTATCTAAAGCATATGTATAGAAATTTTTTACAACATGCATTGTAAAATAAAACATTCATTTAAAATTATTTTGTTAGGAAAATGGAAAATGAATGAAGGGTAGCAAAAATTTAAATAGAAGCTAGTGGGAAAATGATAGCAATTAACAAAAATTTTCTTTTAGTGTCATATTACCCCACAATTGCTAAAAACAAAACAAAGGAAACAAAAAGTAACCTGCAAAAATACTGAGCCTACTGGCATATAAAAATACAATTCAATTCACCTGTGGATCTCACAAAATAACATCACCTACTTACACTAAAAGACAATATTAAACTCCCACACTGTTATTTACAAGACTGTACAGAATTATGTGAGCACATTTATTCTTAAAAATGAACTTGAAGATATTTAATCCAGAGATCTGTGTCAGTTTCCTGTACTGATAACTTAGGACAATGATAGTAAAATTTTAGAGACTGAGTGCCAAAACTGCAACCAAAAACTTTCTCACAAAGTGCCAACACTGCAATTAAACTTGAATGCTCAGCTGCCAGGGTGACTTGGAGAGACTTGGCTTGTGTGCCAAAGAGAGGGCTCTGTATGCCCACTGTAGCACATGTTCCATAGGTTCATCATCATTGCATTAGGGTATCTCCTCTGGTTATGTATTTTCTGCAGACATAACTGACATCATGTTTTTATATGACTTGCTTATATAGGTTTTCACTGTGAGAAATTGCCAAAGGATTTTGAAATTATGTGCTATAACTGAGAATGCTGTTCATTCACAGGGATTTGATCCAGTATACATCCTTACATGCAGGATTGAAGACTTGTGTACAGTCCTTTTAATGGTTTCTCATATTGTGTTTACTTGTAATACAAATAACACAAAAATGATTAGAGATGTTCCCATAAAATATAAATTGATAAATGTTTCTCCAGTATGCAATGCCATGTTTGTATAAAAGTTCATGTATCAATGAAGACTTCTCACATTCAGTATTTACATGAACTCTAATCATGTTTCTGCATATTTTCTGTTTATAGAAATCACAAAATGCTTTCTTACCTTATCTACATAGTTTCTTTTCAATGTGAGTTCCTTCATGTATTTCAAAGTAAATGGAAGAATTGAACAGTTTCTCACAATAATTACATATTGCTTTTCTCCATTGTGAATTCTTTCATGTACTGGAATGCATTGAGAAAAAGAAAACATTTCCCACATTGCTCACAATATGCTGACTCTCCCCACTACAGATTCTTTCATATAGGTAATGATACCTGTGCATACGGAAAGATTTATATTGCTTTAAAAAAAAAGGATCCTCTCCACTGTGAGTTCATGTCAGTGCAAGGCATTTTAATTTAATTTCTTCTCTTATTTAATGTCTATGACTACTGGAGTAACTGAAGGCTTTTCCCTTTTGCTTACACAACAGGATTTCTCCTACATGATTCCTTTCCTGTAACTGACAATACTGATGTGCACTGAATGAATTTCAACATTGCTTACATAAATAGCGTTTCTCCCCAGTGAATTTTTCCATGTACTGTAGTTGGCAATTACTGTTTGTTGAAAGGTTTCCCACATCACTTACATACATAGGGTCTCTTCCCAATGTGAATTGTTTTGTGTAATTGACAATACTGTGTCTGCCAAAAGCTTATCTATATTCTCTCCAGTGCTGTGGTGTCATGCTCTTGACAGTGACTGTGTTGAAAGCTTCTGTACATCACATACATACATAGTACATTCTTTCATGTACTTGACTATGTCTGCTGAAAGGTTTCCCACATTGCTTAAATACATAGGATTTCTCCCCAATGTGAGATCTTTCCTGTATTTGACAATTACCACATGTGCCGAAAACTTTCCTACATCGCTTGCACATAGGGGTTCTCCCCAGTGTGAGTTCTTTCATGTATGTGAATAAAATGGTGAGAATTAAAACTTTTTCCACATTGTATACACATGTATGTATCTGTTCCACTATGATATCTTTCTTGGAATTGAACAAGGTTTAGTGTATTGAAGCCTTTCACATCTTGCTTCCATACAAGGGGCTTCTCTTCAGTGTTAGTGTATTCAGTGCAGAGTATGATTTTCCACATTGCTTATATTCATAGGCTTTCTCCACAGGATTTGTCTTTGCATGCTTCTAAAAGAATTGGAAGTCAGAGCAGGTTTTCCCATGTTTGCTACACTTAGACAAATTCTCTCGAAATTCATGATCCTCATTTGACTTCAGTCCAGTGTTAGCTGTAATGGACACATTTGAGGATGATGACCAATCAAGGGCTTTCTACAAGCAAGGCTTTCACTTGGTCTTGTACCAATGGCTTTCATGTACACAATAGTATCTGGAGTCCAAAAAACACTTCTCCATGTTGATACCATAATATATATTGACAGCATTTTTCTACATTTTTACTACAAAATATAACCCCCCAGAAAAGAAAAACAACAGCCCACAATCACATCTAACAGTGTCTTTTTATTATTGATTTACCAGAAGATCTGATTCAATGTACTATAAGAATATTTGATCACTAATTTACTGCACACTCTGGATAACAGCTTGAAAACAGCTTTTACCAAAACAGTAGTATTCATTTGAATACTGTATGTTTATAATTAGCAGGTTTGCAATACATAACACTTCCACTGGGCAGAATTGGTACATATGTATATGTTGATTATTTTTGATACACTCCCCCCATGATTCTATCCCCTCTCCCTTGACTCAATAATGTCTGCCTCTTTCTTCTCTACCATCTCTCCTTTATTTTCTCCTTTTATATTTTGGGATAAAATACATAACATGTGATATTGAAATTTTTGTGTCTAACTTACTTTACACATATGGACTCAAGAGCCACTGGCAAATGACATCATTTCATTCTTCTTCATGGCTGAATTCTCATTTTTCCAGTGCTGGAGATTGAACCCAGAGATTTAGCACTGAACTACATCCTCAGCATTATTTATTTTATGTAGAAACAGAGTCCTATCAATCATTACGCTGCCCTGGCTGAGCATGAGCTTCCCAAAGTGCTAGGATTCTAAGCATACACTATTCTGCCTGGACTAATTCATATTTTTAAAATCTACTAATCAGTGAATGGGGTATCTGTGCTGTTTCCAGAGCTTAGTTATTGTAAGCTGTGCTACAAATACGAGTATTCATGTATCACTGATACAATTAAAGTTGGGGGAAATTTAACCAGAAATAGAGCTGATAATATGGAATTTCTATTTTTATTATTGAGGAAACTTTATACACATTTCTATAGAGGCTATACCACAATGACATTTACACCAACAACCCAGGAAGGTGCATTCTAATATTTTGGAACATGAATGAACTGAAATCCTTGGAAGGTTATTTGAATACAGATATTATCAAAATAGTGGCACTCATTTGGAAATTGAATATTTACACAAGGTTAGTAATTTTGCAAATATTTAATGTTCATAGTAAGTCCCTGACTTACAAACATTCGAGTTGCAAACTTTCAGATCTCAAGGGACATTGCATTAGAAATATTTGTAGATGTGAACAAAATTTGGAAGTAGCTCACATGTCTGCTGGACACTGTCACAGCTGTACTGCTGTGTGCTTACTGTATAGGGCAGTAGTATACAATAGTACAGCATAGTTGGGAAAGTACTGAATTTTGTGTTTGGTTTTCATGCTTTGCATTGTGTATTTATGTCAAAAGTGTATAAGACTCACTTTGTTAGATTTTGAATCTGACTTAAGAATGTTCTCTTGGGCTGGGGATTTAGCTCAGTGGTTTAGCCGCCTGCTGCGCAAGGGCCAAGGACTCAAGTTGGATCCCCAGTACCAAAAAAAAAAAAAAAAAGAATGTTCTCTTGGACTGAACTCAATCATAACTCAATCATATTTAAATGTATCACATTTAAATATATATAGCATTCCTTACACAAATTGTTTGATATGCAAGTGGTCTTTAGAAAATACTCACATTTATTAATTTTTTAAAAATTAAATTCTTTTATTGGTACATTGTAGGTATACAACACAATTACATTTCTCATCGGGAATTGTACCTTTATATAATGCATCTTGGTTCTTATTTTTTCCCCATTCCTAGCCCTCCCTTCACCCCCTCCACCCTTCCCTATTTACAAAGACTTTATTTCCATTTTTTCTATTTCTCAGCATTTGTCCTTTCCTTTCATTCCTCTCCACTGCCCCTCCCACTATCCCTACCCCTTTTCTTCCTATTTTGCATTATTGATTATTCATTCTAATCATTGGTACATTTTAGGTATACAATATAATGACATTCATCATTGGAAATTTGCAGCTTTACATAGTCTCTCTTGGTTCTTATTTTTCACCCTTGCCCAGCCCTCCCTTCAACCCCTCCAGTCCTCCCTATTTACAAAGATTTTGGTCCTATTTTTCCATTTTCTCATATTAATCCCATTCCCTTCTATCCTTTCCCCTATCCCTCTCACTTCCTTCCCCTTTGCCCCTTTTCTTCCTATTTCACATTACCTATTATACATTTAGTCCTTATTTACACTTTGTTTCTCACACTAGACAAACTATTCGGTATTTATACATGTGTGTCCTATTGATTTCACTTAAGAGTATTCCCTCAATGTGCATCCACTTAGCTATAAATGTCTCTATTTTCTCATTTTTGATGGCTGAGTAGTACTCCATTTTATTAAAAAAACACATTTTCTTTATCCAGTCTCCAGTTGATGGGCATTTGGGCTGTTTCCAAGTTTTAGCTATTACAAACTGTGCTGCTGTGAACATGGGTGCACATATATCACTGTGGTATGATTCTTTAAACTCTTTGGGGAAGATATCCAGCAGGGGAATAGCGGGGTCAAATGGGACTTCCAGTCCTAGTTCTTTGAGGTATCTCCATACTGATTGCCACAGTGGTTGCACCAGTCTACACTCCCACCAGCAGTGGAGCAGGGTTCCTCTTTTCTCACAGCCCCGCCAGCATTTCTTATTGGTGGGTTTCATTAGAGCAGCCATTCTTTCTGAAGTGAGGTGGAATCTCAGCGTTGTTTTTATTTGCATCTCTTGAATGACCAGTGATGTTGAGCATTTTTTCATATATTTATTTGCTATTTCTACTTCTTTGTCTGAGAAATGTCTGTTCAATTCAGATGCCCATTTTCGGATTGGGTCTTTAAATTTGGGAGGTCTGATCTTTTTAAGTTCTTTATAGATTCGAGATAGTAGACCTTTGTCTGAGGAAAAGCAGGTGAAGATTTTTTCCCACATTGTGGGTTGTCTCTTCACACTGCTGGTGGTTTCTCTTGCTGTGCAGAAGCCTTTTAATAAGAAGAGATTCCACTTGTTGATTGTCTGTGCTAGTTCACGGGCAACTGAGGTTTTGTTCATAAAATCTTTTCCTACACCGATATCTTCAAGGGTTCTACCTAACCTATGTGCCAACTGGTTCAGTTTCTATTTTAATATTTAGATCTTTAATCCATTTTGATTTTAGTTTAGTGCATGGTGAGAGATACAGGTCTAGTTTTAATCTTTGGCAAGTTGATGCCCAATTTTTCCAGCACCATTTATTAAAGAGGCTATCTTTCCTCCAGTGAGGGTGTTTGGCTCCTTTGTCGAAGATGAGATGGCTGAGTGTGTCTGGCATTGTTTCTGCATCTTCTACTCTGTTCCACTGGTCCTCAGGTCTGTTTCTTTGCCAGTACCATGCTGTTTTTATCACAGTAGCTTTGTAGTATAGTTGCAGGTTGGGGATTGGGATACCCCCTGCCATGTCTCTGTTACCTAGAATTGCTTTTGCTATTCTGGGTCTCTTCTTGTTCCAAATGAATTTTTGGATTGTTTTCTCAAGGTCCATGAAGTATGCTGCTGGGATCTCAATTGGAATTGCATTAAATCTATATAGCAGTTTTGGAAGTATGGCCATTTTCACTATATTAATCCTTCCTACCCAGGAGCAGAGGATGTCTGTCCATTTTCTGATATCATCTTCAATCTCTTTTTTCAGAGTGCCATAGATTTCAGAGAAGAGGTCTTTGATTTCTTTTGTTAGGATGATTCCTAGGTATTTCAGTTTTTTGGATGCTATTGTGAAAGGAATTATTTGCCCTATTTCTCTCTCAGTGAGTCTGTCATTCATGTAGAGGAAAGCTATTGATTTTTGTGTGTTGACCTTGTAACCAGCTACTTGACTGAATTTGGTTATTAAGTCTAGAAGACTTTTGGTGTATTTCTTCGGGTCTTCTATATAGAGTATCATGTCATCTGCAAATAATGACAATTTGACTTCTTCATTTCTTATCTTTATTCTTTTTATTTCTTTCTCTTGTCTAATTGCCATGGCTAACGTTTCCAGAATTATATTGAACAAGAGTGGTGATAGTGGACATCCTTGTCTTGTTCCTGCTTTTAGTGTGAAGGATTTCAGTTTTTGACCATTTAGTATGATATTGGCTGTTGGTTTTTCATAGATGGCTTCTATCAGTTTGAGGTAGAGACCATCTATTCCAATTTTTGTTAGGGTTTTTACCATAAATGCATGTTGGCTTTTGTCAAATGCATTTTCTGCATCCATGGAGATAATCATATGGTTTTTATCCTTCGCTCTATTGATACAGTGTATTACATTGATTGATTTTCATATATTGAACCATCCCTGCATCCCTGGGATGAATCCCACTTGATCAGAATGTATGATCCTTTTTTTTTTTTTTTTTTTTTGGTACTGGGGATCAAACTCGGGTCCTTGCACTTGCGCAGCAGGCAGCAAAACCACTGAGCTAAATCCCCGGCCCTTGATCTTCTTGATGATCTTCTGCATTCTATTTGCCAGTATCTTATTAAGGATTTTTAGATCTATGTTCATTAGTGAGATTGGCCTATAGTTCTCCTTTTTGGTTGGGTCTTTCCCTGCTTTGGGGATCAAGGTGATGCTTGCTTCCAGGAAGGAATTTGGGAGTATTGCTTCCCTTTCAATTTCATTGAAGAGTTTAAACAGTAGTGGCAGCAGTTCCTCTCTAAATGTCTTGTAGAATTCAACAGTGAAGCCATCAGGGCCTGGGCTTTTCTTAGTTGATAAGTTTTTAATTACATTTTCAATTTCATTGGTTGATATTGGGTTGTTCAGAATTTTTAGGTCTTCTTCGTTCAGCTTTGGTAATTCATAGGTATCTAGGAATCTGTCCATTTCTTCTGTGTTGTCCATCTTATTGGCGTATAGGTTCTGGAAGTAGGTATTGATGATCCTCTGGATTTCTGCTGGGTCTGTTGTAATTTCACCCTTTTCATTCCTAATTGCATGGATTTGGGCCTTTTCATTCCTTTGTGTGACAAGGTTGGCTAAAGGTTTGTCAATTTTGTTGATTCTTTCAAAGAACCCACTCTTGGCTTCATTGATTTTTTGTATTGTTCTCTTAGTCTCCATTGCATTGATTTCTCCTCTGATCTTTATAATTTCCTCCCTTGTATGAGCTTTGGGGTTGTCCAGCTCTTCTTTTTCTAGAAGCTTGAGGTTCAGCATCAGGTTGTTTAATTAGACTCATTCTGTTTTCCTAATATGCGTATTCACGGCTATGAATTTCCCTCGTAAGACTGCTTTCATTGTGTCCCATAGATTCCGATATGTTGTACTGTCATTGTCATTTAATTGAAGGAACTGTCTGATTTCTTCTTTAATTTCCTCTGTGACCCATTGGTTATTCAGAAGTGTGTTCAATTTCCACGTGTTTATGAAATTTTTTGAGTTTCTTTTGCTATGGATCTCCAATTTCATCGCACTATGGTCTGATAATATACAAGGGATAACTTCAATTCCTTTGAACTTACTTAAACATGTTCTATGTGTGAGTATGTGGTCTGTTTTGCAGAATGACCCATGTGCAGCTGAGAAGAATGTGTATTCTGATTTTGTGGAGTGAAAGACTCTGTAAACATGTTAAGTTCATTTGTTCAAGAGTTTGAGTTCTAGTATTTCATTACTTATTTTTTGTCTAGTTGATCTATCTATTTGTGTCAGTGGGGTGTTGAGGTCCCTCACAATTGTATTAGTGCATATATGACTTTTCATGTCCATTAGTATTTCTTTTATATAGTTGGGCGCACTAGTGTTTGGTGCATAGATATTTATAATTGTCATCTCTTCCTCTTGAATTGTTCCCTTTATAAGGATGTAGTGTCCTTCTTCATCTCTCTTAATCAGTGTTGGTTTGAAATCTACTTGATCTGCAAAGAGGATAGCTACTCCTGCTTTTTTTCGGGTTCCTGTTGCATGGAGTATTGTTTTCCACCTTTTAACTTTCAGTCTATGAGTTTCCTTTTGAATTAAGTGTGTTTCTTGTATGCAGCATATTGTTGGATTTTGCTTCTTGACCCATTCTGCCAGTCTGTTTCTTTTGATTGGTGAATTGAGACCATTAACATTGATGGTTATAACTGAAACGTATTGACTTCTCATTGCCATGACTTTTTCTTTTTGTTGGGTTCTCCCCCTTTACATTTAATTTCTTGTCATGCCAGATGGGTTCATTCTGCTTTGCTTCCTGGGGTTGTGATCCTCAATGTCTGTTCCTAGGATATTGTGTAAAATTCTTTGGAGTGCTGGTTTGGTAGTTAAGAAGTTCCTAAGGTGCTCTTTGTCATGAAAGTATCTTATTTCTCCATGAATTTTGAAAGATAGTTTTGCAGGGTACATCAATCTGGGTTGGAGGCTGTTTTCTTTTAGGGCTTGGAATATGTCCCTCCAAGCTCTTCTTGCCTTGATGGTTTGTGTTGAGAAGTCTACTGTGATTCTGATGGGCTTTCCTTTGTATGTGTTTTGTTTTTCTCTAGCTGCTTGTAAAACTTTGTTCTTCTGTTGAGTTTCTGGAATCTTAACAATTATATGCCTACATGTAGATTTTTTTTGATCAAAGCTATTTGGAGTCCTATATGCCTCACTTATCTGTATGTCAAGCTCTTTTCCCTTGCTTGGGAAGTTTTCTGCCATTATTTCTGTGAAGAGTTTTTTTTATGTCATCTGCATTCTCTCCTGTTTCTTCATTGACTCCAATCAATCTTATGTTATTCTTCTTTGCATCATCTAGCAGCTACTGGATTGATTTCTCATGTTCCCTTATAATTTTGAAGCAATCTTTCTTTTCCTGGTCACTAATTGCAATCTTATCTTCTATATCTGAAATTCTGTCCTCACATTGGCTCATTCTGCTGTGTAGACTTTCAATGGAGTTTTTCATCTCCTGGAAATCTATCTGCATCTGTTTTACGGATTCCATTTGTTTCTTATGTTGGGATTCCATCATGTTCCTGAGCTCCTCTCTAGATTTATTAATCATGTCTTGCACTAGGGGAACAGTTTCTCCTGTTATCTGAGAAATTATTTCTGATTTCATTTTTTCCACATCCCGTTTTGTTGCCAGTTCAGTGGGTCCAGGTGGTTGAGTATCAGTGTTCCATCTCATTTCCCTTTGGGGTTACTGTAGGTGATCTGGAAGTCTGGTTTTGAGACTTATTTATGTGTTTTCTCATTTCGACTGGGGGGGGCTGTTTGTGCCTGCACAGATTACCTCCTCTGAGCTGGGAGAGGTAGGACAGGGCCCGGGAGCAGCGGTAGGGGTGGTGGCCCAAAAGCCCTTTCTTGTGGGGTGGGAGAAGTGGGAGGGATGGTGGCCAGGAATCCCCTTACTCTGGTCCAGGAGCAGTGGGATGAAGGCTCAGAAGCCTTTACCTCTGGACCGGGAGTGGTGGGAGGGATGGTGGCCCAGAAGCCCCTTCCTCTGGGCCAGGAGCTGCGGGACAGAAGGTGGCCCAAAAGCCCTATCCTCTGTGCTGGGAGCATCAGGAGGGTTGGCGGCTCAGAAGCCCCTACCTCTGGGCCGGAAGCAGCGGGACTCAGTACCGTGGACTGGTGGTCCAGTGTCCTCTGCGTCTTTGTAGTGTGGAACCAGGTGGCTGTACAGAGGAGTGGGGGTGGGGGTCCAGTGGATTGTTGCCGGGGCGCAGGCTGATTCTGCGTGTTCCGTGCGACTCGGGACCTCGGTAGGGCATGCGCAGACCTGCCTGTCTGCAGCGGGCTGATTCGGAGTCTTCTGCGTGACTTGGGACCTCGGTAAGGTGTGCACAGACCTCCCTGTCTGCAACGTGCTGATTTGGCATCTTCCGCGTGACTCAGGACCTCGGTAGGGCGTGCGCAGACCTGTCTGTCTGCAGCCAATACTCACATTTATATAGTTAGATAATTTCAATTTCGTTCCTGGCCTAAAAACAAAATTCATTATACACATACTAAATGTCTATATGAATTTTCACACAGCATTCTTATAATCTTGAGCTTGGAAAATAACCTGCTTATTTTGAAACATTAGATAATGTGATTTGTGGCATAATATTGGCACTTCCTAAATTTCCAATATTGGAATATTTTAAATATTCAATTTTCAGACTGTAGACACTCAACCTTTGTTCATCTTTGGAGAAATTTTGTGAGACTAAAGAAATTTGAACATGGCCTAGTTTGTAGTTTTCTTGGTTTTGTTTCTGTTCACATACTGGTGTTTGAGGAACATTCTTATTCTTGTGACTGCAGATTACCTTAGACATTTCCTGCACTTTATATACTCATCTTCAATTTGGTAACCATCCCAGTTTCTTTCTAAGGGGTAGAAACAAATATAATGATGACTTGTTACATTAGATTGCTTCATTGTACCAGTTAGATTCAAGGTACAATGTGACCATACCTGGAAGAGTCAAGGATTTCCACATTCCACTTAAGGAAACTGCACAATGAACAATCAATGCTCTCCAATTGCATAAATGAAAAAAAGAAATCATCTTTACCTATAAAAGCCACATTCATAAAGATTTCAAACATCAAATTTCCTTAGAACTTCTTTGGAGATGGATACAGGAAAACCCACTCCTCCATGGTGAAGTTCAGTCACAACTTCACAGGTCACACTACCTCCTAAATTAGCAGACATATATATCCAGGAAGATCGAGATTCACAACATGAAATGTCTCAAATCTACTCATAACAAGCTGAAATAAGGCTAAGTCCTCAAAATATTTACTTCGTGTCTTGGACATCAAACACTCTACATTTATATGCACATTGCACACAATTTGACGTTAGATTAGAATTCATTGCTAAAGCAACAGCAGAATGGGAACACTGTTCTCCTACTGGTTAATCTCAGTTTTTCACATGCACTGTCCCTAAAGCATGGATCAAAGAGGTAGCCTAGATGATTAACATCCAAGTAAAACTCTCAGGCAGAAAAATGCCTAATGAACTACCTAATGAACTACTGATAGATCATAGAAAATATCTATTTTCTCAACTTATTATTTAGGGAACTCATCTCTTCCTTCTCACATTGTATTTAAGACAACATTTTGAAACGTGAACCTCGTTTTATAGATAAACCTTAACTGAACACTAAGGAAATTAATAAGTGATGATTTAAACTGTTAATAAAAATATTAGTTTTTATTAGAGAATGTTTAAGAACAATGAAATTAGATCAAGGAAGATATATTATCTCACAGCTGAAGGACAAAAAATAGTCACCTGTCACAGACATAAAAAATTTCTAAGGTGGTATAAGGGAAATAGGGAGTGGATACGGTCAAAATACATATGTAATGAACACCATTTTTTAAAAATTAACAAGCACTAATAATAAAATGAAAAATTGTAGAAAAATGTTGTCACATCCAAATCTTTGATTTGGCAAAAATATTTATAAGTGCTCAGTATAACAAATGTTTTAAATATCCAATAACAAGTAAACAAGGTGCTACATTGCTTAATATAAAGGAAAGAGATTCAAAATCCTCTATTTAGGGGACCGCTCTTCTAGTAGAATCAATGAAGAGTAAGAGAGTCTTTGATGGGCTCACATCTAAATGGTAATGATTCATGACAGAGCTCTTACTGTAGAGTGGCAGAAGTCACCATCCATTTAATACAAGAGGCAGGGACAAACTGGTACATATTTTGAAACATGCACTTTATTCATCATAGTCCATGTACAATAATTTAGTTACAACTTGACATGGGAAAGAGAAACTTGAATACTTTGAGAATACAATCAAATATCTTTTGGATGTAAAAACAAAATTCTTTCACCAGAAGAAAATCATGAAGCCATCAGAATTACAAGGAGATATTGATATCTATGTAAATCATGATGGGCAATGGAGACAAATTAAAAAACATTTGCACAGGATATAATAAAAATTTTGTATACTGAGTAAAAATCAACAAACATATAAGAAAATTGAACAAAACATACACAATTCAAGAGAAAACACCAAATATAAACAAAATCTATGACTTTGGTTGAGGAAATAGCCAAAGGAAAGGAAATGAAATTGTGCAAAGACTCTACTAGTAAGTAGACTTATGAATAAATGATCAAACGACACACTCCAGAGCCTTATCCTGTACTTTGGAGTACACCAATAACTACAGACCAGTAACTTTATTCCAGTGTCCAGAAAATATACTGTGCTGTTGTTTCCGAAGATGTGACTTTTTTTCACAGCTATAAAAATTAAACTTGAAAAAACTTCAACTGTGTGACCACCATAATGGATGAGGAAGTCCTTCACCCTTAACTCACACGAGCACATGTGAAATACAGTGAGACAAAGAAACCACATATAATGCATTTCTGTGCAATTTCTATAGTACTCACTTACTTAATATTCCAAGGATTCAAAACTGAAAGAATACTGGTAGTGACAATGACACATGGTAAACTTAGGAAAAATAGCAAAAGAAGAGAGTGGTAATTCAAGAGGAAGACAAGAGTAAGTTGTATAGGATTTCACCTGGGGACTCCACCACTAAGTTATAAAAGTTTCTGAGTGTTTGTTCCCAGGACATTTATACTGTTACTAAGTCTCACCAAAAACCTTTTTGAAAATAAATTTATTGAAAAGTATTTAAACACTAAATTACCACGTGGAAACTATAAATTTATACATATTTGCCTAGATTCTAACAAGGAAAAAATTCAGAGAAAATATACAGACTGTGCACAGTAAATAAAGCAGCACAGTTCCAAACATGAGGGCTGCAGATGCCAAACAAGCAGGGATCTGACTACTTGCTGGACATTAGGAGTGCAGATTAGAAATTTGGATAAATACACAGACATACAAGCTGATAATCCTCTGCCATCCTTGAGAGGAGTGGTTTTATATTCACATTTGTGAACATATGGCAAAGAAAACCAAGAGGACTTGCAAAGAAATATTATCCTCATTACTGAGGACTTGGGTAGAACAGAACTCTCAACTATGTACCAAATATCTTGATAGAATGAAAGAAGAAACCTGGCCTGTGAGATTAGGGTTAGGCTTGAATTTTTCATTTGCTTATAAAGAACGGACTTCTCTCCACTGAGACCTTTCAGGTCAGTGCAAGTCACTTTATATAGTCACAGTTAAATTTCTCTTGTTTAATATCTATGAGCATAAGTGAATGCTTTTCCATGTATCTTACATAAAAAGCATTTGTGCCCTTTATGATTCATGTATTTGACAATACCAGTAGGTGCTGAAAGTTTTTCTTCATTGCTTACATAGGTATGGTTTATACCCAGTGAATTCTTTCATATCTTTGACAAATACTGTGTGCTGAAAGCTTTCCCACATTGGTTACATACATAGGGTTTCTCTCCAGTGTGTTTTTTCATGTTCTTGACAATACCTTTGAGTTGTAAAAGCTTTCCCACACTGCTTACATTCATAGGATTTCTGCCCAGTGTGAGTTCTTTCATGTATTCGACAGTACCTCTGTGTTGTGAAAGCTTTCCCACACTGCTTACATACATAGGGCTTTACCCTGCTGTGAGTTCTTTCATGTTTTCGACAACAACCTGGTGTGCTGAAAGCTTTCCCGCACTGCTTGCATACATAGGGTTTCTCCCCAGTGTGAGTTCGTTCATGAACTTGACAATTACTGTGTGTGCTAAAAGCTTTCCCACATTGCTTACATACGAAGGGTTTCTCCCCAGTGTGAATTCTTTCATGTATTCGACAATGACTCCGTGTGCTGAAAGCTTTCCCACATTGCTTACATACATGAGGTTTTTCCCCAGTGTGAGTTCGTTCATGTGTTCGACAACTACTGAGTGTGCTGAAAGCTTTCGCACATTGCTTACATACGTAGAGTTTCTCCCCAGTGTGAGTTCTTTCATGTCTTTGACAATCACTGTGTGTACTGAAAGCTTTCCCACATTGCTTACATTCATAGGGTTTATCTCCAATGTGAGTTCTTTCATGTATTTGACAATGACTGTGTCTGCTGAATGCTTTTCCACATTGCTTACATATATAGGGTTTCTCCCCAGTATGAGTTCTTTCATGTATTTGACAAGCACCATGTCTGCTGAAAGC
Source organism: Heterocephalus glaber (assembly GCF_053883595.1). NCBI lineage: Eukaryota > Metazoa > Chordata > Mammalia > Rodentia > Bathyergidae > Heterocephalus > Heterocephalus glaber. Next base: position 39,729,458 of record NW_028258147.1, on the reverse strand, counting down.
TTTCCCACACTGTTTACATGCATAAGGTTTTTCCCCAGTGTGAGTTCGTTCATGCATTTGACAATTACCATGTCTGCTGAATGCTTTCCCACACTGCTTACATACATAGGGTTTCTCCCCAGTGTGAGTCCTTTCATGTCTTTGACAATCACTGTGTGTCTTGAAACCTTTGCCACATTGCTTACATACATAGAGTTTCTCCCCAGTGTGAGTTCTTTCATGTCTTTGACAATCACTGTGTGTGCTGAAAGCTTTCCCACATTGCTTACATTCATTGAGTTTCTCCCCAATATGAGTACTTTCATGTATTTGGCAATGACTGTGTCTGATGAAACCTTTCCCACACTGCTTACATACATAGGGTTTTTCCCCAGTGTGAGTTCTTTCATGTATTCTACAAGTACCAAGTCTGCTAAAACCTTTCCCACATTGCTTACATACGTAGGGTTTCTCCCCAGTGTGAGTTCTTTCATGTATTTGACAATTACTGTGTCTGCTAAATGCTTTCCCACAATGCTTACATACATAGGGTTTCTCCCCAGTGTGAATTCTTTCATGAATTCGACAATTACTATGTGTGCTGAAAGCTTTCCCACATTGCTTACATTCATAGAGTTTCTCCCCAGTGTGAGTTCTTTCATGTCTTTGACAATCGCTGTGTGTGCTAAAGGCCTTCCCACATTGCTTACATACATAGGGTTTCTCCCCAGTGTGAGTTCTTTCATGTCTTTGACAATCACTGTGTGTCCGAAAAGCTTTACCACATTGCTTACATTCATATGGTTTCTCCCCAGTGTGAGTTCGTTGGTGCCTTTGACAATCACTGTGTGTTCTGAAAGCTTTCCCACACTGCTTACATTCATAGGGTTTCTCCCCAGTGTGAGTTCGTTCATGTCTTTGACAATCACTGTGGGTGCTAAATGCTTTCCCACAGTGCTTACATAGATAGGGTTTCTCCCCAATGTGAGTCCTTTGATGATTTCCAAATGAAGTGCTATTAGTGAAGGATTTCCCACTATGTTTAGATACATAGAGTTTTTTGCCAATATGAGCTCTTTCATGCATTTGAATAAATTGGTGAGAATTGAAACCTTTTCCACATTGTGTACATATATAGATATTCACTCCACTGTGATTTCTTTCCCAGATTTGAACATAGTTGGTTGTACAGACTTTCACATCTTGCTCATCTACGAAAGGGTTCTCTTCAGTATTAGTTCCTTCAGTGGAATAGGAGTATAATTCATATTGCTTATATTCATAAGGTTTCTCTCCAGGATTTGTTTTTACATGCTTCTGAGATGACTGAAAATCAGTGCAGATCTTCCCATATTTGTTACAGCTAGATAGATTCTCTTCAAATCCCTGATACTCAGATGATTTGAATCCAGTGTTAGCTATGATGGGTACATTTAGTGATGAATGACCAATCAGAGGATTTATAGAGCCAAAGCTTTCATTTGGTTTTGTACCAACTGGTTTTATGTTTACACTAGTATCTGTAGTCCAGAAAATCATTTCTCCATGGTGATACCATAATTCATATTCACCACATTTCTCTATTTCTTCACTGCTGTAAAGGAATAAAATAAAACCACCAATCACATTTAAAAGTCACGCTTAATTAATGGTTTACTGGGAAGAGATCTGGTTTGCTGCTACCTAAAAATATATGATCATGAGTTTACTGTATACTCTGGATGATGCTTGGAAACAGCTTTTACCAAAACAGCAGTGTTCGTTTGGCAGTTTATAACTGACATGTTTGTAACACATAACACTTTCATTCTGATGAATTGGTACATACGTATAATATATGTTGATTATGTTTCTTAACTGTTTTTTCCATGACTCCATCCCCTCTCTCTTCCACTGAGCCTCTTCACCCACTCCAGAATGTCTGCCTCTCTCTTTTCTACCATCTGTCCTTTATTTAACTCCTTAACTCATAATTTGGGTTTCTCATTCTAAACATAACATATGATACTGAAATTTCTGTGTCTGAATCATATAATTTAACATTATTGACTCCAGATACATTCACTTTTTTGGAAAGTGATATCACTTCATTTTTTGTTATGTATACACACATCTTTTCAGTGCTGGAGATTTAAGGGCTTTACCACTGAGTTACATCCCCAGCCTTATTTATTTCTTATTTTAAAACAGAGACTGTTTTAAACTGATGAAGTCATTAAGTTTCCTAGGCTGAGCATGAATGTATGATCTCCTGCCTCAGCTTCCTAGAGTGCTAGGATTCCATACATGCACCATCCTTCCCAGCCTATCCCACAGTTCCTTAATCAGCTCATCTATGAATGGGCATCTAAGCTGTTTCCCAAATTTAGATTTTATAAGTTGTACTGCTACAAACAAGGCTATGCATGCATTACTGTAATATGATTACTTTATTTTCAGGGGGAATACACCCAGGAAAACTAGAAAAAGAAATTTCTGTTTTTACTTTTTTGACAAATCTTTATACACATTTTCAGAGATTTTTACACTACAATGATATTATCGAAATGTCCCTTCTACTGTTTTGGAACATGAATAGACTGAATGCTTTGGAGAATGGCTTGAAATCAATTCTTATCAAGAGTCACATTTATTTGGATTTTGAATATGTCCACAAGGATAGCAATTTTGCATACACTGAATGTGGATACCACACTTAAGTACATGTAGTATTCCTTACACGTTTGACATAAATGTGGTCTTCTGAAAATATACATATACATAATTAGATATCCTGAATTTGTCTCTGAGTCTAAACACAAAATTTGTTTTATATACTCCTGTAGTCAATGCCTAAATTCAATTTCATATAAAATTTTTATAATTTTGGTGGAAAATAATTTCTTTTACATTACATAGTGTCATTTGTGGCATAATGTCAGTATTGCTTACATTTCAAATACTGTAATATTTCAAATATTCAAGTATCAGATTATAGATAATCAACATGCATGCATCTTTGGAAAAATATTGTGTTATTACAGAAATTGGAACTTGGCTACATTTGTATAGTTTGCTTGGTTTTAATATTTTTGCCACTTGAGAAATATTGTTCTTGTGAGTGCAAATTACCTTAGATTTCTCCTGCAATTTTTGTAGTCATCTTCAATTTTCTCACTACCCCAGTTTCTTCCTAAAGTGTAGAAAGAGAAATGTAATGATGAGTTACTACATTACATAAAAATTCAGAGATTCCAATTAGAATCATATCAAGTGTTTCCATATTCCAATGCACTAAACAGAACTGATAAGCAATAACCAATGCTCTCTTACTGCATAAATGAGAAAGGATATTATTCTTACCTATATCAGCGACATTCCTAAAAGTTTCCCACATCACATCTCTGTAGAGCTTCTTCTGTGATGGATCCAGCAAGGCCCACTCCTCCATGGTGAAGTTTACAGCTACATCCTCAAAAGACACTTCCTCCTAAATCATCAGACATATATATCCAGAAAGAAGAGACAATAAGAAACATTTCACATCTCCTTACAAAAAGCTGAAATGAGTCTGAATCCTCCAAATGTTTAATTCATGTTTTGGTCATCAAACACTTATTTTCCATTCATATATACACTAGTACAGGAATTTTGATGCTAGACTAGAATTCAAAGCTAAAGCAACAGCAGAATGGGAACACTGGTTCTCCTGCTGGTTAACTTCAGTTTTATTTGAACACACTGTCCTTGCAGCATTGTTTATATAGGGATTCTATAAGATCAGCATCCAAGTAAATAAACTATGGTAGAAAAATATCTGATGAACAGTTCTCACAGATCACAGAATATATTTTTCCCAACATATTACTTATTGAATTGATTCCTTCCTTTTCTAATTATATTTAGACAGCATTTTGAAACTTGAGCCTGGTATCATAGACAAAAGCATAACTGAATGCTAAGTAAAATTCATGAATGACAATTTGGAATGCTAATGAAAAATATTACAGTTTTTATTGGAGAATATCTAAGAACAATAAAATTAAAGTAAGGAAGACATAATGTCTTATAGCTCAATGAAACAAAAAGTAGCATATGGGAGATGAATGAGGGACGGATATGATTGAAATATAAATTATATATACTGAAAACCAGTATTTTGCAAACTAAACTTGTAGTAATAAAAAAAGTTGACGAAAAAAATTTGACTTCCAAATCACCCCTTGATATGTCAAAGACAATTATAACTTTCAGTATAACAAATGTTTAACAATGTTCAATAACTAGTAAACAATAAAGTGACAGCTCCTGTAATATACAAGAAAGACAGGGAAAATCTACTATTTGAGGCACTGTTCTATTAGTGAGAATGACAAATAGATCACAAAAAAGGAAGAGAGTCGGTGAAGGGCTCACTTGAGAATAGAACACTGATTCATGATACAGCTTTTATTGTACAAAGTGGCAGAAATCACCATCTGTTTAATACAAGAGGCAGGGACAAACTGGTACATATATTGAAACATGTGCTTTATTTTTCATAGTCCATGTACAGAAATTTAGTTACATCTTGAAATGGGAAAGATAAACTCGAATACTTTGAGAATTCAGTCAAATATCTTTCGGATGTGAAAAAGTTGTTTCCCCAGAAAATCGTGAAGCTGTCAGAATTAGAGGGGGATGCTGACAGATATGTAAATCATGACAGGCAATAGAGAAAAGAAATTAAAAAAATTTGCCCTCTATACAATAAAAAGGTGTATACTGAGTAAAAATCAACAAACATGTAAAAAAAATAAACAAAACATACACAATTCAAGAGAAAACACCAATAACCATGGTTGAGGAAATAGCCAAAGGACATGAAACCATGGAAAGACACAATTAGTATGTGGACTTATAAAAGAATGAAGAATCAAATGATAACACTCTCCAATCATGTCCTCTACTTTGGAGTACACCAAAATAACATCCAAAAAAATACATTGTGTATTTGTTTCTGGAGACAAATGTGACTCTTTTCATACCTATAACAAGTAAACTTGAAAAAGCTTCAACCATGTGACCTTTAGAATGCCTGACAAGGGACTGTGCCCCTAACTCAAACATGAACACATGTGAAACAGAGACAAAAAAATACTAGCTAAAATGTTTTTCTATACATTTTGAATATAGTCTCTGAACATTTCAAGGGGCAAAACTATAAGAATACATACACATGGTAAGCTCAGAAAAAAATAGGAAAATAAATATGACAATTGTTATCTATGGGGAAGGCAAGGATGAGTCTAACAGGGTTTCACTTGGGTGTTGTTAACCACTGCCCAAGGCCCAGTTACAAAACTTTCTGAGGGTAAGGATATTTATATTGTCATTACTGTTCACACTCACTAAAAGTAGTTTTGAGAATAAAATATTGAAAAATACTTAAAGACAAATCACTACATGGAAAGAAAATCAAGTTTTACAAGTTTGTCCACATTCTAATGTGGAAAAAAAATGAGAAGTAATTTACAGACTGGGTACAATAAATGGAGCAGCACAGCTGCAAACAGGAGGCCTCCAGATACCTAAGAAGCAGTGGGTAGACCGCAGACTACCCATTAAGAGGAGTGTAGGTTAGAAGGTAAGGCAAACAAAAGACAGCCATGCAAGCTGATTAATTAGTAGACATTTTATTTATGATACAAAATCCTATGCTATCCTTGAGAGGAGTGGCTCCTCTCACATTTGTGAAAATGTGTTCACACCAAGAAAACCAAAAGGACAACCAAAGAAATGTTATTCCCTTAACTTAGGAGTCAGGAGTATTAGAGCAGGACTCTGAACAATGTATCAAACATCTAGACATAGTGATGAAGGAAGCCTAGCCTGAGAGGTTACTGAGGTTAACTGAGAAAATAAGTGAGAACTCTTGCAGGCAGAATTTTGGATTGTCTAGCTCTGCACCTGCCTTGCAAGCACAAGGTCCTGAGTTTTATCCCCAGTACTGGAAAACATAAAAAAAGAATTATGGGTTGTCAAAGTATCGTCAGATCCAAAGTTGTGAACCCTGAGGCTTCTGATCACATTATCTTTAATTGAGACAATAAGTGGAATTCATGTTGAAGGTTAAATATTGCCATTAAAAATCAAACAAAACACATGCACTTCCACTTTGCAGTTCACCTGGAAACACATAGAAAAGTTGTGGGGTTTTTTATCACTAACAAAACAGCAACCTATCTTAAAATCAGCAACCCTTGAAGACTAAATGGGAGAACAAGAAGGTCAGACATGTGCAGTGGACTGTATTTTTTTTATTGATTTTACAATATGTATTTCATACACAACAGAGGAAGAAAAGCATTCTATTGGCTCATAAATTTAAGGATATTAGTTCAAGTTGTCCTTGCTACAAAAAAGTACCATGGTAGGAGGTAGGTGCCACCCACCTCCTGGCAGGCAAGAAGCAGAGTGCAGGGGAAGTCTGGGAGGAAGGGCTGGGATACAGATACCGTCCCTAAGCCCACGCCTCCATGCACAATTCAGACCCACACAGACATACACTTTACCAGTGTGGTAGGAATCTCTCAAGCCAATCACATTTATCATGGAGCCTCACCATTAGATAACTCCAGGTCAGACCTTTTCTGTGGTGAAATTAGTATTTTGAAGGTGAGAGGCTTTCAGCATGTGAAGATGAGACTGTACTACACAAAGTTTACAATGTTAAAAGCTTAAGTGTTCCTGCTTTATCACAGGGAAGTCCTCGGTGATCAGGAAAGTCATTGGGGATGGGGCTGTATTTCAGCTACCATTCTGGCCCTCATGTTTAGAAATATTACTGTGATCATCAGAATGCAGATTATCTTAGTGACTTTGAAAGAAGTAGATTGCCTGTTTGAGACAGTTGAAATATTTCCTTTCATACTGATTCTTTTGCATAATACTACCATTTTATTCCAATTTATTTATGCAATAGTTACATTCTCTTTTCAGCATGTTTTTACTATTATATTACTCCAGCTTTATTTATGAAATAATTATATTCTCTTCTCAGTATGTTTTTATTTTCTTTGCTAAAAATAAGTAGATTAATAAGCTATGAGAAAGTCTGTGCAGTGTACCCAAGTGACTTACTCAAATTTCTACCCTCTGAAAACATTCAGCCTTCCCTTTTGATTTCATTGTGTCCTGTCATTTCCTGGACCCACAGTCTTTGGGGTTTGGGGTTTCCTCCTTTAGACTTTGAGTCTGGAAGTACAGGGATACACTTGGGACCCCATTTTTAGGGACAAAACCTAGGCAGAGCCAATTAACCAAACTAAAAAGATAGTGGCAGCTCTTCAATGGTAGGAGAAAAATCTGCTTCACTGATGTTCCCTTATTGTAAGTCAAATCAGCATCCTAGGAGGAAGCCTGCACTAAGAAGGGTTTGGTTTGAACCTATCATATGAGCTTCACTCAAACAGACTGTGCATTTTTTGTCTTGTTCCTCTTGGCTCAGAAGGGAGCAAATGAAGCAGCAGTGCATCAGGAAAGAAACATTGGTGCTGTGTGAACTGTCCAATCAGCCACCCTGGCCAGAGATGGGAATCTTCTCTCCCACCCAAGTTAGAAGCTCCCAGTGTATACCTGAGAGCCACCTCAGGTATCTCTGACTAACTTGCTATTTGGGTTCTACATACTGGAGAATACAAAGGAATGACACTGGGAGAACCTCAATCCTGGAAATGATGAAAGTGCAAGGCCCAGTGACTCGGGACAGGAGTGGGTTTTGTGGTAGAAGCATAATCTCTGGCTAGAAGAGGACAGAAACAACCTTGGCCAAACCTGTGCCTCTGGAGCCATGGGAGAGTGTTTCTTTCCATATATCAGTAGCTGCTTGTATGCACTTTGGGCTTCCAGATGCTCTGTGTTGGGTTGAGGCAGCTGCCAATAACTAATCATGCTTCGTCTAATTGAGGTGACTGCAGCATGGCCTGTCTTGGGCAGCTGTGCCTGAAACCTCACTTCTCACCATATTGTGCAGTGACAGTGGCACGGTGGTTGGATACTCCTGGCTCGTGTGGACAATTTGTGTATGGTTGATGCTGTGCTGTGATGGGTGTCCTGTATTTAACACATCAGCAGACCTGGTGTTATGATTTGTATCAAAAATGAACCAAGTGCAGAGTCCTGAGTTCAATCCCCGGTACAAAAAAAAAAAACCTCAAATGCTCCATGGGTTTGGAAGTTGATTGGATTATGTGCAAACTGTTCTCATCAGTGTATACAACCCTTTATGATTTCAGTAGATGAATGTGCTCTTTGGACATAGGGCATGGCTAGAAGTAGGTCACTGGTGGTGTGGCTTGGAAAGTTATATTCCCATTTCTGTCTTTTCCTGAATTTCTCGGCTTCCTTCCTGGATGAGTTGAGCAGCTTTTCTTTGCCATTCTGTGACTTCCTTGGTGCCAACTGATCATGAACTGAAGCTTTAAGCCAAGCTAATCTTTTCCTGTTATAAGTCATATGTATTAGATATTTTGTCTGTGGGATGTGAAAGTGGCTAAATGATAACTAAATTTGGTAAATGTCTAGGATACAGCATCACACAACATGTCTCCTTAACCCTAGGTCTCATAGTGATGACAGTGAATTCTTAAATTTTGAAAATCTACACCACAATGCCAAAGGCACTGTAGGGTGTTTAGGAATCACATGATAATCTGAAGAAAGGTTTCATATTGCTGGATATGAGTTTCAATGGTACAACACTTGCCATGTATGCTTAAGCTCCTACAGTTTATCCATGACAATGCAATAAATTAATAGATATATAAATAACACATTTAATTAAATAGGGCCAATATAGTTATGAATGTTGAGAAAGTCAGAGGGATGTTACAAATTTCTCAAAGGAAGATGAATGTAGTCCTGCAGAAGACAAACTTCAGAAGGCACTGCTTTTTTAACCCACACTGAGAATTTCTTTGAAGTAGGGCATTCACATGTATATGTGATTTGGGTACTAACAGAGATTCTTGCAATTTCTTGGATAATTGCTATTGTCCATGTATGGTTGGTGTTTGGTCAAGATGGTGAAGACCCAGTAAAAGAACACATCCAACCAGAATTTAGGGTTCAGAGCAAGACTCCTAGAGGTAGCTCCCAAAGGAGAGTCCACCAGGAGTTGTTTGAACTGGGTTTTTATAGGTAATTAGTGGGGATGGCTTTTGATGAGGTAAGGTGAGGAGGAACATACATGACAGTGGGTAAATAAAAACAGCAGAGTAGTTAAGGCTGAGGAGTTGGCTTGCTGTTTTGAAAGAGCCTAATCTGGATACATTGGGTTCCAGCAGAGTGAGTGGGGGTGGAAACAGGACCTGGGAGTCAGTTTGTGGTTATTCCCAGGGCTCAGGCATTCAGAGGCCATTATTCTCAGAACCAGAGCAGCTTGGTGTAAACTGGAATCAAACTTAACAGTTTGGATATACTATTTTTAAAGAAATGAAAGCAGAATGAAGTAAGACTTTATATTAAAAGAGTCCTGCAGTAGAAGTAAAGTCGTAAATGCAGGTCTGCAATCACCAATAGTTAGGCTTAAAAAGGTTGGCTGCATTAGAAGGAGCAAAAAGGAGTAGATACAGTGTAGAAAAGGAGGGAATGATGGAAAGTGGTAAGGCCAGCTCCTGAAACAGGTTTTTTTCTTGAGGTCAGAATGTTTTTAGTGTGATATTAAAAGCAGGGTTGTATGCTAGCTTGGCTTAAATGTGGGTACACAATCACAGGTCTAAAGAGAGAAATTTAGAAAATGTTAGACTTATATGTCTTCTGTTACTAGTGGCCAGTTCATTGGTTTTGAGGCAAAATTGAATATTAAAATTTGTGTTTGTTGTGAGTTAAAAAATTTTTGGTTAGTATTATCTAATTGTCATAGGAAGAGTACTCGGGATTGCACACAGAACATACACTCTGATCTACATTCAACCCCATTATTATTATTATTATTATTATTATTATTATTATTATTTAATTTGAGGACTCAATCTCAGGGGTAGGGGTTGAATCTGTGACTTTCTTGCCTCAGACTCCCAGAGTGACATGATTACAGATATGGATCACCAAGCTCAGCTAGTGTGGGGATTTTCTAATCCCTTCTATTTACCAAGATCACAGTGTTTAGTTAAATTAAGCATCATGAATTGTTTTCAACTCCAGACAGTTGTAATTTTTGTCCATTGAGATTTGTGAAGAACAGTCTGGAAAATATCCCTGGGTTCTTCCTGCTCTAGATATGTATCTGTAAATTTGAGATTAGTTCTGTGTGTAAGCTAATTTTTAAAAAAAATAATGATCTCATATTCCTCATATTCTGGAACAGAGAACCTAAAACTAGTATAACGTCCTAAAGGATAGAAATGTCTTATCTTATTAGCATAAGAACTTTGAGGCAATATCTTCATTTTGTTACTGGACTGGCTCAGTGTGCCACCCTTTAATTACTTCAGGCTGATGATTCATGATGAAACACAACATCACTTGCTTTGGACTAGAATCTGTACTTGGGGAATTGTAGTAAGACTGGGCTCTGAATTTGTCAGAATTGTGGTAAATCTGGGTGATATGAGTATTACATTTTGGACCCACTCTTTGCTGACAGAGCACTGTATGATGTTCAGGAAACACACATTTGGATTCAGAAGAGAAGTTCCACCTTTTCAAGTGACTGTAGGTAACTGTTGGTCTTTGTCCAAAATACACCCTGTGGTCAAGAGAAGAATTTTTCCTGGGAGGATAACTCAGTAGGCCATGGAGAGGTTCCAGTTTTAAATTTCCTAGGTTCTCATGTTTCCCTTGATCACCGCTTTGGAGTGAGCCACCTGTGCCACAGGCATATAACCTCAGAAGTGTCTAATCTTTTTTCTTTTTCTTTCTTTTTCTTTTTTGGTACTGGGGATTGAACTCAGGACCTTGCTCTTGCGAGGCAGCTGGTGAAACCACTGAGCTAAATCCCCAGCCCCTGAAGTGTCTAATCTTTGAAATATGAGTTCCCTTGTAAATTGGTGAAATAAGCTTCTTTCCTGACTTGCTTTTCTTTTGCAGCAAGATATTTGTGTAAAATGAAAGTTACTTCAACGATTTTTTTCTCCCATGATTTGACTATAAGATTGTGATTTTCTTGGAAACTGAACAGATAGAATTATTACATCTGAAGAATCAAAGAATAATTTAGAAGTAAATTATTTGTCTTACATTTAATTTAAATGTGTATAAAAATCCACAGCTGATTAACAAATCAACTCTTGATAGCCGCAGTCCATTTCCCTGAAAACATCTAACTCCAAGGTTGGACACAAGATAAGCTTTTTTAGACCCTTTTTATAGCTTTACCATCTCATCACTAGCAGAGTGTTACTTGGATTAGAGACATAGCAATTTGGAATGAGTTAATAAATGAGGTTAATGTATCATTATTATTAGGGTGAAATGTTTGTGGTTTCTTTGCCTCGGTCTACTGCCCATAGGACTTTAGGGAATGTCATATTTCAGATACTTCACTCACTTATTCCATTGTCTCTGGACTTAGATTATTTTTTGTTGTTAAATATTTTTGATGTAGCTAAAATATCATTGTTGCTTTCTTTCTGCAAGTGAAAACAAATTAGAATCTTTGAAAGTATAGGACAGTCCACTCATATGCAGATCATTCTAATTTCTTCTCCCTGTTTATTTTAATTGGGAATTTTACATAATTTGATCTTCTGTTGTTGATTATGATATGAAAATTCAAAATATGTAGGAAATTTTAATATATTATTTTTAACTGACATTTTACATTTGTGTTACTGTGTGATTTACAAACACTTAGAATGATCAAATTTATTTTTATTTATATTTATCTAAGGTTGACTACCATTTATTTTTTATTTTATCTTGTGTTTGTTGATTACATCTAGGTTTTAGCATCTAGAGTTGATTACATCTAGAGTTCCTTTCTATATGTGAATTTGTTTTTCTCTGCATCACTCTGTGCTACATAATATATTTACAATCTCTAATCTAGTCCTTTATATTTGATACACAATTAAATGGCAGATTTTTGGATTTTTTTATGCTAGTAATGTATTCCATGCTACATTATGTTATTAATTCTAGTAGTTATTTGTTGGTTTTTAAAATTTTTCCAACATGTAACATAATGCTATATTTAAGTAAAGATAATTTTATGTGTTTCAGCTTAGTCTCAAGGACTTTATAAACCAAAGTGAATATTGAGCAGCAGAATTTGGTGTTGAGTGATTTGCATATATATATACATATTTTTGTACTGGGGATCAAACTCAGGACTTTGTGCTTGCAAGGTCGGCATGGTGCCACTGAGCTAAATCCCCAGCCCCTGTGATTTGCATTATTATCTTCTTGTTATATATCTGGTTTTCTGAAGTGAAATATTTAAATACTGAGTTATTTGTTCTTCCCTAATGCATTCATTCAACTTTTAATTTCTCTAGAAGTATCCCCTGAATTGATAGCAAGATATGCCTTTATTTTCTTATTATAATTCTTTTATTTTTTCAATTTATATTGTTATGAGGTCATGCTTGCAATAGATAATGTTTACATTCCTTGAGGGGAGTAGGTACATGTACATTACACATTTTAATTTTTTTTTATCCACTTTCCCTCCCCTTCCTCTGCCCTGTCTTTATCTCTTGGTCCCTTTCCCATTTGCCAAAGATTGCTCTTCCTATTTCCAGTTATCTATGAAATATTTAATATTATATTCAGCACTTCACTTGATACATGTGTCATTTAAAATTTATGATTTAATCTCTAATTCTCAGTCGTTTTCTAAGTATGTTTGTACTATTAGTTTCTAGTTTCATTCCAAATGGTTTCAGAGCTTACTTTATATGACTTCCCTAGTTTGGATATGTTAAGGCATTTGTTGTTGCTCTGAACATGATCTATGTTGGTGAATATTTGTGATTTTTGAGCAGACTGTGTACTCCGCAATTATTAGATGAAGTATTGCACAATATCCAATTGGTCCATTTGAGGGGTGATGTTGTTCATTTTAATTATATATACAATTACATGATCAGTTACTCATGGAGGTGTTTTGAAATCTTCGGAATCATTTGTTGATTGGTGATTTTCCCTTTAGTTTTATACTTTTGCCCCATCTCATTTGAATGTCTGTTTTGTGGAATACATATAAAGAACTGTTAGTTTTTGTTAGAAAACAACCTTCTACATCATCATATGATCATGGTAATCCTTTTTTTCTTTTTTTTGTTTTTTGTTCTTCTTTCCCCCATTAACTTTATTGGTACATTTTAGGTATACGATACAGTTACATTCATCATTGGGATCTTGTACCATTACATGAGTCTCTTGGTTCTTATTTTTTTTACCCTTCCCTTGTCCTCCCTTCACCCCCTCCACCCTTCCCTATTTGCAAGGACCTTGTTTCCATTTTTTTCCTCTTCTCATATTTTTTCCTTTCCCTTTTTTCCCTTCCCCTACCCCTCCCAATTCCGCTGTTCTTTTAGACCTTTTCTTCCTGTTGCACAATATCAGTTATACATTTTTTAAATTACAATATTAAGATCTAGGAGACATTACCACAGATTTTACAGAATTTAAAAGGATATAGAAAGCATATTACAAAAATCTGTTTTGAAATAAATTTGACAACTTCTAAGAACTTAGAAGACAAATTAATGAAACTAATGCTGGAGGAAATATAAAATTTGAATAGCACCTATTAAAGAAAGTATATTCCTAGCTTGAAAACCTACCTATATGACAACAGCAGGCTCATAAACATTTTAACTGATAAATTATATCAAACATTTAAAGCAGAAAAAAGAAGGAACACTTCTCCCCTCATTTTAGCAAATCAACACTGTGCTAATCCTAAAACTGGATAAAGATAGTAGAAGAAAAAAATATGAGGATAGATAGAAATTTGTTTAACAAAACAAACTACTGGAAGTCAGATCTGGCAGTATGTAGAAAGTGGTTTTGTTATAGGGATGGCAGTGTTGGTTCAGCACTGGAAGATCCACCCCCAAAAGTCATCATTTTAACAGAGGAAAGGAAAAAACCATATGATCCTGTCACTAGTTGGAGAAAAAGTACTGGACTAAATTCCACAGCTGTTCATGGTAAAAGCTATCAGGAGACTAGAAGTAGAACAGAACCTTCTCAACAGATCAAAGACATGTACTCCATACTTCCAGCAAGAACACTTTGTATGAATGGAGAAGATACAATGCTTTCTCCTTAAGGTGGGGAACAAGGGCAGATATGCTTACTCTTTATCTGTCCATTAAACTTTGAAACCTAGTCCCCACCAAAATAGTCTGGCAATAAAAAGACACAACTAGGATAGGATTGGCAAGGTAGAAGCAAAATCTTATATGTAGATGAAATGATCATCTACAGAGAAAATACTAAGAAATCTCTAGGAGCCCCTAGAACTTGTACTTGAATTTAGCAGGATTAGAAAACACAAGGTATATATAAAAATTCAGGTCTGTGTATACTTGCTATAAATAAGAATTGGATATTGAAGTTTAAAAATTATGTAGGAGTACAAAAGGACCTAGAAAAGTTAAAAACAAAAACAAAAACAGTGTTGGAAGACGTTTAGTACCTAATTTTAAGACTTCTTCTAAAGCTACAATAATCAAGGCAGTGTTGGTGTAAGGAAAGACATATAGATCATTGGAATAAAACAGAGAATCTAGAAATAGAACTACACATATATTGTCCACTGAGCTTTGAAAGATTATTTAACATTAGCATTTTATAGAATATAAACTTGATTCAAGAGCCGAGGAAGAGACAGTGTCTTCAGCAAAGGGCACTAGAACACCTGGTATCCATATATAAAACATTAACCTCAACCCTTTTTTTCCATACATGAAAATAACTTGAAGGGATCTATGAACCTAAATAAGAAAGCCTAAAAGTATAAAACTTTAAGAAGAAATTATAAGGGAAAATATTTATGAATTCAGGGTAGACAAGAACTACCTAGGATACAAAAAACATGATGTATAAAAGAAAAAAATTGATAAATGAGATTCCATCAAAATTTAGAACTTTAAATGACATCATTAAAATGAAAAGTAGTCCTTAAACAGACCATATTTACCATGCATATAACCTATGACCAGAATATATAAAGAATTCTTAGAGCTCATTAATAGACAACCTAATTAAAATGTAGACATAAGATGATGATAAATAGCCAGTATAGCACAAGGAATGGTGTGCAATTCTAGAAGCAGAAAAATACTAATCAGTACAATAATAAGATTGAATTATACACTCATTAGGGAGATGAAGTCCAAAGTTTTAAAAGCCTTGTCATGACTTTTTCTTTTTGTTGGAGTCTCCCCTTTTGCGTTTAATTTGTCACACCCAATGGATTCATTCTGCTGGGTTTCCTGGGGTTGTGATCCTCATTGTCTTTTCCTAGGGTATTGTCTAAAATTTTTTGGAGTGCTGGTTTGGTATTCATGAAGTTCCTGAGGTGCTCTTTATCATGAAAGCATCTTATTTCTCCCATCAATTTGGAAAGATAGTTTTGCAGGGTACATCAATCTGGGTTGGAGGCTGTTTTCCTTTAGGGCTTGAAATACATCACTCCAAGCTCTTCTTGCCTTGAGGGTTTGCATTGAGAAGTCTGCTGTGATTCTGATGGGCTTTCCTTTGTATGTGATTTGTTTCTTTTCTCTCACTGCTTGTAGAATTTTGTTCTTCTGTTGGATTTCTGGAATCCTAACTATTATATGCCTATGTGTAGTTTTTTTTGGTTAAGGCTAGCTGGAGTCCTATATGCCTCACTTATCTGTATGTCAAGTTCTTTTCCCCTCCTTGGGAAGTTTTCTGCCATCACTTCTGTGAAGTTTTTTTATGTCATTTGCACTCTCTCCTCTTTCTTCATTGACTCCAATCAGTCTTATATTATTCTTCTTTGCATTGTCTAGCAGCTGCTGGATTGATTTCTCGTGTTCCCTTACAATTTTAAAGCAATTTTTCTTTTCCTGGTCACTAATTGCAGTCTTATCTTCTATATCTGAAATTCTATCCTCACATTGGTTCATGCTGCTGTGCAGACTTTCGAAGGAGTTTTTAATCTCTTGGAAATCTGTTTGTATCTGTTTTATGGATTCCATTTGTTTCCTATGTTGGGATTCCATCATGTTCCTCAGATCCTCTATTGTTTTATCTGTGTCCTCTCTAGATTTATTAATCATGTCTTGCACCATGAGCAAAATCTTTGCTATTATCTGAGTACTTATTTCTGATTTCATTTTTCCCAGTTCCTCTTTTGTTGCCAGTTCAGAGAGTCCAGGTGGTTATCAGAGTGGTTCTATCTTGTTTCCCTTTGGGGTTGCTGTAGATGATCTGGAAGTCTGTTTTTGAGGCTTGTTTATGTGTCTTCTCATTTCCACGGGGGAGGGGGTGCTTCTGGCACCCACATGGCTCACCTTTTCTGCCCTAGGAGCTTGAGATGGCAGCGGGGGAGCTTCCTTCCGGCTGCTGGGACCAGCTGAGCATTAGTGCCCTAGGAGCCTGGGATGGAGGCAGGGAGCTTCCTTCCAGGTGCTGGGACCAGCTGAGCTTCTCTGCCCTAGGAGCCTGGGATGGAGGCGGGGAGCTTCCTGCCACGTGCTGGGACCAGCTGAGCTTCACTGCCCTAGGAGCTTGGGATGGAGGTAGGTAGTTTCCTTCCGAGTGCTGGGACCGGCTGTGCTTCACTGCCCTAGGAGCCTCAAGTTGTGGAGTTGGCTCCAAGTTTCCGTAAAAATGAAGTAGGGTCAGGGTCACTGGCAGATGATGTACTTCCATGGCGCTGCGCAGGCAGGTCATCGAGGTGGATGTAAGAGGAGAGGCCTTCATTTGCTTTCTTATCCAGTTCCAGAATCTGCTGCTTCTGCTCTTCATCCAGACTGAGTTCTGCCTTGCAAGAAAGCTCTTTCCTGTTCAAGCTGAGATAATGTCACTGGCCCTTGATTTTTCTGATTCTAAATGTTTATTTGTAACCTCCTGGGTCATTTGAGATGCTTGAAGCATTCCAAAATGACTACCTTTGAGGACAAGATCTGATGCTTGCTGCACTGAATGTTCTCTGGCAGCTGCCAATTCACCTTCCACTTCTTTGTGCTTAATAAGGCCATTTCCCCCTTCTCTGTGTCATTGAGCTGTTTCTCAAGAACTTGAGTGTTGCTCTCTGCTGTGGCAAGAGCCATCTGAAGCAAGTGTCAAGAAGACTGCTGGCTTCATCCTGGACCACCTGTAACTCTGTCTTTAATGGTCCTATGCTTTTTCATAAATTTGCTTCCTGTCCCTGAAATTCTTTTCAAAGATCTGCTTCCTTTACTTTGCTAGCCTACCTCGCTTTATTGCCTTCATACTCCTAGATGAGCTTTTTCAAGTCTGAGCTCTGTGCTTCGTTTTAAGACCTCCACCTCCTCCTGTGCAATTTCACTGCCCTCTCCTGCCCTGTGCTCACCAGGCACTGATCCTGATGTGACTTCAACATCTCTTGCATCTCCTGACACGCAGTTCACAAATCTTCCAATGCCAACCATCTGTCTTTTCACTGCAACTTTTCTTCAAAGTTCCTTCTCATCTCTTGGACCCCTCTGGATGCAGTTATTATGCGCTAGACGTGCTGTGCTTCTGCACAATTGCATGTCCTTAGCTCTGCATATGGGCTTCAAATTCTGCCAAAGCCTGCTGCTTCATTTTTATGTGATCTTCTAAGGATGCATCTAAAATGTGAACCTTCCTCTTGAGTTCTATCTCCTCTGTGATTTTGCTTTTATACTGTAGTCTACGAGAATTTGTTGGATTTTTCTTTCATGAGTATCTTCAAAGGCTAGAATTGCAGATTCATGCTCATCACTTCCAGTGTTTGAAGCATGGATTACCTTGGTGGGCTGTGAGATCTTGCTCATCCTCAGGTGCAGGTCGGCTCTCAGCTCCACATGGTGGCAGCCTAGCAGTGCGAACCCAGCCCACAGGGCTGGGGCAGAGACTGCCATCTTCCCACATGCCCTTTGTTTACATTTTTAAAACCATCTCTTAACTTTACCCACCTCCATTAACCCAGGTATTCGTTTTTACAATAAATCCTAAACATCTTTGGGTTAGGATTTATTAGGTTAATAATTAGATGCAGGCATATATAACAGGCCAGAATTGTCCTTTTCTACACCCTCTATAACAGGTTTTACAAGATATTTAAGCTGTAAGTAAGTGCCTTAATCTTGGATTTATCAGCATTCACAATTGTGAAAAATAATTTTCTTATAAACAAACAACATTTTGATATTATATTTGGGGAAGCTACAATATACAAAAACAGTGGTTATAAACATTTTGTTTGTGCATGGTATACCAGCAGCAAGGGTAGCAGCCACACAGTGAAAAACAGTATTTCCATTTGCTATTTTAATCTAGATGATGCTCCTACCAATGTGGAGGTGTTTCCCAATTTTTTTCCCTCATGAAATCATATAATTACCGGCATAGGTAACCAGTGGAAGTTCACGAAATGGACTGCTTGGTTCACGCAGTCGGTGTCAATACATTTAGACGAAGTCAATGACAAAAATAAATCTTTATATGGAATTCAAAACTAAAGTGTGTAGGGACCCACAGTCAAGGTCCAAGAGCCCCATGGGCATCTCTACATAACGTATTCAAAACCCCAAATCTTTAATAAATAACAAACAGCATGCCATATTTATAAAGGTAAAATATATTTAAATACCCCAAAATGTAGAAGATTTTCTGAAAAAATTATAGCTTATGGACATAGGTTGGATCTTGTGATGACTGATGATGTCAATTATTTCCCAAATCATATCCCCAAAGCAATTCTTTCATATTTTCAATGAATCAAGTATATATTTAGTTAAAAAATTTCAATTATTTTTCAGAAATTAAAGTAATGTAAAACTATATATTCTAAAAATGCAATAAACATTTGACTGTTCAGACATTTGTAGCCATCGTCATTTTAACTTTGCTACACAGACAATTTTTAATTCATATCACTGAGGGAAAATGATCAAGGAAAACTGCATATATTGGAATTGTACAATTGAATGCATCAATATAGGTTTATATTGAGAAATAACTCCTGTGTAGTTAGTATATCTATAATCCTAATACAGTTATTTTTGAGCATATGGTAAAAACACTAGAAACTACTCTGTTAGTGAATGTAACCCTATGTGTAGTACTATAACACTCACCATAGTCACTAGAGCTCCATAAACTGTCTATAATGTATAAGAAAAATACTGTACCTGTCCATTATCCTGAGTTTTCAAACCCTCACACATGTCAACCATCACTAAACTCTCTGCTGCTGTTTAGTTGATTGTTGTAGGTGCTAAGTATAAACTGATCTTATTGTTATTGGAGTATTTCACTTAATGATTTCCATGTTAATATATATTGTCATGAATGGCAAGATGTCCTTTTTTGAGACTAAATGATATTCTGCTGTATAATAAACCACACTACAGTATACCCCCACAAAGTCACAGTTCAGAGTTTGTGGCCTCAGTTGTTAGCAAATTTTTCCTTAGAACCTAACTAATAATAGTTCAGAGAAACCCCTACAATTTCGTGGAAATAACAAATATCCTTTGCAATTGTTTTTTTGGCAGGAGGTTTGCATACAGCCAATCTGACAGCACTATCCTGTTGTCCTTGCTGCAGAATGGCTGCTGCCCTGTAACCCATCTCTGAAGATGCACCAGCATACCACATCATAACAGGTAGCTGTACCATGTGTAGCTAACTTGAATGTTCTCAGTTTTGTTCTTCTTCAAGCCTGAAGATCCCTAAGATGCCACAAAAATGGCCTGCACCTTCTAAGGCTTCTGGCAATGAACCTAAGTGCCAGAAGAAGTTTAAGACACTCAAGGAGGAAGTTGAACTACTATTAAACAAAATTATTACAGTACTGTATCTAGTATTTTATTAAATTACATAACTGTGGGAAACATAGCATATTTACAGTTTAAACTATAAAAATAGCTATTTATAGGTATTTTTCTGACTATTTCCGAAATACAGTTTTTCACAATTTGTAGGTGCTCTAGGAATGTAACCCTCCCTGAATTTTGGGGTCTACTGTATTTACATGCATCCAAGCATGTTATGGAATAAAATAGACTCTAGATGCCATGTTTTGTAAATGTTAAATATAAATGATTATTATCAATTTAATTTCGTTAATTTAAAAAATTTTTATTGGTACATTTTTGCCATACATAATGATCACACTTATCATAGGGAAATTATACCTATACATAATATATCTTATTTTTTTCTTCATTCACCTCCACTCCCTATAGCACTTCTTTTCCCCATTTACATAATACTGTTTCCATTGTTTTCCTTCCATTCTTTTTTTATCTCTGCTCTATTCATCCCCTTCCTGACCCCCCTCCCTTGTTCCCCTTCCTGACCCCCCTCCCTTGTTCCTCTTCCCACGTGAATATTTTCTTCCTACTTCCCAACATCTATCCTCCATTTTGCTTATTTATTCATTGGGTTTCTCACACAAGAGAAACAATGTGGTATTTAACCATGTGTCCAATTTTTTTCACTAAAAATTATGTTCTCAAGTTTTTACCTAAAAATGTCTCAAGTTTATAGTTCTTTATGGCAGAGTAGTACTACATTGTACTACTACAAAAACCACATTTTCTTTATCCATTGATCCTTTGATGGGCATATGGACTATTTCCAAGATTTAGGTATTAGAAACTGCACTGCTATAAACAGAAGTGTGCATATATCACTGTAGTATGATGCTTTCAACTCTTTTGAGAAGATACCTAGAAAGGGAAAAACTGGGTTGAACAGAACCTGTAGTTTTAGTTTTTTGAGAAATTCCTGTACTGGTTGTACCAATTTACACTTCCACCAACAGTGGACCTTCAACATCAATCTTAGCTCATTCCTCCTATCTACCATTGCCTTTTCATAATCTAGTTCTTTTCTCTTTTTTCTTCATACTACCACACCTGTACCATTTACCCTTATGTATCTATAGGTAGTTAACTATATCTTACCATGGCTCAATACTGCTTTATGGTGAAAAGGGGTAAAATTGCTCTATGGAGTAGAAATTTAATGTATATAATTTTCTGATTTGGCTTAGATCTTGGTATGTAAATATAAATCTTGTACCTAGGTTTAAAGGTGACAAAGTACTAGTTACTACAGTTTGTCATTTTCCCGTTTGTGTTTGACACTATAGTTATTACTGATGGTACTAAGTCAACATGACACAGCTGTTGTGTTGTGATCAACTGATCCTCCTTGTATGTCAATACCTTGTATGTCTGGGGGCCATAAATAATACTACAGCCCAGTACCAAAAAACTGGGTGCTAGGCCAAACTGGCCACAATCTTTCATACCTGATAAACAGAAGTGGAACAGACTCAAAGGCCAAAAGCCAGTTACCCCTAGAAGAAAGCTCTGAAAAGTAGTCATTATTTAAACAAATCATGATACTAGTAATAAAAAGCAACTTACAAGACTCAATGTGAAAAATAAATAAAAAAGAAAGGAGAAAACATGGAGGCAAGGTCCAATCCAAAACACCCAATTCACCCATCTCAAGCTGAGAGGGCACTGAAGAGGAAGAAATCAAAAACCTCTCGGCTGAATTTTATGAAATCATAGCAGTGGAAGTACCAAAGTAGACAAATCAGCTCCCAGACAAAAACAAAACATAAATAATTGCACAGGTAACTAAAGACATGATGACCAAAAATAAATTAAAAAATAAAAATAAAGACATTATGACCATACTGAAGGAAATGGTTAGTGAATCTTGAGAATATAGAGATTAAAAAATAATACAGAAGCCTCAGGAAACCATGACTGCCCAACAAGGAAAGAACTGGATGCCATAAAACAGGTCCAAGCAGGTATCCAAGAGATTAAAACTTTTATTGACAGTATATGCAGCAATATCAACCAATGTGAAGATAGAATATCAAATCTAGAAGACAGGGCTGTGGTTAGTGATCATTAAATGAAACACTTCTTAGAAATAGCAAGGGACAGGGCCGGGGATTTAGCTCAGTGGTTCCGGCACTTGCCTTGCAAGCCCAAGGTCCTGAGTTCGATCCCTGGTACAAAAAATAAAAGAAAAAGAAATAGCAAGGGACCATGAAAAATCCATCCAATAGCTGCTAGATGATGCAAAGAATAGGATTAATTGGAATCAATGGAAGAATCAGAAGATAACACAAAGGACATAAAAAACCTGTTCACAGAAGTAATAGAAAACTTCCCAAGCATGTAAAGTATTTGACATATAGACAAGTGAGGCATAAGGCACCCCAATTAGCCATGATTAAAAAAAAAAACTACACCAAGGATACAACAGTTAAGATTCTAAAAATTAAACCCAAGAACAAAATATATAAAAGCTGTTAGAGGAAAGAAACAACCTATAAAGGAAAACCCATCATCAGAATCACAGCAGACTTCTCAAAACAAACCCTTCAATCAAGGAGAGCTTGGAGTGAAGTATTTCAAGCCCTGAAAAAGCCTCCAACCCAGATTGTTGTACTCTGCAAAACTGTCTTTCAAAATTGGAGAAATAAGATACCTCTGTGGTAAAGAACACCTGAAGAAATTCATGAGCACCAACCAGAACTCCAAAAAATTCTGAAGGATATTCCAGAAAGAAACAACGAAGAGAATAATTTCAATAATCCCAATAGAATTAATTCACCAGGCAAGGCAAGTAATTAAATAGAAGGAAAAGAAAGGGAACCAACAGCAGAAAAATAATACAATAACAAGGATAAGTCAATACCTATCCGTTATAAGCATCAAACTGAATGGCCTCAATTCACCAATCAAAGAAAAAAAAGACTGCCAGAATGTATCAAGAAACAAGATCCAACAATATGCCGTATACAAGAAAAATGCTTAAACCAAAAAGAAATTCATAGACTACTCCATGAAACAGAAACCCAGAAAAAAGCAGGATTAGCTATTCTACTTGAGACAAAGTGGATTTCAAGCCAAGACTGATCAGAAGAGATAAAGAAGGTCACTAGATACTTGTTAAGAGAACAATCCAAAAGAAAGACAATCATAAATACATAAGCACCAAATCTTGGAGTACCCAACTACAGTGGTACCTTAGTCCACAAACTCAATTTTGTCTGGGATTTTGGATGCAAATTGAACTGAACAAGAGCTGAATGAAATTTCTCCATTAGGTTAACATAGAATCTGGCCATTTAATATGATTTGGTTCTTATCCAACTTAATTTGTGACCAGAATCTCAGAAAGAATCAAGTTTGTGAAGCAAGGTAACAATGTATACAAAACAAACACTAATGGATATGAGAAATCAGACAAGCACCAATATAATTACAATTGGGGACCTCAAAACCCCACTGTCACAAATAGATCAACTAGAAAAAAATCAGCAAAGAAATACTGGAGCTGAACCAAACTTTTTTTTTGGTATGGGGGATCAAACTCAGGACCTTGCACTTGCGAGGCAGGCGCAGTGCAACTGAGCTAAATCCCCGGCACGAGCCAAACTTTCGAACAAATGGACATAGTGGGTATCTACAGAGTGTTCCACCTAACAACAGAATACACATTCTTCTCAGGTGCACATGGGACATTCTCCACAACAGACCACATACTGGCTCATAAAATATGGTTAAGTAAATGCAAAGGAATTAAAACTATCTCATGCATATTATCAGATAATAGTGCAAGGAAATTGGAAACAAATGGCAAAAGAAATCACAAAAACTATAAACACATGAAAATTAAATAATATTGTTTTGAACAACCAGTGGATCACAGATGAAATTAAAGAACAAATTAGAGATTTTCTACAACTGAATGATAATCTCAATACAACATACCAGAATTTATGGGATGCAATTAAAGCAGTCATATGAGGAAAGTTTATAGTGGTGAACTGCCACATCAGAAAAACAGAGTGATCTCAAATAAATAACCTAATGTTGACTCTCAAACTTACAGCAAAAGAACAATTAAACCCAAAGCAAAGATCAGAGCAGAAATTAATGCAATTGAGACTAAGAAAACAATACAAAGAATCAATGAATTGAAAGGTTGATTCTTTAAAAGATTAAATAAAATTGGCACTTAGCCAGCTTTAGCAAAACAAGAAAAGAAAAAACTCCAATTTAAGCAATTAGGAATGAAAAGGGAAATCACAACAGATTCTGTAGAAATTCAAAAGATCATCAGTACCTACTTGGAAAACCTGTACTCAAAGAAGTTGAAAAATTCAGAAGAAATGGATAGATGCCTAAATATATATTAATTACCAAGCTGATTCAGAAGATATAAAAATTCTAAATGACCCAATATCAGCCAATTAAATTTAAAAAAGAATTTTAAAAAGCTACCAAAAAAGAAAAGCCCGGGTCCTGATGGAGTCACTGCTGAATTATACAAAAACTTTACAGAGTATCTAATGCCACTATTCTTCAAACTCTTTAATGAAATCAAAAGGAAAGTAATACTGCTAAAGTCATTCCTTGAAGCAAGCATTACACTGATACCAAAAGCAGAGAAGGATCCAACCAAAAAAGAGAAATACAGACCAATCTCCCTAATGAACATAGATGCAAAAATACTCAATAACATGCTAGCAAACAGAATAAAGCAAATCATCAAGATTATACATCACAACCAAGTAGGATTCATCCCAGGGATGCAGAGATGGTTCAACATATGAAATCAATAAATGTAATACACCACATTAACAGAATCAAGGACAAACCCCACATGATTATCTCAATAGATCCAGAAAAGGCATTTGACAAAATTCAACATCTATTCATGTTAAAAAAAAAAAAAACCTACAGAAAATCGGAATAGAAGGACTTTATCTTAATCTGATAAAAGCCATCTACAACAAACCAACATCAAACATCATACTAAATGGTCAAAAATTTTAAGCTTTCACTCTAAAATCAGAATCAAGACAAGGATGCCTACCATCAACACTCTTCTTGTTCAACATAAGTCTGGAGACATTAGCTAGAGCAATTAGACAAGAGAAAGAAATAAAAGGAATTGGGATAGGAAAGGAAGAAGTTAAACTATCATTATTGGTTGATGACATGATACTCTACAAAAAAAACCCTCAAAACACCAAAAGACTCCTAGATTTAATAACCAAACCCAGTAGCATAGCAGAATACAAAGTCAATACTCAAAAATCAATAGCATTCTTCTATACAAATAACAAACTCACTGAGAAACAGCATCAAGAAAAATCAAATATTTATGAATCAATCTAATGAAGAAAGTTAAAGACCTTCATATTGAAAACTACAGTACTCTGAAAAATGAGAACAAAGAGGATATCAGAAAAATGGCAAGATATCCTTTGTTCTTGGATAGGCAGAACCAAAATAGTGAAAATGGCCATACTTCCAAAACTACAGATTTAATGCAATCTTAATCAAAATACAAATAGCATACCTCATAGAAGTACAGAAAAAAACCCTAAAATTCATAGCAAAACAGAAGAGACCTAGAATAGCAAAAGCAATTCTGGGCAACAAAGGTATGGCAGGGGGGCATCACAATCCCTGATTTGAAGTTATACTACAAAGCTACCATGATTAAAAACAACACGGTACTTGAGGGGCAAAACAGACCCACAGATCAGTGGAATAGAATAAATGATAACATCTCTAACCACACTCATCTACGTTGTCTTTGACAAAGGAGTGAAACACCTTTACTGGAAGAAAGATAGCCTCTTCAATAAATGGTGCTGGGGAAACTGGCTTTCCACATGCCAAAGATTAAACATAGTCCCTTATCTCTCACTATGCACTAAATTAAAATTGAAATGAACCACACACCAAAATATCAAAACAGAAACACTTTATGTGCTGAAAGATAGAATACGTAAAACTTTTGAAGATATAGGTACAGGCAAAGACTTTATGAACAAACCCCCCAACTGCACAGGAAAATTACAAAAAAACAGTAAGTAGGATATATCAAATTAAAATGCTTTTGCACAGGAAAAGAAAACAGAGTAAAGAGACAACCCACAGAATGGGAAAAATTTTACCAGCTATTTCTCAGGTAATGGACTAATACCTTGAATATATAAAGAACTCAATTAAATGCCATGTTCTATAGGCTTTGGTGCATGATTTTTTGTTTTTGAGGTTACTTTGTTGCAAAGTGTTTTTTTTAGGTTAAATATAAGATGCAGATTCTGACTCTTCTATAGATTAATTTATTGGTGTTTTTGTAGGAAGAAGGTCCCTGGGAATATGCTTGCTAATGGTACCTTCCAATCTTTCATACCCCCTCTTTCCTGGGCGAAATAAAGGTAACAAGGGTTTCTTCACCATGCCTTCCTGTAATCTAATAATTGTTTGGGGGGGGAATCTCACAGTTTTGTGGAAACTGCAAATATCTCCTGCAATTGTTTTTTTTGTTTGGAGGAAGGTTTATAAGTAGCCAATCCAAGAGCATTATTCAGTTCTCCTTGCTGCTGATTGGCTGCTGCCCTATAACCCATCTCCAGAAGATGCACCGGCCAGCATTCCCACATCATAACAGGCTGTAGTATATACAGTATTTTTATTGAATTAAATTATTACAGTACTGTATACATTGTTTTAGTAAATTAAATTACATTATGGGAGAAATAGCATATTTAGGGTTTAAACTATAAAAATAGGCACTTAAAGGCATTTTTCTGACTATATCTGAAATTTGCAGTTTTTCATAATTCACAAGAGCTCTCGGAATGTAACCCCCATGAATTTCGGGTGTTCACTACATGTCAGTTATTTTTTTCTTAGCAACTAAAACTACCACTGAAATGGATTTATATTGTTTTCACACCATGTCTACTAATTCCTATACTGACTACAAGAAAGTGCATGCATTTGGTGCCATTGTAGTTAGATATGGATAATTTAGCTTCTCATACTGTGCATGTTCTAAGTAAAATATATCTGAACTGGGTTGTTATATAAAATATTTCTTTTGATAGTATTTCTCTCTTAATTATTAAAGGATATATTAGTTTACATTTACTTGCAATTTGTATTACTGGTGTTCACTCCAGACACCTTATTTCCTATTCTCTAAGAAATGAATGGAGTGAGGGATGGTGCTACAGACATCCCTGAGAATCTAAAGGAAGGGGATCACAATTTCAACGTTAAAATTGGCAATTTAGTAGGACTTTGTATTGTCAGGCAACCAGCCTAACAAATTATTGAAAAGATAACAAATTATTGAAAAGATTCCTTGTAATTTAAGTAGTAAATAGCACAACTTCACTGAGACAGAAGTAGAAATATATAAATCAGAAATATTATACATGCTAAGTAGAAATATTATAGGCAGTCAGACAGGAGTAGGCCCTTGAGGGAGTCAGTGCAGAAGATGAGAATACATTTCAACTGTGGCTGGAGGCACATCCATTGAAGGCCAGGCCTCAAGATAAAGACGGAATGACCAGACCTACATGCCTCCCCAAAGGATAAGCAATATACTTGGTATCACCTGGTCTAACAAAGTCTAGACAGACATCAGTCACTCAGGAGGGTAACCAGGACCTCCTAACTCATCTCTTTCAAAAAAGGTCCTTATTCTTTCCATGTACACTTGGTTTGTGACTTGCTTCCCCACTGGATCAATATTACCTAAGAAACTATACTTGTAATCTTATTGGTTAATCATAGTTTTGTCCCATATTGTACACACCTCATGATTTTGTACCCACCCCCTGATTTTGCTTTATAAACTTTCCTCTGTAAAATGAGGTCCATGGCAACCGAGTCAGGTCTCCTCCTTCCTCTCAGGAGCTATCTATCTCAATAAATATTTCCTACTCAACCTCTGGTGTTCCTTAGAATTCATTCTTCGATTTGGGGGAACACAAACTTGGTGTATCTGATAGCTAACAGGTTGGGAGTTATATTATTTACCCTATATCATTTGGAAGTCCTATATCAGTAATACTTAAGTAGATTACTATAGTTTCCAAGTTTGACAGATTTCAGAAATACAAAGTATAGACGATTCATTCTAACTGACTTAATAATATTCATAAACTATGTATTACACATATATAGATATTAAAACAATTATTTTTTTCCAAACAGACAAGGTTTATAAAAATTTTATCAGAACATATGAAAATTTGCTATTTACAAAGTATAAATATTATCTTGAATGTACTAAAGAATAATTAAAAATTGTGGAGAATTAATAGCTTTACAAATCCCATGTGCTTTCTTATCTCAGTGCAACCTGGTAAAAGGAATCAAGGACAACAGATAATATTAAGCCTATGCTGTATAACTGAACTATATTCCCTGTAGACCTATGTGTTTTTGATGCAAAATTCCTTAAGTAATCTCTTTTTTCTAAAGTAAAGAAATGGACCTAGAAATATTTAGAATCAGGTAATAATTTAAGTATATTCTCAAAGTTCAAAATAAATATCTTTCAATTAATATGCAGGTTTTGAGAAATATATTTAGCAAAACACTTCAGGAGTAAAATACAACAATTAGTAAAGCAGGAATCAATACAGTGGAAAAGATGAACAAGACAGGGGTAACAGCAAACAGCACAATGAAAATGAGAAATATTTATAAAGGCCATGGATATTTCAATTTCTAAGAGTCATGAAGTGACATATGCTAGATATCAGATTTTGATCCTTTTACACACAGCAACTGGAATGCCAATCAAGCACATTATAAAAGAAATAAAAAGAATAATTAAATTGTCATTATTGAAATTTGGGTAGCAGACATGCTTTTATAAAAATATAAATTTTCAAACATGGTATATGAAGAACAATGCCGGAGAATCCAACAAGATGGCAAGCACTGAAATGGCCATCAAAAATCTTCCCTTTGTACATTCATCTCCCAAAGGGATTACAACTGTTTCACTGAAACTTTAAAATATTAATGAAGATATATATATACCAATTTTCAATGATAAATGTTTCTTATGCATACAAAATATACAGTAGTGCAACCATTATTCTAAAAATGATACCCTCAGTTGGGTATGGTCTCACATCTGTAATTTTTTAAAAACGGCTAGCAAATAGCTGAAAAGAAATATTTGCAGCTAATTTCATCAAGTTAAACTAACTTCACCTAAAACCAGGCAATATATTTACAGAAAAAGTAATTATAGGCCCATTATACCTATGCTTGTAATCTTCAAATCCAGTATAAAACATTTTCTAGTAAAATACAAAGATTTATTAGAAAATAGTTTCTAATCTTGGCACTTAGCTAAGTGGTAGCAGGGCTTCCTAGCCTGTGTGATGTCCTTGCATCAATCCAGAGTAATAATGCGTGTGCACACACACACACACACACACTTTATAAGTGAAGTTCTTTTATTTTATCATAGATAAGGATGGTTAAGCATAAGAAACCTAAATCAACAAAGAATAATAGGAAAAAAAAAAAGAACAGGCAATTATTTGAATCTCGACATAAATCTATTTTCTAAATCTTAATTTCTATTAATTATTTAAGAGCCTCTAATCTTAAAAAAAATCAAAAAGGATCAACAACTAGATACAGCATACATACCATAAAACTAACACGTGCAACACTGACTGGAGACACTCTACACGAATTTTTCAGGATCAGAAATAAGTCAAGGATATTCAGAGTCTCCACTGTTCTGTCATATGAAACCAAAATTCACAGGTGGTGATATAAGGCCAGAAAGACGAATAAGTGATATTAAGCATGGAAGTGGAAGAGTTGAAATCACTATCCACAAATAATAAAATTAACAAGATATTACATTTCAGAATAATGACAAGAACACCTGCCCTGCCAGAAAAGTTCAACTTAAAAATGTGGTACTGTTTCTCATAGTTTTTTTTGGTACCGGGGATCGAACTCGGGTCCTTGCACTTGCACAGCAGGCGGCGAAACCACTGAGCTAAATCCCCGGCCCCTGTTTCTCATAGTTTTATTACTCACTAAAACTATGCCAGTACAATAAAGCTAAGTGACTCTCAATCAAAACACATACTATAAAGAAATAGCTCTCAAATTTTTTTCCCAAGGTCGTTATACAGTCAGTAACTAAAGAGACACCAAAAGGTCTTTTGTTTAGATTTGTATAAGAACCACTTTTCAATTTACTAGAAAACAGAAAAAAATGCTTTGCTATTACTAGAATCAAAAGTGCAACAACATACCTATGACACGTGAATTTGATGAACTTTTACGGAAGTAACCATTTTATTTTAAAAATTGACTTAATTAGAAGTTTGAAGTTGTATCACTTTTTGCAGATACTTCTAATGTCAGCTTTGAAGAGATAATGGATGTTCCACTCAACTTCTCTCAATCTATGCCAATATTTTGAGTTACAGAGGGAAATCTTCCTCACATATCACTGCAAAGGATTTTATAAGCACCTAGAAATAGTCAAACCCTGCCAAGCACTCATGTACCCATCTTTATAAAATATTATCAATATCTTCTTTAAAAATCAGTAACATATTCAAAAATACTTCTCTTATATAAAATGTGATAGCCAGGCATTTTGGCACACGGGAGGCTGAGGCAGTGAAATCACCACAAGTTCAAGGCCAGCCTGGGCTAAAGAGGTCCACGGGAACTGTAGAGTGAGATCCTGTCTCAAAAAACCAAACGAAAACATTTGGGGAACATGATCTGTGTATGTACAGAATAAGGTACAGATTTAGATTTGATGACGTGATATGACATATACACTTCACAGTATATCCTTCATTCTACTCTATTTATAATACCAGTGAATCAACTATAAATGCCACAAAATTATTCTAGAATCCCTTTTAAAAAACAAAAGATGAGACATCGTTTTTCAAATCTCAAATAAGTATGAAGAGGAGAAATATCCATTTCCATATTTTGGGACACACTATAAAGTTACAATTATTTAAGTCTGAACATCAGACAACATGTAGACAAAGTAAATTTATAAGAAATATCAGGAAATACTTCTGCTTTCTTTTAAACTGAGATCTGCTAAGGCTGGCAGTACAAATAAAGAGGATGAGCTAATTAATCATCCACTTATGGTGATAAGTTGTACGTTTTATGTGTCAAGTAAACCTGATTTTTGCATCACAAACATTCAAAGATGCATTTCATTGAGATATGTGACAAAAATATTAAATATTAAAATGTGAAATATTGAAGAAATTATAAGAAAATAGCTTTCTAATTGAAGAGTGGAGAAAACTTTAGATATGTAGAACCACAATTTTAGCATAACTTTGAAAAGAAACAAAAATAGTAACAGGATTTCCGTTCAGCAAAGAAAATTATTGATGAAATTAACTTCCAGATGAAAAATTGCAGAAGGCGTTTTCATTTTCTAGAAGTGACAAAGAAATACACAGAAGAAAAGATTTAATTGAACAGTATCCTTATCACAAATATCAACATATAATATAAGCAGAAAATTTATAGAAGGGATTACATGGGAAAGAAAAAAAAGGCCTAAAAGAAAGCTGTTTAAAAAGACAGAAAAACAGAAATGAATCTCAATTCATATCCACAAAATTCATCAAGGCAGAAATACTGATTATAATAAATAGAAATTATTGCCTACTGGTGATGGTAGTATGGATAATGTGTGTTAGATTTTAAATGGGTATGTACTCTATGCACTAGCAAGCATGCTCCTGAACATCTATACCATTTTTCCAAATCTGTTTCTAGAGCAGTAAAAAAACCTGTTTCCTGTTTCTGTTGCGTGTCACTCCCCTGCCATGCCACCCTGCCTTGGAGCCAGCCAACTATGAACTGAAAGCTTTACAAACTGTGAGCCAAATAAATCTTTCCTTCTTTAAAAAAAACAAAGAAAAGAGAAAAAAAAAGAAAAACTGCTTCCTGTGGCACTTGTATCATTGACAGAACTCAAAAAGTATGTTTTCTCATAACTGGAAAAGGCAAATAAAGTATTACATTAAATCCATGTTTTCAGAAGTATGAAATCACCAGTAGCTGAAATTCTGACTTAGCAGGTTCAATGGACACATAAACTCCTAAATGACATGGTACCCTGAGAGGGCAAAAGAAGATCCCAAGACCTGCCATCTCTCTACCTTTGCATCCCAAAATAAGGCTGAATGATTCTACCCAAATAACTCCCAGTCTATACTCCAGCACTCTCTTTTGGTCCTCTTCTTTAGGCTGCCTTTCAGATGCCACTAGAGTAAAAACTAGAAAAGGATCCCATGCTTGGTGTACCATGATGACACACACTGGGGTTGTAAAGCCAGACTAAGACTTCCCTTCAACTGAAGCTCTGTGCTTTATTTCAGCTGTGCTCCTTGTCCATAGGTCATCCTTGTGGCCTTCTCCAAGACACCAACATGAGAGAGATGTTCACAGAGTTTGAAGAATTCAGGAGTACTCAAGAGAATTTCAGGCACTGTAGGATCCACCACATATGGAACACACAGTAAAGGCTTGTAATCACCTCTTTGCCCAGAGAAATGTAAACCACTACAAAGGAAGAACGATCCCAAGACTTGGACATGACAGTGCTAGACAGGCATGACTTCAGTCTATTAAGGGCAAGGAAGAGGCAATGGGAAAACAAGATAGGGCAAAATATAAAGTCAAATATTTTCTCCAAGATTAAAGCAGAAAGAATGGTTCCCAGAATCAGCATAAACTAAGAAGGGAAGTGTTTTCTCTTCAGCATTATACATGCTTGGGGTGTTGTAGTTAAATTGCTCAGCCCTCTGTTTATTGACAATTCCTATCCTATTGCTTTGTCCTGATAAAACAAACTAGACAGTAAGAATGGAGTGGTGCACCTCTCTATAATACAAAATATATAGATAAATAAATAAATAACAAAGCAAGCAAATGAAACTAAACCAATCCAAAACCCAAAACAAAACCCAGAGTAATTCTCCATTATCCAAATACTACTCATACTGCGTCTCAGCTTAGTTCCTCAGGAGAACCTGAGTAATACAGTGCTCAACACAGGAAACTACTAAGTTTCATATTCTCCAAAGGACCAGCTCATCCGTTTTCACTTGGTGTCCTGTCACTAACAGAGCAGCGACTCCCTGCTGCTGCCCAGTATCTTCAGTAAATATTTTAACACACACCACTACTGTGCAAACAATAAAATTCAAAAACTGAAGTCAATTTTCCACTGAATACTTCCATTGTTTTATTCTTTGGTACTGCAGATTGAATTCAGGGCTTTGTGTATGTTGCACAAGTTACATTACACTGAAAATACAGCCCCAGTCGATACGGGTCTTGCTCCATTGTCCAGGCTGGCTTCAGTACTGCAAAACTCTGTCTCAGTGTCCCAAGTGCTAGGATGAAAGTGGGGTGCAACCAGGCCTCACTGAATTTTCATTTAATAAAGCACTGTAATCCTCATTAATAGTGGTGATTAAAGAACCTGCATTTTACCTATTTGTGGTATCACATGCCTATAATCTCAGGATTCTCGGAGGCTAAAACAAGATCAGAAGTTCACTGCAGCCTGGACAACTTACTGAAACCTGGTCTCAAATTTTAAAATGAAATATTAAATAGGGTACGGGATGTAATTCAGAGCAAAAGTCCGGGGTTTAATCTTTATGCAATAAAAACTTTAACCACACCCTGCAATTTTTTGTATCCTGGAGAAATTCCTTACCTTCACACTTAGATGATAATATCCCACAACTTTTAACCCTACCAGGCCACATTTCTAATTTCACTTTTCCTCAAAAATGATTAGGTTAACTGATTAGCAGTAACAGAAGACATTTATCTAACTTTTACTAAGTTTTTCTCCATCCTTAAGGCCCGTGATCTTTGACCTACTCTCAGACTGAACCAGGGCACAATTCCTGTATGTCACACAAAGTACCATTTGACCTCAGGGGAATGCCTTCTCTAATGTGGGGTGTTTTTGTCACCCTTACCATCATCCCCTCCTCTCCCACTTTCTTTCTCCTCCCAACAGAGAAAATCTTTATCCCTAAGCCTTCTTATGGGAAAAGACCTCATGTTTAGGGCTTTACACCTCGTGCAGTGATCCTTCAATAGAAAGTCCACCTTAGCGAGGATTTCAATTTTGAAGACACTGTCTACCAACAATCCAATGGCTATGGCAATTATATGAGATGACACCCCTCTCCCTTTCCACTCCTACCAAATCACACTTCCATATGGATGCCCGAGTTCAAGGAGTTTCACATAGTGCATTTTACAGGCAGTTCCTTCTGGAAGTAGTCCTTAGCAGGAACACTTTCTCCTGCCTCGGTTAACACATTAACATCACCTCCATTTTTCTCAGCATTCCGACCGCTATGGGAAGTTCTCACTTAAATGGTCTATCTGTTAGAAGAGGTTTCATCTAAACAATGAAGACGAAAATTTTCTTTTGCACTTCTGTGTATGTAACATGGGAGTTTACTGCACGCATGGCAAGCACTGCAACACTGAGTCACATCAAAAATGATGTTAAACCTGTCATCAGATTCTCATGGCACTTATCATCAATTATCATGTGTGCAGAAATATGGGGACATACTGGCAAATTTCGGAATTCACTCTCCTCATGACGGGGCATAGACCTGAGGAGTTAAGACCCTGTACCATAGACATATGTAAAACTGAGGTCCACCAATTCTGTTGGAGGAAGGACTGAGACCAGAGAGGCAGCACACCACAGCCCCTCCAGCTCTAACCTGTCACCTGAATCAGGGTCTCCCCACAACTCCTACTGTCCGCACACAGCTGGAGATGCGATGCGGCTGTGAGCTGCGGCTGCCCGAGACTGCACTCTTGGCTGGCGGGGTGGCTGTGGGGAGGCGTGGTGCTGGGGACCCAAAATGGGCCAGCCTCAGCCAAGGCAGGAGGTACAGAGGGTACACTGGGCTATAGACCAGGAAAAACGCAGACTCTGGAGCTGCAGGGAGGCTCTGGTTCGCCATTGCTGGATCCAACCACTTCCGGGTTGACCTCACCCACATCACATCCCATTCTGTCCCATCTCAGGGCAGCGATCCCATACTCTTACCATTGCGTGGCTTGAGGGTCTTCCAGGGTCCTTTTCACGAAGGCTGCAGCCAGGAGAAATCCTAAAGCAAGGTGTAGCTAGGTGAGCAGGTTCTCTGCAAGGCGCTCCCCATCCGGGTTTTGGTGCCAAGAAACAAGAGCCCGCCTCCCTCGGCCCACCTGATTGGACAGTTCACAGGCCTGCGTCTTTCACGCTAATTTGCTCCTGCTTCCTTGTCCTCCCTCTGGGCTGTGACAACCGAAACAGAGACAACACAAACAAATCCCTGCTGGTGTGAGTGGAGCTCCAGGGTACATTGTAACCCAGAGGCTTTTAGACCAGTTTGTCTCCCAGCATGCTGACCTGCCTACGCTGCTTTTAAGCAAAGTTTACTTCTGGCTCGGAAAAGCTGTCACTGTCTTTTTTGACAGGATCTCACGTGAAATTTTCTGTTATACTCACTCTGGAGCCCAGAGTGGCCTTGAGCTCGCTGTTATTCTCCTGTGTTAGCCTCCTTACTGCTGGATTTACAAGCATGCACCACCACTCTCAGATACCCCTGCCTTCCTACTGCGCTGAGTGGGCTTTTCCTGTGTTGCTCCTTAAAATGGGATCACGGAAGGGCTGAAACAATTCCAGAGTTAATACACCAAGGACAAATCATTGTGAGAGAGTGCCATGAGTCCAGGCAAGGCCAGGGCACAGTGATATGGAGGGAGAGCCTGATGTGCGAGTTGAAAAACAGACATTATAGACCATATCTTCTCCCTTCCCCTTCTTTTCTGGGACCAGTTTTGCTCCGTACTTCCAGTTTCTCATACAGTAGTAACATTTCTTTCTTTATTGTCTTCCACTTTGATATTTGTTCTTTGGAGTCAAATAGCAACCAACTTCGATGTCTGAAACCATGAGCTAAACCTTTTATTCTTAAGTTGTATATGTCAGGTATTTTGTATCTAGACTAAGAACCTCATGAAATGAATATTAGGTGTCTGAAAAAAATACCAAGTGCATCAACCCTTTCTTTAGACTATATAAATGATGTTTCTCTATGACTGCCCTTCATAGATTTTCTTCATACAATTGTAGTTCAGTTTGACTCCAATAAATCTTTGCATACTGAAACAACTTTCTAGGGAAAAGATCATGATAACCAATAAAGACTTCCGAAAGGACAAAAGCTCCAATATGATTTCCGCATTTATTACCTACTTTTCTCTGCTCTGCAGCTTGTGGCAGTCAACATTCCTTCCAGAGCTGTTCAGAGGAGCTGGAGGCAACAAAGTGTACTGCAGGCCAGGGGAATGATCATGGTCCTTCCTCATTATATTCAAGATTTATCTGAGCTTCAAATCACTGGACTTAAGACAAGTCCCCACTACTGTTTATTCATTTGATGAATTGTATGACCCTAATATACTCGTCTTTGAATATAAACCAAGAGAGTTCTTGTTTTCCTTATGTGCTTATAAATAAAAAACATAATTCTAAGATTCTGTATATGGATTTAAAACATTCAAGAGTCATTACTTATTGAAAATAAAGATGACATGAAACTTACTTCCATATGACAAAATGTATACAAAAAATTAATAAAATGTGAATTGTTCAATTTTTCCTGTGTATTGCTGGTGCCTTCACTATTCCAGTTCAATATTGTAACAAGTTGCTCTGTCCTAGAGATTTTACATATTCTTTTTCTCTTTTTAGAACATCCTCTTGACCCTCTCACAGAATTATCGATGCATCAAATTTTTTTTTCTAGTCAAATTCTAAGCATCATGTAAGTTGGGGCTTTTTACTATTCTGGGTCAGGTTTCCTGTTTTTCCTTTTAACTTTTGCAAACCAAGCCTTGAAGGGTACAGCATAAAGAGAAAGTGCAACCTCAGGCTGCCAGCTCTTCAGAGGTAGTTAAGGCTGTCCAACCATCTGTCTAAACTCCTGGGGGTGGGGGCTTATCTTTCCCCACCTACAGGTCTCTGTCCCTACAGAAATAGTTTCCTAAAGACACCTGAAAACTGTTGTTGTGATTTATACTACCAATGTATTGGAAAAGACGAAGAAGATAGGAAGTAACCAAAATAAAGGGTTAATAGCAAAACAATAAGAAAAGGTAGAAATAATTATAAGCATAAAGCATATTTTAATTTTTGAGAAAGTGTCTCAATGTTACAAAACCTGCCCTTGAACTTTTGACTTCTGGAATCAGCCTCCTGAATGCTAGAATTTCAGGTGCATACCATCACCTCTAGGTAACCAAGGATTTTACAGGAAAATACAAAGTGTGACAAAATTATCATTTAATGAATTTTAGAAAGTGGATAAATTCTTAGCAATATATAAAATTTCAAATCTAGTACTAGAAGATGTTGGAGAATCAAATATATTGGCAAGCAATTTAAGTGGCAATCATAACATTTTCTTTCTTAAATTTATCTGCTTTTGAGTTTGTAAATGAATCACTGAAAATTTCAAGGTGTTGATCAAGATGTGATCTATTCATTTACCAATTCCCCATGATGAATGTATTGTATATGAATTACCAACATTTACAAATTTAAAAATTATGATAAAATTTTGATGATTGAACATGGAGTCGCATGTTTGTAAACTAAAAAAGGAAAAAGCAAAGCAATGAAAGAAAAATTTCTGCAACCATTTCATCAGGTTAATGCAGTTTTTATATTAAAACAGGAAACATGATCACAAAACAAAGACAATTATGTCCCCATTATACCTATGCATGCAGATTTTCCAATCCAGGATAAAATAGCAAGCTGATTAAAACACAGTGCAATATTAGAAAACACCTCTTTTTTTTTTTTTGGCATGTTGTTAAGAGGTAGCATGAACCTCTTGCCTGTACGATGCCTGAGATAAAATCTGTAGTAACACACACACACACACACACATAGAACTATAATTAATAATTAACTAAAATATAATTAAGTTGTTATTGTTTGACCTGTCATTGTCAGCATCCAGCCTCAGAATCATATCATAAAACTCAGAACATAGACAGCTCCCAAAACAGAGGAGGCTTCCAGGTAGGCCTGCCACAGCTCCCAGCACACAGGAGGCTTCTGGGTAGGCGTGACACAGCTCCTAGCACAGAGGAGGCTTCCAGGTACCGGTGCCACCAGAACACCCCCTACCCCGTTGAAATGAGAAGACACATAAACAAGCCTCAAAACCAGACTTACAGATCATCTACAGCAACCCCAAAGAGAAACAACATGGAACACTCTGATACTCAACCACTGGGACTCCCTGAACTAGAAATGAAAGAGGATCTGGAAAAAAATGAAATCAGAAATAATTTCTCACATAAAGGCAGAGATAGGGCCCATAGTGCAAGACATGATTAATAAATCTAGATAGGACACAGATAAAAAAATAGAGGAGCTGAGGAACATGATGGAATCCCAACATAGGAAACAAATGGAATCCATAAAACAGATGCAAACACATGGAAATTGAACAATACTCTTCTGAATAACCAATGGGTCACAGAGGAAATTAAAGAAGAAATCAGACAGTTCTTTCAATTAAATGACAATGACAATACAACATATCGGAGTCTATGGGACACAATGAAAGCAGTCTTATGAGGGAAATTCATAGCAGTGAATACTTATATTAGGAAAACAGAGCGAGCCCAATTAAACAACCTGATGCTGGACCTCAAGCTTCCAGAAAAAGAAGAGCAGGACAAACCCAAAGCCCATAGAAACGAGGAAATTATAAAGATCAGGGCAGAAATCAATCCAATGGAGACTAAGAAAACAATACAAAACATCAATGAAGCCAAGAGTTGGTTCTTTGAAAGAATCAACAAAATTGACAAACCCTTTGCCAACCTTATCAAAAAAAAAAGGAAAGAAAAGGTCCAAATCCTTGCAATTAGGAAGGAAAAGGATGAAATTACGACAGACCCAGCACAAATCCAGAGGTTCGTCAATACCTACTTGGAGAACCTATATGCCAATAAGATGGAAAACACAGAAGAAACGGACAGATTCCTAGACAAGTATGAATTACCAAAGTTGAACGAAGAAGGCCTAACAATTTTAAACAACCCAATATCAACCAATGAAATTGAAAACGTAATTAAAAATTTACCAACTAAGAAAAGCGGGGGTCCTGATAGTTTCACTTCTGAATTCTACAAGACATTTAGAGAGGAACTACTGCCACTACTGTTTAAACTTTTCAACAAAATTGAAAGGGAAGTAATATTCCCAAATATATACCTGGAAGCAAGCATCACCTTGATCCCCAAAGCAGAGAAAGACCCAACAGAAAAAGAGAACTGTAAGCCAATCTCACTAATGAACATAGATGCAAAACTCCTTAATAAGATACTGGCAAATAGAATGCAGAAGATCATCAAGAAGATCATACACTCTTACCATGTGTGATTCATCCGAGGATGCAGCATTGGTTCAACATATGCAAATCAATCAATGTAATACATTATATCAATGCAGCCAAGGGAAAAAAACGTATGATTATCTCCATAGATGCAGAAAAAGCATTTGACAAAATCCAACATGTATTTCTGAAAAAAAACTACAAAAAATTGGAATAGATGGTCTCTACCTCAATCTGATAAAAGCCATCTATGAAAAACCAACAGCCAATATCACAGTAAATGTGATATTACAAAAACTGAAATCCTTCACACTAATATCAGGAACAAGACAAGGACGTCCACTATCATTACTCTTGTTCAATATAGTTTTGGAAACATTAGCCATGTAATTAGACAAGAGAAAGAAATAAAAGGAAGAAAGACAGGAAATGAAGAAGTCAAATTGTTATTATTTGCAGATGACATGATACTGTATATAGACGACCCCAAGAACTCCACCAAAAGTCTTCTAGACTTAATAACCAAATTCAGTCAAGTAGCTGGATACAAGGTCAACACATAAAAATCAATAGCTTTCCTCTACACAAACAACAGACTCACTGAGAGAGAAATTGGGCAAATAATTCCTTTCACAATAGCATCCAAAAAACTGAAGTACCTAGGAATCATCCTAACAAAAGAAATCAAAGACTTCTCCGAAAACTATGGCACTCTGAAAAAAGAGATTGAAGAAGATATCAGGAAATGGAAAGACATCCCTTGCTCCTGGGTAGGAAGGATCAACATAATTCCAAAACTGCTATACAGATTCAATGCAATCCCAATTGATATCC
This sequence comes from Heterocephalus glaber, assembly GCF_053883595.1. Taxonomy (NCBI): domain Eukaryota; kingdom Metazoa; phylum Chordata; class Mammalia; order Rodentia; family Bathyergidae; genus Heterocephalus; species Heterocephalus glaber. The sequence goes on along the minus strand of NW_028258147.1, from coordinate 39,689,191 downwards.
CAGCAAAATACTTCATGGACCTTGAGAAAACAATCCAAAAATTCATTTGGAACAAGAAGAGACCCAGAATAGCAAAAGCAAGTCTCAGTAACAGAGACATGGCAGGGTGTATTACAATCCTCAACTTGAAAGTATACTACAAAGCTACTGTGATAAAAAAAAAAAAACCCAGCATGGTACTGACAAAGAAACAGACCTGAGGACCAGTGGAACAGATTAGAAGATGCAGAAACAATTCCAGACACACTCAGCCACCTCATCTTTGACAAAGGAGCTAAGCACCCTCACTGGAGGAAAGATAGCCTCTTTAATAAATAGTGCTGGAGAAATTGGTTTCAACTTGCCAAAGACTGAAACTAGACCTGTATCTCTCACCATGCACTCAAATAAAATCAAAATGGCTTAAAGATCTAAATATTAAAACAGAAACACTGAATTGGCTGGAACAGAGGTTATATAGAACTCTTGAAGACACTGGTGTAAGAAAAGATTTTATGAACAAAATCTCAATTCCCCGTGAACGAGCACAATCAACAAGTGGGATCTCATCTTAGTAAAAAGCTTCTGCACAGCAAAAGAAAACAACAGCAGTGTGAAGAGACAATCCACACTGTGGGAAAAAATTTTCACCAGTGGTCCCTCAGACAAAGGTCTACTATTTCGATTCTATAAAGAACTTAAAAAAAAAAAAATCAGACCTCCCAAATTTAAAGACCCAATCCAAAAATGGGCATCTGAAATGAACAGACATTTCTCAGACAAAGAAGTAGAGATGGCAAATAAACATATGAAAAAATATTCAACATCACTGGTCATTCGAGAGATGAAAATGAAAACAATGCTGGGCTGGGGATTTAGCTCAGTGGTTCCACCACCTGCTTTGCAAGCACAAGGACCCAAGTTCGATCCCCTGTACCAAAAAAAAAAGAAAAGAAAACAATGCTGAGTTTCTACCTTACCCCAGAAAGAATGGCTGCCATCATGAAATCAACCAATAACAAATGCTGGCAGGGCTGTGGGGAAAGAGGAACACTGCTCCACTGCTGGTGGGAGCGTAAGAAAAATGCATCCATTGTGGAAATCAGTATGAAGATACCTCAAGAACTAGGACTGGAAGTTCCAATTTACTCAGCTATTCCCCTGGTGAGTATCTTCCCCAAAGAGTTTAAAGAATCATACCACAGTGATATATGTGCACCCATGTTCATAGCAGCACAGTTTGTAATAACTAAAACTTGGAAACAGCCCAAATGCCCATCAACTGAAGACTGGATAAAGAAAATGTGTTTTTAAAAAATAAAATGGAGTACTACTCAGCCATAAAAAATCAGAAATTAGAGACATTTATTGCTAAATGGATGCACATTGAGGCCATACTCTTAAATGAAATAAATAGGACACACATGTGTAACTACTGAATAGTTTCTTTAGTGTGAGAAACTGAAAGTGTTAATAAGGACTAAAAGGTATAATAGATAATGTGAAATAGGAAGAAAAGGGGCAAAGGGGAAGCGGATGTGGGAGAGGTAGGGAAAAGGAAAGAAGGGAATGGAATTAATGTGAGAAAATGAAAAAAAGGAAACAAAGTCTCTGTAAATGGGGAGGGATGGAGGGGTTGAAGGGAGGGTGGGGGAAGGGGGAAAAAATCTCAGAACACAAATAAATAATAAAAACCTTATCTAGGGCCGGGGATTTAGCTCAGTGGTTCTGCCACCTGCCTCGCAAGCGCCAAGTCCGAGTTCGATCCCTGATACCAAAAAAATGTAAAAGAAAAAGCTTATGTAATTATTTAAATCTTGGTAAATACATTTTGTAAAACTCAATTTCTATTAATTACTTCTCAAGGGCTTCTAATAAAGAAAGAACTCAAAATGAACTTAATTGCCAGGTTCAGGCCAGCAAACCCTGATAGAGAGATGAATGACAACGTGAAAGACACAGAATTTCTTTGAGGAGGGTCAGAGGACCCCTCCGAAATGGAGCCTCAAATTCCCAAATTTATTGAGGAACAACAAAGGTATAGAGATCTTCTGAGTGCAGATGTTTATTTTAGTTTAGCAAGGCAGGTAGCAAGAAAGGCATGGGGTCAGTTTGGTTGGATTCTTTTATCTGATTAGTCCCTAAGGAGCTTCCTTGTTTTCTCCCGAAGGCCAATGTCTGCTGCACTTGGCAAAACATCCCATCTTCAAGCATTTTAGCTCCTTGTAGTCAGCAGTCTTCTGCCTCCAGAGTCAACCTGAGTAGACCCATTGGGTGTCGCAAGGAACTCCACATTTAATACTAGATAAATCACATATACCATAAATGTAGCACATGAAACACATTACAGAAAGTATTTCATAATTATATGTAAGTATAATCATGATTATTCACTGGGTTCATGTTACTTTCACATTAAACCAAAATTCATGTGTGGTGTTTTAAAGCAGAAAGGAGAATTAAGTGACATAGGATAAAAATGGGAGACAAAATCAGTATGCAGGAAAGATGAGATTATCAAGATATAACATTTTAGAATAATGACAAGGAGATATATGCTGCCAAAGACAAGATACACTAGAAAAAGTCATATTCCTCATTTTACTTTTCAATAAAACTATATCAATAAAATAAAACTAAATAATATTCAAATGAATGACAATTGATAAAGAAATAGTCCTCAAACTGTGATAGCCAAACTGACTCCATTTGTGTAAAGTTGAGTGATTCCCAGCGGTCACCTCCTCCTTACCTCTTTGGGAGCCTCACATCCTGTTTAGTAGAGCAGTCTGCAACTATATGTTGTCTTTGTGACCTTCCCATTTGGTAGAGCAATCTGCAACTGTATGTTATCTTTACCACTTTGTAAACAGAATACTCTGCACCTGTGTGATACTTCTGTTGCAACTAAACTGTGCGAAACTGCCCCTGACCCCAATTAGTTTAGCAAAGTTCTCCTCCTGTGAAATTCTGCTTGCACACCCTCTCTCCCTGAGCCCACGCCAACTAGAAGAGCTGCTTAAAAAAACCCCACAAGCTGCTTTTCCTGGTTGAGAGTTTTTTGAGCGTGAGCTTCTCTCAACCGCTGGCCAGCAATAAAGGACTCAAATTTGGCTGAGTGTGGTGATTCTCTATAATCTCTCATGATTAAGTATAACAAAACCTTTGGCTCTCAAGGTAAATATACACTCAATAACTATAGAGAAACCTAAAGGTCTTTTGTGTAAGTTTGCATAATCATCATTTTGTACCACACTAGAAGATAAAAAGTAAATCTTTTCTTATTAATAGAATAAAAAATAAAATATACTGATGGCATGTAATTATAATTAACATTTTAGAAAAGTAAGTAAGTTTAATATATATATATATATATACTGTAAAAAAAAAGATTGGCATTGTTTAAAGATTTTTCAAATACTGCTCATGTCTGCCTAGAAAAGAGAAAACTAGATCTCTAAACTTCCTCCTCATTAAATTTGTGCTAATATGTTGTTTTATTGAAGAAAATACCTCTGGACATATAACTGTAAAAACTTTCTTAACACCTAGAAAAAAATCTCACACTAAGAAAAATTTATATGAAAAAGTTTATAAAACTATTGTAAACAATATCCATGATTCCTCAAAAATGTGCAAGCCTCTCAAATACAAAAATAGTACATACAAATAAAAGCAAAGAAGATGATCTCAATACATGGAGAATAAAGTACTGACCTGGATGTGGTGATATGGTTTGCTATGAACTCTTGAAATTATATCCATAATACAAGTATATTTATAATAACTGAATCAACTATAAAATTGATAAAAATCTTCTAGAATCCTTCCAAAAAAATGAAAGAGTGCTATGTTATTTGAACTTCAAATAAAAAGTAAAGAGGATAAGTGTTCCCTATCATACTTTGCAATATACTGTTCAGAAATACAAAATTAAGTCCAAAACTTTGACAACATATGAAAACATTAGAAGAAATTTCAAAATATGCTTCTGTTTTATTACAAACTCAGTTTTGCAAACTTGGAAATACAGATGAAGTGAAAATGGAGAGATCATCCATTCACTTATGTGCATCTTATACACAAGCAAATTTGATGTCTGCTTGATTCACACTCAAATGTTCAATTCAGGAAGATTCAAGAAAAAGATGTGGAATGGAAAATATAAAAGAAACTTTAAAAAATAATTTTCTGATTCGGAGTGAAGAAAATTTCACAAATAAAATTGTGATATGTGATTTTGAAAAGATACAAAAAGAAAAACAGGATTTGTCATAGAATGAATATGTTTGATGAAATGAACATGAAAAATTAGTGGAAGATACTTTGATTTTTAACAACAAAGAAAACCTAGAACTAGAATAAAGGATTATTTCAAAAACAAAAATTCTCATAAAAAATATGAGTACAATGTGTGAGCAGATAGTTTACAGAAGGGCTTACACAAGAAGGAGAATTCACAAAAGAGAGGAGGCACAGAAAAAAGATGAAAATTAGCAATTCAGTTTCACTGTGAATCAATGAAATTCAGACTCGAAAAGATCTAGTGTTGCTTGGTTATGAAAAATAGGAACAACTGCTCATTGCTTGTGGTTGTGGGGATGGCATAAATGAAAATGTTAAATGCATACACAGTATAGACACTAGCAAATATCCTGAATATGTATTACATTTTCTGAAATCTGCTTCTAAGGCAGCAAAAAGAAAGTATTCCCTGTAGCATTTATATTAGTGACAGAACCAAGCCTGGTTTCCTATAACTATGGAAATGTAAGTAAGTTGTTATAGAGAAAACCAGTGGAGACTCTGCCAGGAGTTACATGTACATAGAGCATTGCATAAAAACCTGGTACATAATAGTAAATGAAGTGAAAAAACTAGATAACATCTCCAAAACATTTCCATTTGTGCACACTATATATATATATATATATATATATATATATAGGCATAGCATATGTACAGTTCTCATCAGTCTGGGATCTAAAGCTAGCATGAAAAATGTACATGAAGTTATGGTATATAATCCAGTAGTAATGAGCTGGGCCATAATAGTGGAAGAAAGGCTCACCTGCAACAGGATGGTCAAGCAGAGCACTACTGATACTTTGGATACTTTGGCCAGTATTTCCTTGAAGTGAGGGCTTGTGTATTGTGTGACAATGATCAACATCTTTGACCTCAACCCACAAGATGCTAATAAATCCTGCTCATGCTCTCTGTCAGGATCAAAACAAAAAATGTCCAGACACGTGCCAATGTTTTCAGATATGCAGAATCACCAATAGCTGAAAACTACTGAATTAGCAGGTGCAGGGGACACATAAGCTCCTGAATTAGAAGCTATCCAGCAGGCCGAACAAGGACCCCAAGAGCTGCCAACTCTAACTCTACACCCCACTGAGGCCGAGTGGCTCTACAAACATTCCATGTCTGAACCTTTACGTACTCTCTCTCCTGATCTTGTCCAACCTGCTTTGCTTTTCTGATGAATCTAGAGTGAAAAGCCATAAAAGGATCCACTGATTATTGCCTCATGGTGACACATACTGAGGAGTGTAGAGCCAAGACTGTGGGGTACCTTTAAGTGAAGCTCTGTGTATTATCTCAGCTCTATGCTCCTCCAAATGCTATTCCCACGGGCTTCTCAAGGATACCAGTATGGAAGGGTGGCCCTCAGAGTGTGGGGAATCTAGAAGGGATTCAGGTAGTCTTCAGGAATTATATCCTCCTCTCACTTATGGGACACACAACAATGTCTCATGGCCCCTGTTTTTCCAGGGAGACATAAGTCCCTCCAAAGGGGGGTAGTCTCAAGTCCTGGGGTGTCAGGTCTGGCAGTAATACCTTCAAGACATTAAAGTCAAAGGAGAGGCAGTGAGAAGACAAGAGAGGGCAGCCCAGAATAGAAAGCCAAGTGTATTTGATCTATTAAGGTAGTATTTGTACTATTTGTGCTATTAAGGTAGTAAGAAGGATTCATGGCATTAGTATAAATTAAACCTGAATGGAAGTGTTCTCTTACTAACTTATACATGCTTGGTGTCTTGTGGTCAAACTGCTTAGCCCTGTGTCTGCTAGTTGGAACTTTATATCCTATCCCTTTGTTCTGGTGACACAAGCCATACAGAGTGCCCAGAATGGTGCACCCTCATATAATTTGAAAGAAAACACAAAACAACAACAAAAACCCGTGTTCAAACCTTTCACATAATATTCTCTTGGTTCAGATCCTGTGAACTTGGTGAGTACAGGCAAAATAATGGAGATCTAGCAGTTGGTTTAGCCCCAGGCACTGTAGGACTCAGAGAGTGAAGCATTTGCAGGGACTAGGAGAGACTTAGAATGTGGAGGACCCTGGGAGGATTCAGTCCCACCAAAGCACCGCTTATACCCAGACTACACCTGCACCATATTCTGTAATAATTTAGTTTAGTTTATTTAGTTTCGGCTGCAGTCATTTCAGCCTAAAGATAAGGTTGGATAAAAGAAAACAGTCCACTATTAAAAACTAACTCAAAAAGCTGGTTAAGCTTAGAAAGGTAAAGGAAAACAAAATAATACAGGATAGAGGGGTTAGGTAAGACTAGAGAGATGAAGTGTCTTACTTCCAGGAGGAACCTGATTATCCAGAGTACACTAAGTTAACTGGTCTAGCAGCTCCTCATACCTTTAGACCTGGGTTTCAACCACCTTGAGAAATATTAGAAATGCAAGAGAACCAGTTTCTTTTGAACTCTTTTGATTTGAAACTAGCCCTTTCCCATTCTCTGCTTATTCATATAAAAGAGTAGGGCAAGGAACACAGTTTGGATTTTTGTTTGGAATCCCCTTATGATGGACATGTATCACAAGCTCTTTCTCCTTATTATAGCCAAAAAAATCCCTCTCTTAATTTCCTTCTTTTGTTTCACAACTTCATTGATTTTGTGAAACTCTTACAGTTGAATGGGCCAATAAGGTTCTTGTGTATGACAAGGAAAGAATTGTCAAGAAATTGAGAATGTCCTTGGAAGTGGGCCTGGCTCAGAAGGAGTTTCTGCTCATGTCAGTATTTTCTGCTAGGCATCTCACATCTAATCTTTAGAAGAAGGCCATGGCACGTTGTAAACAAGGAAGACCTTTGTACATTTAATTTAACCCTGTGTTCAGCCTTAAGATCTGATGTGTTCATACTATAGGCTGTGAACAGTTTGGGGGTAAATTTGGTGTATAATTCTTTGATTTTACAAAACATATTCATGTTACAACAACTTAACAATGTCACAATAATTGCAAATATTAGCAATGGATTGAACAAAGCAGAAAAATAACATGATTGTAGACTTTAAAAAAATCATAACAATGATGATTAGTATCAATGGTTACCATATGTGAAATATTTATCAATCTATTAGCAGTTATATGTGTCCTAGTCTTAGGTTGATCAAATAAATGTTGATTATTTATCAGCATTTGTTTGGTTTGGTTTCATATAGAATTAAGGGGCTCAAAGAAAATATACAAATTTGGTACAGGCAATGGTTGAGAGATCCAAGTTAGAAACACATCATTATGTTGGCTAGGGAAAGGAAAATTAGCACCCTTCCAGTGAAAAAAGTACAACTTTTGTATGAATCCAGAAAAGGGGGCAAGATGTCTCAAGACTTCAAATCAGGTTGATTGCTAGTTAGCCATGCATACACATCTTGGAGCAATTCCACAGGTATGGAAAGGTTAGAGATAGGGAGAGGAATAAGGTCATAAAGGTTGGAGGTTACATTAAGCAAACACGGCTCTATCTGTCTGGTCAAAAATGGCAAATTATTCCTTTATTACAACTTGTACACTCAGTAAAAGTATGTGGCAGTAGTAATTTCTTATTATATAAGGTAAAGCAAAATATATAAAATGGTTTTACATAAAATTTCACATTATATCAGACATAATTCTATCACTGTATAGTGCCTGTGCACTATTAATCAGTGCAAACAACTAGGTTATAATTGATAGATATTGACTCATCCTTGTCATCATGTTTTACTGTTGTTGGCTCTTTTATTTCTTATTTTTCCCCCTTTCCCTTTAGTGTCTTACCTTGCGTGGTTCCTTCTCTCTGTTGAGCCTCATGGAGTTGTGTCCTTCATTGTCTTTTTCTAGAATATTGCTTAAAATTGTTTGGAGTGCTGGTTTGGTGTTCATGAAATTTCTCAGGTGTTCTTTGTCATGGAAGTATCTAATTTTCCCATCGATTTTTGAAAGATAATTTTGTCAGATATAACAGTCTAGGTTGGAAGTTATTTTCTTTTAGGGCTTGAAATACTTCACTCCAGGCTCTCCTTGATTTGAGGGTTTCTGTTGAGAAATCTGCTGTGATTCTGATGGGCTTTCCTTTGTAGGTGATTTGTTTCTTTTCTCTAACTGCCTGTAGAATTTTGTTCTTCTGTTGGGTTTCTGGAATCTTGACTATTATATGTGTAGGTGTAGTTTTTTTTTTGATCATGGCTAGTCAGAGTTCTGTATGCCTCACTTATCTGTATGTCCAATTCTCTACCTCAGTCTGTGAAGTTTTCTACTATTACTTCTATGAACAGTTTTTTTATGTCAATTGTGCTTTCTCCTGTTTTTTCATGGACTCCTGTCAGTCATATGTTATTCTTCTTTGCATCACCTAGCAGCTGTTGAATTGATTTCTCATGGTCCCTTACTATCTTTAAGAAATCTCTGTTTTCATGGTCTTTAACTGCAATCCTGCCTTCAATATCTGATATTCTGTCTTCAGATTCTCTTATTCTGCTCTGCATGCTTTCAATGGAGTTTTTAATCTCCTGAATATCTGTTTGAATCTGTTTCATGGATTCCATTTCTTTCTTATGCTGAGCAATCATGGTTTCCATTTCTTTCTCATGCTGGGCATTCATGGCTTCCAGCATGTTTCTGCTGTCATCTATTTTCTTATCTGTTTCTGTTCTAGAGCCTCTAATCATGTCTTTCACTCTGGTCACCATCTCTGTAGTTATCTGGGAAATTATTTGTGCTTTGAATTTTTCTAGAGCCTCATGGATCTGCTTTGTTACTTCCTGTGCTATCCATTTAGGGTGTCCAGGTGGATGCTTATCAGACCTTTCCATCTCATTTCCTCTAGAATTTCTCTTTTGTGGCATGGAAGCCTGTAATTGTGCCTTGCTTAAATGTCTTCTCATTTTCATTTTTGGTACTGTCCTTGGTTTAATTCCTGGGTTGATATTTCAGAATTGCTTAATGTAGGTATCTTTGTTGCTTGTGTTTAAAACCCTTGTGGAATGATTGCTTTTCAGAGGGTCTTGCAGATATAACTTGTGTTTGGGTTTTGAGACTAATGACTCTGAGGCTATTTTATTTTCCTCATACCAGGAAGGAAAACTGATTAGATCAATCACAATATGTTAGCCCAAATAACACAATCAGCAATACCATAGCATCAAGCACAGCTTAGAAAATGACAATTTGTGGTAGTTATTAATCTATCACATTTAACTATGTGACTTAAATTAAAATCGAGGACCAACCCAACATAAGTTAATAGTGAATAAATTCTTCAATATATCATCTTTCCCCTTCGGGGTGGGGAGTTAGAAGGAATTGGGGAGGGAGAGACAGGTAGAACAATCAGGAAAGATTAGCAATGAGGCCAGAAGACACAGGAAGATCACACAAACTCTAAGCAATTGTTAAAGACAAGAGGAAAAGGCAGAATGCAAGAACAAAGATGTGAATAGAATCACCTAATAGCAACAAGGAGGATACCATATTTACTTTCCTTTAAACCTAATGATAATCAAGAGAAGGAAAAAGAGAAGAAAAGAAAAATAAAGGAGAAATCTGAATTCAGTGCAGAAAGGAACAAATGGGGAGATGAAGAGCAATGTGGGACAGCAAGAGAATGAGTGAGAGAGAGAAAGAAAAGATAAAAGAAAAGAAAGAGAAGTAAAAATTTGAAAAGAGTAGAAAAAAGTAACAATTAATGACAGAGCCCACCGCCACTTGTCGAACAGTACTGGAATGAGGGAGTGAGGATGAAGAAAAATAAAGACAAAGAGATAGAGTCAAGAGGGCTCCCAGAGACTGAGCGCCCAAGTTTATTTTTCTCCTCTCTTTTATACAACAGGTGAGTTTGGTTGTTAATCATGACCCTCATCCAGAGACACCTGCTTCCTTGTTTTCTAGTTCTTTGGGAATTCCCCACCCTCATGGGCTTCCTTGTTTCTCGGGGTTACAGAACGTTCATCACGTTCCAGGGCAATCTAATTTGGCAAGGATGTGGTTCCTCATAACATAGTCTCCTTGCTCTATGCAATGGAGGGTAAGATTCAAAATGGAGCCTCTTTGGCTAACACCGCTCTCCACACACTGCTCTCCACAAATTAAGAATTAAAAATAAGAGAAAAAAATTTTTTCTTTTTAATAGCAAAAAATAAAAATTATGGGCCTCCTTCAGGGTATGTCTCTGCTGTCACAGTAGGCAATGTAGGAATCCATGTGCATATATGAGTCAATGAGTCTCAGCAAGCCAGCAGCAGACCTGTGAGATTCAGGCAGATTTCTGGCTGCTAGTCCCAAGTTGAGCTCCCTGTCCTCCTGCAGGGTTGAACTCTGCAAAGTTCTACTACAGGTTCCATGGTGAAGGTTCCAGGTTGCCCTTCCCATGAAGATAGTGCAGGTTTTGATGGGAGGTAATGGTCCCAGGTGATGATCCTTCCAACTTACCAAGTACAGTGGTCTGGTGTGCCTTTATTGTAGAGATTTTCTTTACTTTTCTGCTGAGCTTCAGTTTTCCTCAAGGAGCCTGAGAAGCCCTCTTTCTGTTACTAACTTCTGCTGTATCTTGTGGCGCTCAGGATAAGGGCCTTTATAATCCCCTGTGCCTCTGTAGTGTGGGACCAGGTAGCAGAACAGCCAGAAGGCCGGGGGGGGGGGGCACTGGGCCTTGCAGGTGCCCACGTGGCTAAGCAGAGCGCAGGATGGGACTGGGGCTCCAAGCCATGCCTGGGACCTCACTGTGGTGTGGGTGGGGTCTGCGATGGCCGCAGAGCTTCTCGCTGCTTGTCTCATCCACTTAGGCTGGCTGCTCACGGCATGAAGAGCACCAGATGGGGCTGGGGCTCTAAGCTGCACCTGGGACCTCACCGTGGCATGGGTGGGGCCCAGGATGGCCAGAGAGCTTCACGCTGCTTGTCTCAGCCACTTATGCTGTCTGGTCACAGCAGGAAGAGCACCGGATGGGGCTGGGGCTCCAAGCTGCGCCTGAGACCTCACCGTGGGGTGGCCGGGGCCCAGGATGGCCTGGGAGCTTCATGCTGTTTGTCACACCCACTTATGCTGGCTGGTCGTGGCGGGAAGAGCACCAGATGGGGCCAGGGCTCCAAGCCGCGCCTGGGACCTCACTGTTGCTTTGAATTTTTCTAGAGCCTAATTCATCTGTTTTGTTACTTCCTGCGCTATCAGTTCAGGGTGTCCAGGTGGTTGGTTATTGGACTTTTCCACCTCATTTCCCCGTGGGGTTTACCCCTGGTGGGGTGGAAGTCTGAGTTTGTGCCTTGCTTAAATGTCTTCTCATTTTTGTTTTTGGTACAGTCCTTGGTTTAACTCCTGGGTTGATACTTTGAAATTGCTTATTGTAAATATCTTTGTTGCTTGTAATTAGAACACTTATGGAATGATTGCGTCTCAGAGGTGACTTCCAGATATAGCTGGTCTTTAAGTTTTGAGTCTCTAACGACTCTGAGGCTATCTCATTTTCATTATACTAGGAAGGATCACTGATTAGATCAATCACAACACCTTAGCCAAAGTGATACAATCAGCAACACCATTGCATCAAGTACATCTTAGAAAATGACATTTTGTGGTAGTTATTAATCTATCACCTTTAACTGTGTGAATTAAGTCAAATTTGAGAACCAACCCAACATATGTTTATAGTGAATAAACTCTTCAATATAACAACTTTACCTTTTGGGATGGGGAATTAGAAGGATTTGGGGAGGGAGGGACAGATAGGTAAAAGGATAGGAGAAGGTTAGCGGTGAGGCCAGAGGACACAGGCAAGAAGGAAAAAGAGAGTAAAAGAAAAATAAAGAACTCTGAATGAGGGCCAGAACAGGGACAAAAAGGGAGATGAACAATATGGGACAGCAAGAGAGTGAGTGTAAGAGAGAGAGAAAGGAAAGAGAAAAGAAAGAAGAAAAAAAGGAGAGAAAAACAAAAATTTGCAAAGAGTAGGAAAAATATTAAAGATAAAAGGAGAAAAAGAAAAGAAAAAAGAAAAAAACCCCAAACCAATAATACTTATTTTGGAAATAAAAAATAAAAATGAAAATGAAGGGCCTCCTTCAGAGTATGTCTCTGTTGTCACAATAGACAGTGTGAGTAGCAGTGTGCAGATATAAGTCAATGAGTCTCATCAAGCCAGTCACAGACCTGTGAGATTCGGGCAGATTTGTGGCTGCAAGTCCCAAGTTGAGCTCCCTGCTCTCCTGTAGGGTTGAAGTCTGCAGGGTTGTATTGCAGGTTCCAGTTGCCCTTACCCTGAAGATAGTCCGGATTCCAATGGGAGGTGATGATCACTCCAATTTACCCAGTACAGTGATCTGGTGGTCCAGTGTCCTCTGTGTCTTTGTAGTGTGGAACCAGATAGCAGTACAGCCAAGAGGCCAGAGGAGCGGGTGGAGGGGATCCAGTGGATTCCTGCTGGGGTGCAGGCTGAATCGGCCTGTTCCGTGTGGGTGGGGACCCTGCTACTGCATCCGCAGAGGTATGTAGATTTTTTTGATCAAGGCTATTTGGAGTCCTATATGCCTCCCTTATCTGTATGTCAAGTTCTTTTCCCCTGCTTGGGAAGTTTTCTGCCATTACTTCTGTGAAGAGTTTTTTTATGTTATCTGCACTCTCTCCTGTTTCTCCTTTAACTCCAGTCAGTCTTATGTTATTCTTCTTTGCATCGTCTAGCAGCTGCTGGATTGATTTCTTGTGGTCCCTTACAATTTTTAAGCATTTTTTTTTCCTGGTTACTAATTGCAATCTTATCTTCCATATCTGAAATTCTGTCCTCACATTGGCTCATTCTGCTGTGTAGACTTTCAATGGAGTTTTTGATCTCCTGGAAATCTATTTGCATATGTTTTATGGATTCCATTTGTTTCCTATGTTGGGATTCCATCATGTTCCTCAGCTCCTCTCTAGATTTATCAATCATGCCTTGTATTACAAGCACAATCTCTACTGTTATCTAAGAAATTATTTCTGATTTCATTTTTTCCAGATCCTCTTTTGTTGTCAGTTCAGTGGGTCCAGGTGGTTGAGTATCAAAGTGTTCCATCTCATTTCCCTTTGGGGTTGCTGTAGGTGATCTGGAGGTCTGGTTTTGAGACTTATTTAAATGTCTTCTCATTTCGACCCAGGGGAGGGGAGGTGTTGTTGGTGCCTGTGCAGCTCACCTCCTCTGAGCTGGGAGTGGTGGGATAGCAGCTCAGAAGCCCCTTTCTCTGGGCTGGGAGTAGTGGGATGGACAGCGGCCTGGAAGCCCTTTCCTCTAAGCCAGGAGCGATGGGGCAGCAGCTCAGAAGCTAGGGTCCCAAGTGAACTGTGTGCTATCAGGAATGTGGGACACAACACACTGACTAATGGCTGCATTTAGTTTTATTTTACTTTTGCTGTACATTTAATCAAGCACATATTTGTTGGGGCCCAGTGTATCATTTTGATATCTGTTTAAGGTCTATAACTATAAGTTCATGTTAAGATGCAGATCCATCACCTCATACATTTATCATTTCTTTATACTATACAAATTCAAAATTCCCTCTTCTGTCTATTATGCATAGCAGTGCTACCTGATATCCTAAACAGATTATTCCTCATCTCTAACTGTAATTCACTATCCATGAATCAACTCCCTACAGCCTCCATTCCTCCAACTCTCTACAAACACCAGTATTCATCATTTTACTGTCTACTTCTATTAGAGAAATTCTTTAGATTCCATATATGAGTGAGTTAATGTGATATTTGCCCTTATTTTTCTGGCTTACTTCACTGAACATGATACTATATCCTCTCTGATTATCCATTATTCAATAAATGACAGGATATCTTTGCATAGCTGAACATTACATGGTATATAAATACATTTTCTTTATCCACCCATCTCTGGACACCTCAGCTCATGTTCCATCATGGCTCATGTGAATAGTGCTGCAATGAACACAGTGCAGGCATCTCTTCTACATAATAATATCATTCCCTTGTATCTCTGATCACATGGTCATTCTATTTTTAATTTTTTTGTGAAATCTCTGCAGTCGTTTCCATAATGTTTAAATTAATTTTCATTACCACTACCAGAGTAAAAAAGTTCTGCTTTCTTCACTTGCATTCTAATATTTGTTATTTTTTTGTTTTTTATATCTGGTTTAAGTGGGGTGTGGTGATAGCTCACACATTGTTTTTATTTGAGTTTCTGTGATGATCAATGATGTCAAGTATTTAAAATTTTTTATCTATATAATGTTTTGATATTTTATATTTTAAAATAATTTTATTATTCATTTTTCATCAAATTATTTGAATTCTTTATATAGTCTGATAGAAACCCATTAGTAAAAGCATAATTTGCAAATGTCTGCTCCTATTTATTATATTGACTTTTAGTACTTTTGATTGTTTTCTCTTCTGTGAAGAAGCACATTAGGTTCATGTATTATCATTTGTCTATTTGCTATTTGGTTTTATCTGCTTTTGGTTTTTATTCAAATACTTATGTAGCCAGAACAATATCACAGTGTTCCTCTAAACTATCTTATAATAGATTTGTATTTTCAGCTCTTAGATTTAAATCTCTAGTATGAGTTTGTGTGCAGTGACAGATAGATCTTTAGGTTCAGTCTGCATGTGAATATTCAGTTGTTCAACCTTCATTACTGAGGAGTCTGCCCTTTCCCCAGGGTGTGTGCTGGGGCTTTTGTCACAAATCAATTAGCTGTGAATGTGTGGGTTTATTTCTGAGCTCTCTGTCCTGTCACACTGGTCTATGTATAGAATGTATGCCAGTGTCATGTTACTTTGGACACTAAAATTGCTGGTGACTCTGCTAGGAAAATTCCAACAGACCACAGTGCTGAATGTTTTCAAAGATTCTCAAATATCTCTGTTTCCCATGTCAAAGTGAAAAATAGACTAAAATAAAAAGGTGATGTCTCTAAGTTAATACTGCCAAAATTAATAATTATAAATAATAATGGTAAAATTTTCACTAATGAGCACCATCAATTGGAGACAACATGTAACAGATGTTGAGGGGTGAATATTATTTTCTTTTTCTTTTCTTTTCTTTTCTTTTTTTTGGTACTGGGGATCAAACTCAGGACCTTGTCCTTGTGAGGCAGGCATTGGCACCATTGAGCTAAATCCCCAGCCCTGAAAATTATTTTCTAAGCAGCTTCTGCTCTGGACACAGGCTCTGCAAATAGACTTAGACCAGATCTATGAGTCATATCACAGAAAAATAATGGGAAATGATAAACACCTACAGGGTCTCCCATTTTCCCCTACTTTTTGATCTGTCCTGCCACGCATCAAATAGAGTACTTGACCTCTCTGCGTCCCACCTGCTGAATGATTCCTCCTTCAGTATTTCACTCAAACAAGGTCCTGGAACATTCCTAGGTGATGATAAATGTGTTTAGGTTTGGCAAACACAGTAGAAGAATCTAGCCATGGTCCAACATCTTATGGACTCTCAGAAACTCCCTGACGTGAATCTTCACTGCAGACATGTCTAGGGAAAGAATTGTGTTCTGACTCCCTTGGGGGAGGATGCACTATATCAGTTCCCCTAATAAAGGTTTTCCATTGATCTCCCTGGCCTGTACCCCAACCAGCTCCACCACAGTGTGGTTTGGTTGCTCTGACTTTAGAACCATGATGTACATTTTTTACCAATTTCCCAAATCCCACTTAAACCCACTTATCTCTAATCACAGATGTAAAAACCACTTGAGTTGAAGAGAAAGGATGCCTCTCAAAAGCAAGAAAGAACAGAAAACCCTGACTTCAGTCTCATCCAGCAGATAAGAAGAGAACACAACACATGCAAATTTATTCTCCAATTCTAGATTCAAATTCTTCTTGGGTTGTGGGAGCTTACAGTTCTCACTTCAGAGAAGTTTGAGGTCTCCGAAGAAGGCAGGGGTGTGGTCTAGAAGATAAGACTGGTAGGTCTTTTCCTGTGCCTGGTGACAGGTCCCCGAGGTGCGATTCCAGGATATCAGGTATGGGTTATGGGAGGCTGGGACTTCAGGTGACTGAGAGTGTTGGAGTCCCCCTTTTCCCACGTATGCTGTCCCTGCTGCAGGAGTTGGGACGTGGCCTGGTGAAGCCCTCTGAGATCCCGCCCTCTACCTGCACCATCTCTGGTGCACCTTCACCAGCAGTTTCTACTGGAGCTGAATCCGTCAGCTCCTGGGGAAGGGGTTGGAGTGGATTGGGTGCATAGATTATGATGGTAGCATTTACTAAAACCCATCCCTCAAGAACGAAGTCACCGTCTCAAGAGGCACATCCCCAAACCAGATATCCCTGAAGCTGAATTCTGTAACCACAGAGGACTCGGAGGTGTTTTACTGTGCAAGAGGCACCGTGAGGGGATTTCAGTGTAAGCTTAGACACAAACCTCCCCGCAGAGTAAGTGAGGAACACCATGGTACACTAAGTCCCAGCAGGGGGCGCTGTGGACCTACTCTTCCTTGGGTCCAGACACAGCAACAGGTGCAGAGCAGGCTGAAGTATGATATCCACTTAGGAAACCTGACTTCTCCTTTAAAGAAAAGACTACTGAAAGGAATTTTGATTTGTTTTCAAACCACATTTTAACATATATCTAATGACTTAATTAACAGAATGTTCCTCAATACCTAATTTTTCTCTTGTCAAATATAATTAACTGAACTAGAGAACATAGAGTGGGAGAAAATACTTTCAGATCATGTATTTGGCAGCAGATAATCTTCAGAATATATAATAACTATATTCTTCAACACCCTCCAAACCAGTGCCAAGTCAGGACCCCAGGCTGGCTGGAGCAGGGGCTTCCTGTCGGGATATGGAGTTTCCTTTTCTATAGGTGCATCCATTCCTGGGGCCCTGGCCTCCTTCCTGCCTCGGAGTTCCAGTGCCCCTCAGAACACCATATGCTGAGAACCCAGCTCAGATCCTCCTGTGCCATCACCATTTCAATGTCTGGAAGACAAAGTGCTTTACACAAGCAAGGTCTCACCATTTCTTTGAAAGCCTTGTGTTATCCAAATGTCACCACAAGAATTGTGCTGCCCCTTTTGTGACCAGCTCTGCTTCTGTCTGTCCCTTCTCTCATCTCCCTGATCTTTTCCACCAGAGTAGAGGCAAGCAGAGCACAGGTGTTGGGAGCAATTCTACATAATTTGGGGGGAAAATCATTTCACAATTAAAATTATGATTAGGCCTAGTTTTCCTGCCTACAGGCCAGCTATGGCATGTCGAGACATAACTTCATTTTTGCCTCCAATCACAGCTAAAACTTCAATGGTCCAGTAATGCTGTGATGCTCCAGGGCAGGATTACACTAGCTGAAGACATCCTGGGGAAGAATAAAATCTTCATCTGCACAGTTCTTTATTGTTCTAGGATTATCGAGGCAGCTGCCCTCTGAGTCATCTGTTACATTTGTTACTCCTGAAGTACCAAATAAAAGCGTGGCAAACTGCTCGGGCTCTGTAGTCTTTGCTGCCAGAGCAGCATTGATCAGGCCCAAAGCTCAACTTCTTCTCTCTCATTTTTCTATCTTTTCTGTCTATATTAATTAATTTGCCTTGTGCTGTCATGGCTCACAGGAGACTAGGACTCATTGCAGAGGTTCTAGTAACATCCCCTTTCTCTGTGCCTGACATGAGCTACTGCACCCACCCCTGCATTCTGTGATCAGCTTTTTTTGCATCTCCCTGAGAAGGGAGGACAGGAAACAAGCCCAGCACAACCTGGGGATTGGTTCCTGCTCCCCTCCAAGGCAGGTGGAGATCGTCAAGGGCCGTGAAGCTCAGCCCTGAGATGCACAGACATGGAATGTGAATGAGGGGTCATGAAGTGCCGTAAGCCCCCACAACCCCACATCAACCTCACTAAGTCCCTGCCTTTCAGTTCAGCAGGAACACAGGACAGAGGGTCCTGTGCAGCAGTGTGCACTACTGAGGCAGAGTTAACACTAATTCAGACTAATCTGCTACAAATTGTGGTCATTAAATGTAATATTTAATTATGCAATGAGTATTATAAAAATAAAATATGTAATAGGAATATCATCAAGATACTACAATTAAAAAATGGCAGTCCTTAATAAACTGATGCACCAAAACTGCATATATGGTTCTACATAATCATTCCATCACTGAAAAATAATAGAACCTTTTCTCAACAATTAATTTTCTTTCTTTCTTTTTTTTGTTACTGGGGATTGAACTCAGGACCTTGCACTTTTGAGGCAGGTAGAGGAACCACTGAGATAAATTCCTGGCCCAACAATTAATTTTCTTTAATAAAAATAGATTAAAACCTCAAATAAAAAATGAAAATTTAAATGAAAAACGAATGTTCACAGACTCCAACTATAGTTTCCCTTCAACATACAATCTTTTTTGTTTGTTTGTTTTTTGTTTTTGTTTTGATACTGGGGATCGAACTCAGGACCTTGCACTTGTGAGGGAGGCGGCAGAACCACTGAGCTAAATCCCCAGCCTTTAACACAATGTTTTAAATTCAAAATCCTAAAAAGTTCAAGTTTAATGAATAAAACATATGTTACATGGCAATAGTGGATTAAATTCAGGCAAAAGAGTGTTTTTGAGGGGTTGAACTCAGGACCTTGTGCGGCAGGTGGCAGAACCACTGAGGTAAATCCCCACCCTGGGCAAAAGGGTTTTTAAAAAGCAGATAAAGTGGACTTTCATACACAGTTTCACAATAGTATTGCCACAGATATATAAGGTTATTAAACACTAATTATAATGTTAACCCATAAATAAAATGTAATAATTAAAAACATGTTTCTATGACATAAGTCCCCAAGATACATGAACCTAACATTAACCAAATTGAGGGGAAAAATAGAGTTGTAGAAAACAGAGACATATTTTAATACACCAAATTTCATTAAACAGAACAGCTACATAAAAGATAATTAGATATTATAAATATCAGCATAAATTGGATAGCTTTATAAACCTCCACAGAATTCTCTAATTGATATCATCAGAAGACCTATTTTTATTAAGTATACACGTAATATTTTCAGGGGCAAGTCTAATTTAAGTCATTGTCACTCGTATTCTTTCACTCACACAAATTTCATGGAACATAAAAAGGATTGCAATCATACAAGGATCTCCTTCAACTATAAATAAAAGATAAAATCAATAAAACAAAGGAAATCTGGAAAATTCACAAACATATAGAAACTAAACACATTCTTTCAAAACTGATGAATCAAAGAAGACATCAAAGGTAACTGTAAAATACATTGAGATAAATGAAATTAAACAAAGCTATCAAAATTTGAGATTTAGTGAAATTGTTGCTTATAAGAAAAATTATATCATATCTGTAACATGAGAGCAGAAATTTTTAAAAATTGAAGCATTAAAAAATAATACAAAGAATCAATGATTCTAAGAGCTGGTCCTTCAAAATAATAAATAAAATAGACAAACTCCTGTAATATGATGATTTTTTTGATGATTTTAACTTTTTTCAGAAGATATCTAGAAGGACAATAACTGGGCCAAATAGAATTTCTATTTTTAGTTTTTGAGGTGTTGTACCCCACATCCTCACCGTTTGTTATTATTGCATATTTTGATGGTAGCCAATCTTTTTGGGGTAAGATTGTATCTCATTGTAATTTTAAATTACATTTCCCCGATGGCCAGCAAGATGAGTTTTTTCATTTATTTATTGCCCATTTCTACTACTTCTGAGAAGAGTCTATTCATTCAGCTGTCCACTTTTTGATCGAGTCTTTTATTTTGACGGATTTATTTTTTTTCTGAGATGTTTATATATTCTTGACATCAGCCTTCTGTCCATGGAATAGGAGGCAAAATTTTATCA
This sequence comes from Heterocephalus glaber, assembly GCF_053883595.1. Taxonomy (NCBI): domain Eukaryota; kingdom Metazoa; phylum Chordata; class Mammalia; order Rodentia; family Bathyergidae; genus Heterocephalus; species Heterocephalus glaber. The sequence continues at coordinate 39,669,061 of NW_028258147.1, read as the reverse complement.
TACCAAGGTTCCCTACCTTGTCTCTTCACTTTGTTGGTTGTTTCCTTTGCTGTGCGGAAGCTTTTTAATGTATGATTCCATATGTTGATTCTCAGTATTATTTCTTGTGCCGTTGTTGTTGTGCTTAAAAAGTCATTGGGCCAGGGATTTAGCTCAGTGGCACTGCACCTGCCTTGCAAGCACAAGGACCTGAGTTCGATCAAAAAAGTCTTGGCCTACGTCTATATCATGAAGAGTTATACCTATTTTATCTTCCAGTAGAATATGTGTTTCTGTTATAACATTTAGATCTTTGATCCATTTTTATTTTAGTTTAGAACATGGTGCAATACATGGTCTAGACTCAGTCTCCTCTGTTTGGAAGTCCAATTTTTCCAGCACTGCCAGAGCCCAAAATATTGATTATGCCCAAAACATGCTGTGAACAGTGCAGGCTGCAAAGAGTTAAATCCCTCGACTGGCTTACTTTAAGAAGCGAGTCTGACTGAAGGTACATGACGCACAGGAGTATCGCCTGAGCAATGCGGTAGCACACAGGTGAACATAACCTCACCGCAGACGGCCACAGCTGAGACCAGAGTAATGGCCCATGAAGCCGTGGGACTAATATGAGGTAACATCCATAGCAGAGACTGGAGTGATCCCACCCAAATTCCATTCCCACAATTAGTGCCTTCATAGCTTAAAGGACAATATTCTAATTACAACCATATATTTTGTCTATCTTGCTTCTAATTTGGAAATGCTTTGACTTCTCTTTAAATCCTTGCCTGCATTAGTTTCCATGGTAATTTCACCTACTGCACATCTATACGTGCACCTTTACCCTGATGGATGAATAATAAAATTCGGTGGGGGAGACGGGCCAGGGCCTTTTGCCAAAGGAGAATTGGCCGTCCCAGTTCACAGTTTCTCTTTAACTCTGTCTTAAAGTCTTCAACCTTGCATCATGCATTGGGCAGGTGGGGACTAGAGATTTACCGCTGGAGTCTCTGGTACAGCACAATTTACTAAGAAGCTACTTTTCTCTCAGTGTTCTTTTCTCTTTTGACAGAGATTAAATAGCTTTATGTGCCTGGGGCTGTATCTGCTTTTTTCAATTCTGTTCCATTGATCCACATGGCCGATTATGTGCCAGCACCATGGTGTTTTAATCACTGTAGCATTCATGGTATAACTACAAATGTGGAATTGTGATGCCTCCTGCATTGCTTTTGCTACCCAGAATTGCTTTTGCTATTCTGGGTCTCTTCTTATATTTTTTGAAAATTAAGTTTATTGGTACCTTTTAGGTATACAATATAATGACATTCATCATTGGAAATTTGTACCTTTACATGATATATCTTGGTTCTTATTTTCTCCCCATTCCCCTGCCCTTCCTTCAACCCCTCTGCCTTTCTCTATTTACGAAGATTTTGCTTCCATTTTATCCTTTTCTCATATTTTATCCTTTCCCTTCTTTCCTTTCCCCTACCCCTCCCACATTTCCTTCCCCTTTGCCCTTTTCTTCCTATTTCACATTATCTATTATACATTTAGTCCTTATTTACACTTTCAGTTTTTCACACCAGAGAAACTATTTGGTGTTTACACATGCATGTCCTATTTATTTCACTTAAGAGTATGGCCTCAATGTGCATCCACTTAGCTATAATGTCTCTAGCTTGTCACTCTTTATGGCTGAGTAGTACTCCATTTTATAAAAAACAAACAAACACGTCTTCTTTACCCAGTCTCCAGTTGATGGGCATTTGGGCTGTTTCCAAGTTTTAGCTATTACAAATTGTGCTGCTATGAACATGGGTGCACATATATCACTGTGGTATGATTCTTTTAATTCTTTGGGGAAGATGCCAGCAGGGGAATAGCTGAGTCAAATGGGACCTCCAGTCCTAGTTCTTTGAGGTATCTCCATACTGATTTCCACAGTGGTTGCACCAGTCTACACTCCCACCAGCAGTGGAGTAGGGTTCCTTTCTCCCCACATCTCCACCAGCATTTGTTATTGGTTGATTTCATGATAGCAGCCATTCTTTCTGGAGTGAGGTGGAATCTCAATATTGTTTTCCTTTGCATCTCTCAAATGACCAGTGATGTTCAACATTTTTTCATATGTTTCTTTCCTGTTTCTGCTTCTTTTTCTGAGAAATATCTGCTCATTTCAGATGCCCATTTTTGGATTGGGTCTTTAAATTTTGGAGGTATGATTTTTAAAGTTCTTTATAGATTCTAGATAGTAGACCTTTATCTGAGGAACAGCTGGTAAAAATTTTTTCCCATATTGTGGGTTGTCTCTTCACTCTCTTGGTGCTTTTTCTTGCTGTTAGTAAACTGGCTGGAAGAGAGGTTAGGTAGAACTTTTGAAGACATTGGTGTAGGAAAAGATTTCATGAACAAAACCTCGGTTGCATGTCAAGTAGCACAAACAATCAACAACTGGGATCTCATCTTATTCAGAAGGTTCTGGTATACGTTATTAATTAGTGTGTAGTCTAGTGATTTATATTAGAGAAAGAACAATCTGGAGCTGAAAATTATGTTTATTATGTTGTTGGTGGTGGAAAACTCAGTATATGACTAAGAAGTCCATTTATTCAAAGTGTTCATTAAACTCTGATATTTCTTTGTTGCTATTTTGTTTAATTATTGTGTTTAATTCTCATGTGAAATAGGCCCAGTGATCAGTGGCATTGGCTGAGTATAGGCTATTTCTTTCCTTTTTTGTTCTATAACATTATTTTGGTTAAGATGAATATTATCTAGTTTATTAGTTATAAAATTAAGAACTAATTTTTAGGAGTACTTCAAATTTCAAGATGAATTGAAGGTTCATTTGTGGCTCTCAGCAACTAGAAACAATGCAGTATCAATTATTTACTTTTATAGAAAAGGTATCTTCACTTATAGGAGTGTTATTCATCATTAAAATGAGTGATTTCCTAATTCATTGTTGAGACAATACTTATCCTAATTGAAAAATGCCAAAAAATAAATCACACATCACACACTTACACTTCTATGAGTTTGAGCAAATTAAAGCTAGCCTAAATTATCTGGGAGATGAACTTCATCAAAAACCCTGTGAAAGAAGGGACTTACTAGTGGAAAGGAATACACAGGAGTCTAGGAATTTTCAGGAGTACTTCACTTTTTCCCTGCTATGATTTTGATTAATGCACAAGTGAACTTGTATGTGAATTCTTATAAAATTCTTCACTTTAGATATGTGACATTTATATTATGTCAATTATAACTCAATTAAGCTATCATTAAAAAAAGACATGGGTAATTTGATAGAAAAGACCTGATTGAAAAATAGCAATAGCATGGGAAATGTGGTGACTCTGAAGATGAATAAACACAACCCGTGGCTCTCTGAACAATTCTCAGGTAAACACAAGAATGCATGAAAAGCACACCTGCTGTCATCACAGCAACCGTTTATGCCAGCCTCACTAGGGGGATCCCACTCTATCCTGGACATCGTACAGGGGCATGCAGGTCCATCAGAAAGGACCACACACTCAGATAGAGCCTCGCTCCTAGAAGATATGTAATTCTGGACACATCAAATTGAAGATTTGTGTGTCAAATTATAATTCACATCTGTAAGACAGAAATAACACACTACTCTTCATGATTTTCTCTACACCTAAAACTGACAAAAAGATGGATACTACATTTCATTTTTGTATATATAAAAGTGAAAAAGATGAGTACTATTGACTGTACACTGAATATGTGAATTTCGCTTATGTATATATTATACCTCAATAAAACTGCTCTTAAAAGAAAATATAAACATGTTATGGAACATTCTTTAAAAAGGTGATGGTACAATATTCCTACTATAGCAAATTATGATAGTGATCACTCATTTTCTTGGATAATACCAGTCACCACACTCCTCTGGGACTGTTGCACCTACTCTGGGCAATCACATCTTTGATTCTCATAGCCCTCAGAGCCTCATATATAGCAAGAGGACATGCAAATAGGGCCTCTTTCTGCTGATGAAAACCAGCCAAACCCTGATCCTGTAGCGCTGGGGAGGAGCACAGTCCTTGATGCATAAGTCCCCATTCAGTGCTCAGAACTCAAAACAGAGGCTCACCATGGAGTTTGGGCTGAGATGGCTTTATCTTGTTGCTATTTTAAAAGGTAATTAATGGAGAAAAAACACTGCTTGTGTGAGTGAACAAGAATGGCATAAACTATGGGGATGTGTGAGTTTCCTAAGCAGGATGTCTGTGTCTTTGCAGGTGTCCAGGGTGAGGTACAGCTGGTGGAGTCTGGTGGAGGATTGGTGCGGCCTGGGGGGTCCCTGACACTCTCTTGTGCAACATCTGGATTCACCTTCATTGATTACTACATGTACTGGATCCGCCAGGCTCCAGGGAAGGGGCTGGAGTGGATTGCCCTTACTAGAGACAAAGCTAATAATCACAAAACAGAATATGCTGAATCTGTGAAAGGCAGATTCACCATCTCCAGAGATAATTCCAAAAGCACTGCCTATCTGCAAATGAACAACCTGAGAGTCGAGGACACCGCCAGGTATTACTGCAGTAGAGACACGGTGTGGGAACGTCAGTGTGAGTCCAGACAAAAATCTCCCTGGAGGTGCGCTCATTACCAGCAGGGGGCGATTTGGGGACATGGAGGCCGACTTCGGCACCAAGAACATGTACAAAGTTTTTTTTTTTCCTTTCTCGGTGCCAGGGGATAGAACTCAGGACTTTGCACTTGTGCGGCAGGCGTGGCGCCACTGAGCTAGATCTCTGGCTACGACTGGTTTTATGATCTAGTTTGAGCATTCCTCTTAATCTTATTACTTCAGCGAAAAGAGGACTGATTGTTTGGTTTAGTTCCCTCCACTGACTTTTCTGGATTTGAAAATTTTTATTGTAGGAGGCAACTACCACCTGCACACAACTGCATGTACCACTTATGGAGGCAGAAAATTCTCTTATTATCACTAGGCCTGGATCTTGAGGAACTTCTATCAGACCAATTGAGTCAGGTGTCCTAGCTCAGATGCAGCTGCAGGAGCTGGAACTGGGACTGATGAAGTCCTCATAGTCACTTTTCCTCACCTGTACTATTTTATTCCATCAGCAGTGGTTACTTGTATAAGTGGATCCATCAGCTCCCTGGGAAAGGACTGCATTGGATCGGGACCATTCATAGTAGTGGAAGCACAATTTATAATTTGTCCTTGAAAAATCAAGTCACCATGTCTGCTGACACATCCAATAACCAAATCTCACTGAGGCTGAGCCCTGTGACCACTGAGAACATGACTGTGTCTTACCGTGTGAGAAGCAGTGAGGGGATGTCCATGTGAGCTCAAGCGCAAACCTCCCTGCAGGGCCGCAGGGGATCCTGGGTTGCAGGACTTGCCCCAACATCATCTAGCCGTGGGTCCCGCTAAGGAACAGGCACAGTGGGGAAAGGTGAAGTCTTCCTGTGGGCTCAGGGGTTTTCTCGCCTCTCCCACATCTTAGCTCCTCCTGGAGACAGCTGTTTCTTTGTTTTTGTTCTCACCCTATTCATGTGCTCACCATGTCGTGAAGGAGGAAGTGACTTCCTCTGTTTACAGATGAGATGGGACCCTTCCTTCAGAACGTTTCCTTCACCACGTTCCCACATTTCCTGCTTTTCATCTTGCAAACAAAATGTGCCATGGGAACTCGTTACCACTTGATGGGTATTATGCACTGAATTATGTTCCCTGAAATTCATATGAGGAATCCCTAAAGGCCATTGTACCTGCATTTGGGGTTAGGGCACTTAAAAATACATTAAAGGTTAAATATAGTCTTCTGTGTGAAGCCCTAACCCAATAGAAATATACCCTTATAGAAAAGACAACAACATCCTGTTCCCACATTAAAATACAGAGAATTCAGTCTGAGGACACAGATAGAAGGTGACAATCTGGGCACCTACAAGCCAGGCAGAGAGGTGTCAGCAGGAACCAAGCATCTTGGCACCATGACCTTGAGCCACCAGCCCCCCAAACTGTGAGGAAACAGTTTTCTAAGCAAGCCAACCTGTGGAGTCTTGTTGTAGAAGCATGGGATGTCTACGATAATTGTAAATGAATTTTTAAACACCAGCTCAATGGAAGAAGCACTGCACCTACTTGGTCCTCCTCCATCAGATAGGTGCATAATTAATGACAGCCTTCCTGACTTCTGTCCCTCAGAGGTCCCTGTGTTCCCCAGGGCTGGTTGACCTCTTGCTCTTCATGCCCACTGTGACCTATGATGTTAATGGTCTTCCTTCTCTATCCATCCCTCTGCCCTCAGGATGGAGAAGGAGCCCAATGCCTTCAGAACACAGTTTTCAGCCTCCACATGAGGGAGGCAGGATCAAACAGAGATGAAGCCCTCACATCACTGCTGGGTCATGTCCTGGGGCTGTGTCCTAAAGATGGCCATTCAGCTTCTTCAGGAGAATCCATGTGGACAACAAGAAGTAGCTGGATGGAGCTCAGATTGCTGTGCACTCTCTCTTGTCAAGAGCATCCCAAAGAACTTCACCCCAACGTATCCTTCTGTTATCTACTGCCTACATTCAGCCTATATCTGTGTTGAGGCCCAGAGCTCTGTACCCTTCTCTCCATCTTTTGTCATTTCCAGCCACAGGGATAGCTTCTGTGAAAATGGCCATCAATGCACAAATCCCACTTCTTTACTAAATATCAAAGTCATATGCTTATCTTCCTATAGATTTCTCGGGCAGGATGCACTGTTGAGCTGTGTGTCACACACATGAGTGATTCCAGGTCACACAGGGTCTTCTGCAGGCAGCCCTGTGGAGCACAGCAGGCTTCTGGTGCCAGGTCACGGCTCATAGCTTACACATCTTATGTCAGAGGACATCCAGGTGGACCTATCAGTTGCAGAGAACTATGGGGGGCCAAGACCATGGTTGACTACACAGACATGAGTCGGTTAGGATGTTTGGTGAGCTGGTCATTCCCAATGTCATCTGTGTCTTCTGTGACTACATTCATGTTACTGTAAAATATCTGTAAACATCAAAGTTATGGAACAGACAGAAAGCAATGAGAAGAGAAAAGAATGTAGAGCTGAGTTTGGGATAAAGCTAATGTAAAAGATGAGCCAAACAATTCTACTTAACAAGTAAAAAACAGTAGAGGAATGTGATTGAATTCAGAATTGCTAGGTGGACAAACTCATGAAAGATTGATTTTTGACTCATGCACTCATACTAAAATAATCAGATTGATTGTATGCACTAAAGACCTAATTACAAACAATTAAATGAATACCTCTATTAGTTGTACTCCAATTTTTTGATTAATGAAGAGATGGTATATATTGTAACACATACACTGAAAAAAATAATTTCAAACTAGTGGGATCCTATTGAAAATCTGATTAAACAGAGCTGTATAATAATAGACCTGAACAATGTCAGAACCTGGTGGTTGATTGATTAGATAAGCACATTACTATGTTCTACAAATACTCAAGGAAATATATGTAGAAAAACACAATGTCAAACAATGTACCTTATTATTTTATTATTCTATGAATATATATGATGTATGGATACTCCACACTGGTAATTCTTTATTATTAGTTATTTTCATTCATATATACTACTTTTGCCTTTTGCCTTTTCATTATTTTGAATCAGGTTTACCAGGGTGTATTAGAGTTAATTAGTGCAGTTAGGCATTTAATAGGAATGTTCAGGTCAATGAGAAATCAAAATTTGTACAATGATGAAAATACCTAACCAAGGGCTGGGGATTTAGCTCAGTGGTTTCTCCGCCTGCTGCGCAAGCGCAAGGACCTGAGTTTGATCTCCAGTACCAAAAAAAAAAAAAAAAAAAGAACAACAACAAAAAAGAAAATACCTAACCAAGCATCTGTAGGACTTATCTGGTCTTTACTCTAGCCAGAACTATGTGTTTTGAAATAATCTTTATGTGTTAATCCTCCTTTTCTTTAATTAGATTTTATGTGTGGTCGTTATGTGTTTGCTTGTTTTTTCAAAATAAATTGTGTGCCTGCTACCTCATGTTTCTGCCCTTCTGCGGAAGTAAAATGCCTTGTAAGCGTTTTCTTAGTGTCTGAATGCTTCATTATCTGCATTGAAAAATTGAATCTAGGGGCCTATTCGCAACAATTTTGGCACCCAACCATGGGGCTGAAGCCCATTAGGGCACAAGGACTCACACCAAGAGGAGATGTATCCCACAGCCTCCTTGTGGTGGCTTCCAGGACCAGAACCCATGCCCATGTACTAAGGACCAAATAAAGACTTTGTAACAATGCAGAAAGGACCCAGAGTCAAAGACAGTGGTGATCAGGCAACTTTGTGCATAGACCAAGGTAAGAAAAGTAGTGGGTACAACAGAGTATTGCTTTGGTGGTCGAGGTATTCTATCCCTGTCCCATGATGAGCTTGGGTTGTTTTATCCCTGACCCAGGACAACCATGGGCAATTTTTTTTCCTTGTCTCAGGGCAACCTCAGTGATGTTGAGACTGTCTCTGGTGAGACTGGTGATTTCCTGTGAAATTGAAAGAAGATGGCAAGACATCTGTGTGCACACTGAAGACTGAGCCTCGGACTTTGTGACAAACAGGGTGGGAAACAAACGTGCCTTCCAGTCAGAACAGATGAAAGAATCAAGTGGCTCAGGGTACAAAATATCCCCTGATAGTCCCATCGAACTGATGTTAAGGATTTAAGGCAAAAATCCACAGATGAAAAACAAAAAGAGAACTCAGATGATAAAATGGTGTTGTTTCATTTGGCCACAAATCCTCATCCTCACCCTATCCATCTTCTGGTCAAAGTTCAGATTGGACAAGCTCAGGGTATGCCAAGTGTTGATTTAATTTTTTGATGATAAAGGCCAGGGTCTCAGGAGGAGATAAGCTATGGCTTGTGTTGATGACAAGAACCAATTGTCCTCTTTCCTCTACAAAAAAAGAAAAAAATAGAACAAACAAAAAACAAAACGTTGGAGACTTAATAAGACATGAGAGGATTGACCTCTGGTTCTCTCCTCCATATGGGACCTTCTAGAGCCCCTGCTCCCTCAGTCTATAGTTCCCAACACCCTGGACCAATGGCTCCACCTCAACATGAGCCGGCACAGGCTGAGGAGGACCCCCAGCCCCTGGTGCAGCACCCACAGCTGCACAAGCAGGGAAAAATCACAACTCTTCGTAGCCCAATAAAAATAGGAAGTCCATCGTAAAATGTTCATAGTGGCATGAGAGCCAACCCAGTGTCACAGTAAAAACCCATTGTTACAAATCTAAGTTAATTGGTAAATTTACTTTTGGCTTCAAATTTAAGTCGGTATTTCTGTTTAATTACTATACTTGAAACATTTCTTGCACACTATAAATTCTTCAACTACAAATACAGAGTTAACTTGCTCTTCTCTCTACTTTCTGCTGGTGTTAGTATAAGAGTACTGATTCAAGGTCACTTGAAAGTCTCTTGGCAACCAGTCAAATTTAAAAATGTAACAATCTGAGACAAAAAAGTAGGACTAGAGAAGTACCCTGGGAAAACTCTTGGTCTTGATTGTCTTTCTATCCTTGAGATAATTAGGATTTAGTTCTGCTATGCGTGGAGTCACTCTTTTGTCCCCTCTCCACTGCCCTGCCCTTGAGAAATAACAAAATTCACAAATCTTTTGTTCAAAAAAATTCTCTTCTCTGTGACTGCTAGATTCCAGAACCGGGTTTCCAGAATGGTGAGTTTTCCTTCCCTGTGACCCTTCCAGAGTAAAGCTGACTTTCACTTATCTCTAGGACATATTCTAAAAAACAAACAAACAAAAAACCAAAAAAACCCAGTCTAGATTCAATACTCAAACTCTCAAAGAATAAATGTAAAGGTTTTAAGTCGTGCGGAACACACGCCGAATCAGCCCGCTGCAGACAGGCAGATCTGTGCATGCCCTACCAAGGTCCTGAGTGGTGCAGAAGACACCGAATCACCCCGATGCAGGCAGGCAGCCACCTGATTCCACAATACAAAGACGCAGAGGACAACAGATCACCAGACCAAGGTACTGAGTCCCACTGTTCCTGGCCCAGAGGTAGGGGCTTCTGAGCCATCATCCCACTGCTCCTGGTCCAGAGGAAGGGGCTTCCCGGTCACCATCCCTCCCACTGCTCCTGGCCCAGAGGAAAGGGCTTCTGAGCCATCATCCCACTGCTCCTGGTCCAGAGGAAGGGGTTTCCCGGCCACCATCCCTCCGGCTGCTCCCAGCCCACAGGAAAGGGCTTTCGGGTCACCATCCCTACTGCTGCTTGTGGCCCCTGTCCCACCTCACCCAGCTTGGAGGAGGTAATCCGTGCAGGCACTAACAGCCCCCCACCCCAGTCGAAATGAGAAAATACATAAATAAGTCTCAAAACCAGACTGCCAGATCACCTACAGCAACCCAAAGGGAAATGAGATGGAACACTCTGATACTCAACCACCTGGACCCACTGAACTGGCAACAAAAGGGGATCTGGAAAAAATGAAATCAGAAATAATTTCTCAGATAACAGGAGAAATTGTGCCCCTAGTGCAAGACATGATTAATAAATCTAGAGAGGAGCTAAGGAACATGATGGAATCCTAACATAAGAAACAAATGGAATCCATAAAACAGATGCAAATAGATTTCCAGGAGATGAAAAACTCCATTGAAAGTCTACACAGCAGAATGAGCCAATGTGAGGACAGAATTTCAGATATAGAAGATAAGATTGCAATTAGTGACCAGGAAAAGAAAAATTGCTTCAAAATTATAAGGGAACATGAGAAATCAATCCAGCAGCTGCTAGATGATGAAAAAAAGAATAACATAAGACTGATTGGGCTCAATGAAGAAACAGGAGAGAGTGGAGATGACATAAAAAACCTCTTCACAGAAATAATGGCAGAAAACTTCCCAAGCAGGGGAAAAGAGCTTGACATACAGAAAAGTGAGGCATATAGGACTCCAAATAGCCTTGATCAAAAGAAATCTACACATAGGCATATAATTGTTAAGATTCCAGAAACACAACAGAAGAACAAAGTTCTCCAAGCAGTCAGAGAAAAGAAACAAATCACATACAAAGGAAAGCCCATCAGAATCACAGCAGACTTCTCAACACAAACCATCAAGGCAAGAAGAGCTTGGAGGGACATATTCCAAGCCCTAAAAGAAAACAGCCTCCAACCCAGATTGATGTACCCTGCAAAACTATCTTTCAAAATTCATGGAGAAATAAGATACTTTCATGATAAAGAGCACCTTAGGAACTTCGTGACTACCAAACTAGCACTCCAAAGAATTTTACACAATAGCCTAGGAACAGACATTGAGGATCACAACCCCAGGAAGCAAAGCTGAATGTACCCATCTGGCAGGACAAGAAATTAAATGTAAAGGGGAGAACCCAACAAAAAGAAAAAGTCATGGCAATGACAAATCAATACGTTTCAGTTATAACCATCAACGTTAACGGTCTCAATTCACCAGTCAAAAGAAATAGACTGGAAGAATGGGTCAAGAAGCAAAATCCAACAATATGCTGCATCCAAGAAACACACTTAATTCAAAAGGAAACTCATAGACTGAAAGTTAAAGGGTAGAAAACAATATTCCATGCAACAGAAACCTGAAAAAAGCAGAAGTAGCTATCCTCTTGGAAGATCAAGTAGATTTCAAACCAACACTGATTAAGAGAGACAAAGAAGGACATTACATCCTTGTAAAGGGAAGAATCCAAGAGGAAGAGATGACAATCATAAATATTTATGCACCAAACACTAGTGCACCCAACTATAGAAAACAAATACTAACGGACATGAAAAGTCATATAAGCACTAATACAATTGTAGTGGGGGACCTCAACACCCCACTGTCACAAAAAGATAGATCAACTAGACTAAAAATAAGTAATGAAATACTAGAACTCAATCGAACTCTTGAACAAATGAACTTAACAGATGTTTACAGAGTCTTCCACCCCACAAAATCACAATACACATTCTTCTCAGCTGCACATGGGTCATTCTCCAAAATAGACCACATACTCACACATAGAACATGTTTAAGTAAGTGCAAAGGAATTGAAGTTATCCCCTGTACATTATCAGACCATAGTGCAATGAAATTGGAGATCCATAGCAAAAGAAACTCAAAAAATTTCATAAACATGTGGAAATTGAACAACACACTTCTGAATAACCAATGGGTCACAGAGGAAATTAAAGAAGAAATCAGACAGTTCCTTCAATTAAATGACAATGACAATACAACATATCGGAATCTATGGGACACAATGAAAGCTGTCTTATGAGGGAAATTTATAGCAGTGAATGCGCATATTAGGAAAACAGAATGAGCCCAATTAAACAACCTGATGCTGAACCTCAAGCTTCTAGAAGAAGAAGAGCAGGACAACCCCAGAGCTCATACAAGGGAGGAAATTATAAAGATCAGAGGAGAAATCAATGCAATGGAGACTAAGAGAATGATACAAAAAATCAATGAAGCCAAGAGTTGGTTCTTTGAAAGAATCAACAAAATTGACAAACCTTTAGCCAACCTTGTCAGAAAAAGGAAAGAAAAGGCCCAAATCTATGCAATTAGGAATGAAAAGGGTGAAATTACAACAGACCCAGCAGAAATCCAGAGGATCATCAGTACCTACTTCCAGAGCCTATATGCCAATAAGATGGAAAACACAGAAGAAATGGACAGATTCCTAGATACATATGAATTACCAAAGTTGAACGAAGAAGACCTAAA